>NC_041386.1:637536161-637574160 GCF_002162155.2 Triticum dicoccoides
ATGGGACCTTTAGTACCGGTTCGTGGCACGAACCGGGACTAAAGGTCTCAACCCCATTAGTCCCAGTTCGTGCCTCAAACCGGGACTAAAGGTCTAATCTTTAGTCCCGGTTTGAGGCACGAACCGGGACCAATGGTTGTGGGCCAGAAGCAAGGCCCATTGGTCCCGGTTCATCCCACCAACCGGGACCAAAAGGTCCAGATGAACCGGGACCAATGGCCCACGTGGCCCGGCCGGCCCCCTGGGCTCACGAACCGGGACCAATGCCCCCATTGGTCCCGGTTCTGGACTGAAACGGGACTAATGGGCTGACCCGGCCTGGACCAAAGCCCTGTTTTCTACTAGTGAGTCCAATCTTGTGTTTATTCCTCCATGTCGGCAAAGAGTCAGTAGTCAATCTCCAAGCAAAATTGCGCACAGTGGGGGGTACATCACATCTCCATATATATTGCCAGCATTTTCTACTACCATCTGGCGATGTGCTAGACGCCTCTGCAGCATTTCTGTGAGCTACTTCAAAAGCCAGCATATATGTTGATTTGACCGTGAAGACGCCGAGCTTCCCCGGCCCCCATGCAATCACATCCTCACCTAATCTTGGAGATTCCCGTATCTTTAAGATTTCTTCCACATCAGCTGATAAGAAGTACTGCTGAAGAAGTACCAAGTTCCAAGAACCATTATCATTTAGCAAGTCGGACACAAAATGAATGCGACATCTTCCCTGCAGCGACATGGGTTTGTATGAAAAGGGCCTTGGAATCCAGTTATCTCTCCCCTTTGTTGGTAGTCAGAGTCACTAGGACAACTAACTGTGTTAGCATCTAGAGTTGTAACAAGCCACAGTCCGCCTATCTTGGTTGCGCAGCGATGATGCTACCATCTCTTACTACAAAGTACATGCCTTGCACCGGAAACAGCGCAACCATATGACATCTATCCGAGTGGGCGACCACGTGGTGACCGGGCATCAGGCCATGGCTGAGGCTGCCTACAACCACTTCTCCGATGTGCTCGGAAGTGCCGCGGAGCATGACATCACGCTTGATCTCCGTGTTTTGCGTGTTCAACACAATGCTACTCCGTGCGGTGGACCTAGGCCTTCTTCGACGCCTTACCACTCGGCACGCGGCCTCGAGTATATCTCTATACGCAGACGATGTTGTCATCTTTTGTCACCCGAACAGCCATGACATTACCACCGTGTGAACCATCCTGCACATATTCGGGCTTCATACAAACTTCGCCAAGTGTTCTGCCACCCCGATCCGGTGCGATGATGACAACAACATGATGATCACATCTGAGATGCAGTTCCCCATCACATACCTCGGGTTGCCTCTTTCTGTCTACAAGGCCTCCACGACTAGCTTGCTCCCGATCATCGACAAGCTCGGCCAAAAGCTCTCCACTTGGCATGCTTCCATGATGTCCAACGGGCAACGGCGACCGCCTTGCTCTCATGCATCACATACTTAGTGCTATCCCGACATACTTCCTCACCGCCTTTGCTCTCAACCAATCCATCCTCAAGAAATTCAACCGCATCATCTGTGGATTCCTTTGGGCAGGAGGCACCGAAGGCAATGGGGGTCAGTGTCGTGTTAACTGACAGCAAGTTTGCCGGCCAATCTCTCTTGGCGGTCTTAGCATCAGGGACATTCAAAGGACCGGCATCACCCTCCGTGCGTGGTTGCTTTGGTTACAGTGCACCGACCCCTTGCAACCCTGGAGCCACTTACACATACCTCACGACCCAGACGTGACTGCCATCTTCAGCGTGTCTACGACCTGGGATCTTGGGTCCGGCGTCACCTGCAGATTCTGGTCCGACCACTTGATAGAGGGTAGATCCGTGGCTGAGATCCCCCCAGTCCTCGCCTCGTCCCTCCACGCCGATGCAAGACTCGCACCGTTCGCGAGGGCCTCCACCTTAGATCCTGGGTGCAAGAGATTCATGGAGCACTCGGACCGACGGCCATGTTGCAATATGTTGATCTTCAGCGTCGTGTGCGCCACATTGACCAGATGAGTCGGATACACTCAAATGGCGCTGGACCGCCTCCGCTATGAAATGTCTATGATGGGAGAATTTAAATTCTTCTTAGGTCTTCAAATTCTTCAACAACGCAATGGCATCTTCATATTTCAGGAGAAATACCTCAAGGATGTATTGTGGAAATTCGGCATGAAAGATTGCAAAGGCGTCAAAATCCCTATGCCCACAAATGGCCATCTATGCACTGATGAAAATGGTATTGACTTTGATCAAAAGGTATACCGCTCCATGATTGGTTCTTTATTGTATTTATGTGCATCTAGGCCAGATATTATGCTTAGTGTTTGCATGTGTGCCCGATTTCAACCTACACTGAAGGAATCACACGATAAGGCTGTGAAGCATATTCTTTGTTATCTAGCTCACACACACCAACACTTGGATATGGTATCCCAAGGGCTCGGCTTTTGATCTCATTGGGTACTCACTCTGACTATGCTGGTGATCCTGTGGACCGCAAGTCAACATCAGGCACATGCCATTTCCTCAGACGATCCTTGGTCTGTTGGTCCTCGAAGAAACAGAACTACATATCCTAACACTTGTGCAAAGTTGATGACTTAGACGTGCAACACACGAAGAAATGTTTTTCTTCATTCAATGAAGATTAACACTCTAAGTGTGAAGAAATTAACGAAGAATTTGATTCTCAGAGCCCTTCGACAATTGTACATGGTGTTTGAAATCATCATTCTTATACGGTGGGTCACGCCACCACCAAAAGTTGAAAATCTTGAATTTGAGTTTTTACTCATTTTTGAATTTCCTCAGTTGTTCAAATTCTTCAACTTTTCGATGTCTTCACTCTTTCCGTTGTTGTTCTTCATTGGCTATATATATATATATATAGGGTGGGTCTATTATGATAACACCCTTTAAGACCCTTATTCTGCTAACACCCAGCTTATTCTGCTAACACTACCTACCTCACCGTAGCTACAGACTAACCCAAAAAAACAACTGGACCGAACTGCTCGCGCAAAGGGAAAACCCAGCCGACCTTATCTTCTCATACCCACTCCCCCCAATTCCCTCTCTATCTCTCCCGCAACCTCCCTTGCACGGACGCCGCCTAACCACCACCTCCCATGTGCCGCCGCGCCGCGACCTCCTCTGCGCCGCCGCGCCGCGACCTCCTCTGTGCGGCCGAGTCCGCTCCCCGGCGACTCCCGATCCGCAGCTCCCCCCATCGCCCCTGCCTTCCTCTGCGCGCCGCCGCTCCAGGTCGCGGCCACCGCGTTCCACCAACAGCAGCACATCAGTACGGTGGTAGTGCGGCCCCGCTTCCATTCCTCCATGGCCGACCCCCTACCTCCCACCTTCTCCCTCCCTCCCCGATCGACAACCTCCATCACCGCCCCGGTCATGTTGCCCCTCCCGACCCCGCGCCGCCGGATCTGGGCAACCACGCCGGCGTGCCCTTCCACGAGCTTTCCCGTCGCGACCCTACCACGAGCTGCTCCAGCCCGACCCTGCTTCTTCAACAACGGCACGGTGGCAACTCTCCTTAGTTCTCTCCTGCACCGGGTTCGCGAGCTCCGTTCACGGGCTCGCCGGATCTCGTGATTGGGGCGCTGGCGACGTGCTCTCCTACTCCACCGCGCCCCTCCTCTACTTCAGCTCATGTGCCTGTGCCTCTCGTGGACTCATCGGCGCACAGGCCGCGCTGGATCCATGCTGGTTCGAGGCCCCGACGGCCTCCTCTTCCTGCTAAGCCGCCGAGATCCGTCGGGGTATCAAGTTGTTTTGTCGGCCCAATACTCCTTCTACCTTCCCTTGCCGGCGGTCGTGCAACTTCGGTGAACACCGCTACTCGCGCGCGGATGACGACGGCTTAGTGGCACTGCAGTTCGCTTTGCAGGGGATCCGTTGATGCGGCCGTGGAGTTCGGCCCACAGGTGCATGAAGTTATCTTGCCCCCCTCCCATAGTTTACCCTTCCGCATGAGCCCCATGCTGTAGTCCATTGGGAAGAAGCTCGTGGTGCGGATGCTCAGTGACAGTGCTGGTGCGTTTCAGATTTTGTTTTTCTGCAATTTGTAGGCGACGCTGGAGCCTTGCAGTCCATTGGCTCGGGGGAGAGCAGTGGAGAGGACACACGTGCGTGCAGTTCCCTGTCCATTGAAAATGTAGAAGCCCATCTTGCTGCAGTGTATGTGAGCATATGGCCTGCAAGTGCTGCTCTTTTCCCAGATTGAAAACATTGCGGTGTGGTTGGCTGGCCATCGACGTGCACTTCGCTTTGGGGGGCAGTACGTTCTTTGTGGATGTGCACTTCGTTTGGCCCGAGCGGCATGAAGCTCCATTTGCGCGCATGTGTGTCTCGGCTAACTAGTTTGTGCAGTTCGCATGATACCTTTATTATGTGATGCCTCCCTAGTTGCTGGAGTTCACTTCTTTGTATTTATTGAAACATCATGTAGTGCACTGTGAAACTCTCTGTTGTTCACTTGTAAAAACAAATAGCGGTTCCCTTTGTAAAAAAAGTGCAGCCCCTTAGTGGTTCACCTTGTAGAAAATGAGAAAGAAATCCCCATGCGAGGTTCACTTCTTTTTCTAATGCAATTTGTTTTGTTTGTGGGATGATTGAAAAAAGAAGTTCACTCCACTTGTTTAGTAGCTCATACCCCTTTGTATGAAATGCAATTTGTTTCGTGTGTCTCAAAATCAGTCGACTACATCAACACGTGCAGTGCGTTTGGTTTTTGGATGTGGTTCATTTTTTAGAGTGATGTTGTTCACTTGTGCCGAACATGAAAGCACAAAAAAAATTAGCAAAACAATAAAAATAGTAATGCGGTTCACTATGATATATGATGTGGTTCGCTTGCTCGCGTCTCTGCGGTCCACTCTTGTTCATAAAAAAATTGAAAAAAACCATCAAAAACTCGTCCGAGAAAAATTTACATCCGACAAAGGAAACCATGAAGTTCACTTGCCTGTCTGATGCAGTGCGGTTTCATCCGATGCAGTGCGGTTTTCTGTCGAATGACGTTCACTCACCGATTTGGGTGTCGCAAAAAACAGTGTCCGCATTTTCGTAATTTTAAAATTTCTTTTAAACCGTAAGGAATTAGAGAGAGTGTTCTACATGAAAAAGTTGCGTCTCGTCGATATCTTTCCAATGCCATATCATTTGAATCATTTTGACAAGCAGTTTGTAAAAGTTTGGCAAAAAACGACCGCTGCCACTCATCGTCCGCCGCACCATTTTAAAAATTAACTTAAAACCGTAGGGAATCTCGAAACCATTTCTACATATGAAAGTTGCGCCTTGTCCATAGCTTTCCAACGATGTATTACACGCCTCAGTTCGATAAACGGTTCAATAACTAGAGTGAAAACAGTATCGAACATTGCAAAAAATTTCAAAAAACGTAATTTCGCGATTTAGTAAATTTGAAACTGCTCAAAACCGAAACGAATTAGAGAAAATAATAGGTATGGAAAAGATGTGCCTCAACGATATCTTTCCAACGGCGTATCATTTGCTTTATTCCGATGAGCGGTTTTGAATAATCATGAAAATACGCTCGCTGCCACTCGTCATCTGCAGCACCGTTTTTGAAACTGCTCTTAAACCGCGAGGATCTTGAAAAGTGTTCAACATGGCAAAGTTGCGCCTAATCCATAGCTTCTCCAGGTATATTACACGCATCATTCTGATAAATGGTTAAAAAATTAGAGCGAAAAAACTACTAAATATACTGCAGCACACTTGGTTCAAACAATGACGTGCACTTGAGTTGAGCGTGCACTTCGGAAGTGTTATCAGAATAACTATTCTGCTAATATTAGCATAATAGACAGACTGTATATATATATATATACATCTGGTTACCCTATGATGAATTCAAGCGGTTGAACTGATGCTTTCTGTTCCTGTTAAAAATCGTCTTTTTTAGTTCAAAAGTTTTTACAATTTTTTTTATCAAAACAGGGCGTGTAATATATCATTGGAAAGCTCTTGACATCCACATTACAATATTATAAATTTTTTTTGCAAAAAAATTAAGATTTACGAGCAGTTTTGAAAAAACCGTTTTTTTTTCAAACTGAAAATGCGAATCGTATTTTGGACTTAATTTTCAAACGGTTTGTTGGAATTGAGCAAATGAGATGGCATTGGAAAGCTTGTGAAAATCCGCATCTTCTATATTTCTACTATTTTTTCAAATTCTATATGATTTAAAAGTAATTTGAAAAAGAGTGAAATTCTGGGTGAAATGTTTTTTCACTATTTTTTTGCAAATGGTTTGTAGGATTGATACAAATGATATGGTGTTGGAAAGCTATGGAAAATGTGCAAATTTTGCGTATAGAAAGTTTTTTCTAATTCCTTACGGTTTAAATACGAATTCAAATACGGTTAAAATTGATTTTGAACGTGTTTTTTAAAAAGTTTGTCGAAATGGGGAAAATAATATACCGTTGGATAGCTATCGAAAATGCAAAACTTAGTCATGTTGGACGTTTTCTCTACTTCGCAACCGTTTAAGAGTAATCTTGAATACGGCATGACGGATCCTGCTATTTTCTCGTCTGAAAAACAGATTAGTCGTACTGATATATGTGTATGTTTGTACTGAGCTATTTTTTGTAGAGTAATTTTAAATGGTGCCGAAAAAATGTACTTATACTGATGCTTGCATGGTTTTGTACTAAACGTGTTTTCACTAACTAAACTTTGCTCTGTTTTTTCGTGAGACCCATCATGCTGTTTTTCTGTGAGAAAAAATAGAGTACTTGTACTGATCTTCGTGTGTGTTTGTACTGATGTATTCTTCAAAGAGTAATTTTGAAAGGTTACGAAAAAAGAGTACTTGAACTGATGTCCGTATGGGGTTGTACTGACGTTTTTTCACAGACTAGACTTTACTCTATTTTTTTACTAAAAATTGTTTCATCAATTGTTCGCAAATGATAGTACGAACTAAGATATGTGTTGGTTTGTACTGAGCATTTGTTTCATCATTTGTTCGCAATTGATAGTACGAACGGAGCTTTGTTCATTTTTATACTGAGCATTCTTGTCAGTGCCAGGATCTCCGGATTTATGTTGTTTTGTTCTGCGAACTTCCTCAAAATTTTATTGGTAAATCACACCGTTTTTTTTTCTTTTGCTAAATTTTTGTCCTCTGAACTTGTGACCTATGGAGTTTGTACTGATATGAATCATTTTGCCGAACCGCCACAATTTTTTGTGTATTGAATCACTATATAACTTAGAACCAAATTGTTTTTCTTAACATATATTTGAATTATTTCTATATGTACATTGAATTGGGGAAGAGTAGCAATAGTTATACATACTTTCTGGATAGTAATACATGAATTTCTTGGTAAACTGAAGAATGTACTCTGGACCGTAATACATGTCCTCTCGAGTTTGTACTGATGTGAATCCTTTTGAACTTGCTCTCGACGGTAATACATGACCTCTCGAGTTTGTACTGATGTGAATCCATTCGAACTTACGTGGCTTACATCATTGAACGGACTCTATTCTTCTCACTACCACCATTGTTCTGTCCATTTCTTTTTGGACTTGCATGGCTTACATCGTTGAACGGGCTTAGGTGGATATGTACTAATGAACTACTATGATTTGTAGCTCTCAGGAAATGGAATCCTTTCTTTCCCCGTTATTCTGAATACCAAACAGCAAAAAATCAGTTCTCATAAGCACGAAAAAATTATATATGTACCCCTAAATTTTGCAGCTATTTTGTCCTCTTTCATTTCGAAAAAAGCATACAAAAAGCAAAAGCACAAACTATACAAAAGGTTTTAGACACCAAACCAGTAGAGAATTAAAAATAGGCATCAGGCAGCAACTTGCTAAACATAGCACGAGTCATATACATACGCATTTCATCCCATTATACTTCTCCACCCGCATGGAAAGTGAGAGAACCTCCCTACATGCATATATAGGCATCAAACTCCCTCTGTACCTGAACTATATTTTTGTTTGATATATATTATGAACTCCTCTCGTCGATGTACATGAACCTGCTGTGCAGAGAGATGAAATGTAGTACATCAGTCTAGCTTCATTCAGCTAGAGAGAAACATGAAAAAATGTTCAGTTTTTTAGACGGCTTTCCTCTTTTTCTTTGTCCAATCTGCGCCACGACTGCCACCATCCTGCATGCAAGCTTAAAATTAATTGAAGCCACCAAACATGCACTTTCATGAGACTTTGCTACTATAAGTCAGCGAACATATCTTTTAGTATTAAACCAAAGGCACACTTATTACCCAGCACTCTTGTTTAGTTCAGAGCATCATCAATAAGATAAAGATACGAAAACATTAAGCCAATATAGAACAACTGGATTGATTTGATTCAAATTTTTACTTTCAATGCATTGTAGGCAACAGCCGATCCAAGTCAGAACTGATGTGATTTATTCCATCGAACTGATATGAAAGTTTATCTATACTGTTCTGTTTTTTAACACACACGTTTTGAACTATTCCCGCTTTTTTCATTATGAATTGATGACATAAGACATGTTGAACTGTTACACAAGAGCAAATTTAGAAATACATAACAATGGTGTACTCAAAATATGTGCATTTTAAGGAACAAAACTTTCTGAACCTTCTATACGAAAAACTTCAACTATCAGTCCAAAGAGATTTGAAGTTAAACAATCATTTCCCTTACCGAGTGTTAAGGAAAACGAAACCAGAGATGACCTCGCCGGCAGTAGGAGTAGCGATGGCTGCCAAGGCGACGCGTTGGTACATGTACTAAACATCTGCTCAAACCTGTTGTAACATCTACTTCAAGCTTTTTCTAAATCATTGTTGGGAGTAGAGGGTTTTAAAAGAAAATACAGAGTGCCAAAGAAAGAAAGGAACAACCTGTTTATCTAAAGGACTGTGATATTTGGCACACGTGTGCCATATAAGCAAAACTGCCACACCTCTATTTCTTTCATTTTAATGTACCATACGATCCCTCGTTCTTTGACCCCGCCTCTTCCCAAATTACCCCGCAAGCTCGCCTGAGAAACCCGCTTCTCCCGCACATCTCGGGAGCTTACCCCCGAGAAAACTGCCACTTCTTCACGTCTACCACATGATTTCTCCTCAGGACAAAGTTACCATGATATTCATATGAAAGTTATTAGGCCTGTGTTGCATAGCTTACCGTACTATTTACATGGAACGTATCAGGTACTATGCTTCAACAACTAGACCCTTTCAAAGTTACCACTGTGTTTTGTACACAAGTTATAAGGTCTTCGATGTGTAAAATACCGTGGTACTTACACATAAGTTATCAGGGTATATGTACATCAACCTCCCCCCGGTCAAAGTTACCATGGGGGATTGTACATGAGTTACCGGGTCTACGGTTCGTATATTATCATGGTACTTGCACCTAAAAACCTGGGTGTGTTTCGGTAGCTTTTCTCATAGGTCAAAAATTACCATGATGTTTTTGCGTAACTTATCACGCCTATAGCACGTGTGCCCCTCGTGACACTAAACATTATGTGACTTTCTCGTGGCACGCCATGTGTTGTGTTCATCCAAGAGGCCCACGCGCGAGGCAAGTGTATTTTTTTAACAACTTATATATTTTCCTTTGGTAAAAAAGTTATCATCATGTTTATATTGCAAGTTATCGGTTATGCGGTGCTTATATTATCATGTTATTTACACAAAAATTATTGGGGATGTTTTGAACAACTTTTTCCCGAGGTAAAAAGTTATCATGGTGATTCTAGGTAACCTATCAAGCCCGTAGTGCTTAAAATATCATGCTATTTACATAAAATTTATCAAGGATATGTTTCAGCAACAAATTCCACCCCCCCATGGGTCAAAAATTTATCATGGTGTTTAGTTATCGCAGTGCATATGTTTTCATACTATTTACACATAAAAATGCCAGGGGAGGGAGGTATACTACCGTGCTATTTACACAGAAGTTACCGGAGTATCTTAAAAAAATTCCCTACGGTCAAAGTTACCATGGTGCTTCTACCTCCGTTATTAGATGTGCGCTGCGTATATTACCATCTATTTACACATAAACTATCAGGTATCTTTTCACATTTGTTGTCCCCAATGGTTAAAGTTACCACGATGTTTGTATCTAAATTATCAGGTCTATGGCGTGAATGTTATCGTACTATTTACAGAAATTACCGGAGGGCGGGTTCAACAAATTTATTCCCAATGATCAAAGTTACCACGATGCTTGAAACAAAAAGTTGCTAAAGTATTAAAGGCAAAAACATGTCAAAAACAGTATTACCCTTAGAATGTTCAACAATGAGTATCGTAGGTGAGGTGGTTAGCTCCCTTTGTTAATTACCTGCAGACCAGAGATCAAATCCTAGTCTAAGCATTATTTTTGCTCAAAATCGAGAAGGCATGTGGGGCCATAAATGATGATTACGAAAATTAGGAAGGCACAAGCGGGAGAGAATTGATGACATTGGATGCGTGTGGCAGTTTCGCAATCTGCCACACGGTTGCCATATACATATTTCGTTATCTAAATAGTGTGTGGAATTGTTTATATGGATGAACAAAACATTACTTGAAGTAGAGGTTCTGCCAAAAGAAAGAAAGAGCATCTTGCAGGTTCAAGTTTGAGTAGTTGAGCCAGACAATTTATCGTAGGTGTTGTATGTAATAATAATTTAATTATTTTCATAGGAGTACGACTCATAGTATCGGCATGGAGGTCGTGAACAAAAGCAGAAGTATCCTTAATTTTTTATTAGTGACTGTAATTTTCCTTATAAAGAACATACTACTCTCGTGTAAACCCATCCCTCTACATATGTACTGTCAGTTTTTTGCAAATCGAACAAATTGCGTATGTAGCAAGTGCTAGTATCTTGAAATGCAGTTATGCGTATGCCCCTAAGAGTAGGTGAATAGAAAACTCGAACCAAAAATGGCTTTCTCCTAATAGTAATTGTGCTAGAACTCATTCAAAGCTGAAGTGAACTATAATTATAACCAGCCTTTGTCAATAGATTTTCCTTTTTGGAATCCATTGAACTGAAAAAAGCTACATGTGAGCTGAAAGTATGAAAATAACACATCTTTGAAAGAATAAAGAACTAGCTTTAACATATCTATGAAAGAATACACCTCCGAGGAACTAGCTTTGGACATATCTCTGAAAGAATAGAGAGCATGCAAAGTTCAAGGAAAGAATAAGCAAAATGGCACACTAGTACGCAGTAGTACGAGTCCAGTCATGTACGTGCTAGTATTAGATTTGAATAGTAGCTAGAATTGAAGTTCAGGTAACCATGGCACACACATCATACAGTTTTAGTCATGTATGCACACACACTGTAATAGTAGCTGCAATTAAAGTTCAAATAACCACGGCACCCATAACAGAACAAGAATCAGTCTAGCAGCTAGGCAAGCAAGCTTCATCAGCATGAATACACATCAGCGGCAAGCTAGAACACGCTAGTAGGCTGTAGAAGTCTCCTTGTAATTTTTCAAACAGAAGTGCTTTAGTTCAGTTCAGTAGTAAGGCATGGAAAAAGAAAAGCAATGGAATAAACTATAACCGAGCCAAATATGTAATTTCAACAACCTAGACCTCATTGCTTGACTTCAGTAGTAATACATGATCATCAGTTCAATATAAACAGACTGATGTTAACATCATCGTACATCCATTGCCGGTTCATCTGCGTGCATTATATATAATTAAGTGTGTCAAAAACCATTACAGAATAGCATGAATACAAAAGACCAAATTAATAGAATTTCATCATCACATTAAAACCAAAGTACAGTAGTGATCAAATGTTGTTACAGAAAAAATAAATACATAAAGTTCATACATATATAGTTCTCATTGAACAACATATATATAGCTCTCTAAAGCATCTAATTAAACCATACATTGAAACAATGAAAAAACATTTCAATGCAACAACAAATGCGATCATAATCGCAACTAAGGTAACAATTGATCCAACGGCATAATGATGCCAAGCCTCGGTATGAATGGCATATTTTCTAATCTTTCTAATCTTCAAGAGCATTGCATCCATCTTGATCTTGTGATCATTGACGACATCCGCAACATGCAACTCCAATCCCATCTTCTCCTCCTTAATTATTTTCAATTTTTGTTCAGGTAATTGTTTTCTTCTTCAACTAAATTTAACCTCTCAACAATAGGGTCGGTTGGAATTTCCGGTTCACATACCTCCTTGATGAAAACATCTATGTCATGTTGGTCGGCATAATTTTCATACACACTAAATGAACAAAATAGTTATAAAATATAATATATACCACATCCGAATCATAGACAGGACGAGGGCCGACGGAGGCGGATACCAAAACCATCGCACTATATGATAACAAAAAATAATAAAAGTAAGAAAATTATACAAGTATCTATCTAAATCATACAAGTAAGAACTTTTTTCTTTTAGAAGATAAGAACAAGAGGCTCACCACGGTGGTGCCAGCGACGAGATCGGCGCGGGCGATCGACAGCGGTGAGGACGGGGACGGGACAGGATGGACCGCCAAACCTAGACAAATCTTAAGGAAAATGGAGTTTGGACAAGGAGCTTCGAGAGGAGAAAGCTTAAGTATGTCTCGGACATTTCACCGAACACCTCATGTGCATAGGAGGTGAGCTAGAGCACCACAAAGCTCTCCCACGGCCGGCCAAAAAATAGAGCAATGCACTGCTCTGCTTGCGGGCAGGGGGATATATAGGCCTCTCTTTAGTCCCGATTTGTGGCTAGAACCGGGACTAAAGGACCCCATTTGGTCCCGATTCCAACCACCAACCGGGATTAAAGGTTGTGGGCCAGGAGCGAGGCCCATTTGCCCTGGTTCGTCTCTGGAAGCGTGACCAAAGGGGTCAGACGAATCGGGACCAATGGCCCCCGAGGCCCGGCTGACGCCCTGGCTTTATGAACCGAGATTGATGCACCCATTAGTCCCGGTTCATAGGGAAACCTGGATTAATGCCCTTTTCAGACCTGGACCAAAGCCCTATTTTCTACTAGTGTTGTAGGCCTCGCTCACATGAAATAAGAACGGTCGGTGACGATGCCTCATAA
Organism: Triticum dicoccoides; assembly: GCF_002162155.2. NCBI lineage: Eukaryota > Viridiplantae > Streptophyta > Magnoliopsida > Poales > Poaceae > Triticum > Triticum dicoccoides. The sequence goes on from NC_041386.1 coordinate 637,549,313, forward strand.
ATCCATGTGGTGCAATCATAGTTGGTGGTGCAGGGGAGGAAGTAACCTTCTTTGATGGGGATTCCATCGCACGCTTGTTCGTCATGTAGACGCGTCCTCTTAATTTCTGTTCAGCTTTACAGGCAAGACGAAACAAATGATCGATAGAATATAGTCTTCATGCATTATTATGTCTTGTATATCATGGTTTAAACCTTTCCAAAATCGATTCAGAAAATCTTCTTCGCATTCTTGTAAGCCAGAACGAAACAAAGCAATACACAAATTGTCATAATATTCTTCAACAATGATATTGTCTTGTTCTAAACGTTGTAATTTTCAAAGCAAATCACTGGCATGATATGAAGAACAAATCGGTCTCGCATAACAAGTTTTAAATCTTTCCAAGTAGAAGGCCTATTATCAATATTTTTCCTGCAATAATTTCTCCACCAAACTGAAGCAAAACCTAAAAACATCTTAGTGACAACATTTATTTTCTTATGCTTGGGAAGTTCATGGCTAGCAAATATTTCTTCTACCTCAATTTCCCAATCAATATATGAATCGGGGTCATATTTACCCTTAAAATTTGGCAAAGAGGTAACATGATGATGTGTGTTTCTACCATGATGTATATCATGTGACGATCGTCGTACCTTTTGTGGTGGGAAAGAGTGATCTTTATCAATATATGGCAAGTCATCTCCCACAATAAATGCACCCCAACTGTCAACCGCTCTAGAATCTGCCATGGTTAGTACCACACAAAAACAAAAATAATAAGTATAATGTTTCTATAGTACTACTTGGAGGTGGCGGAAAAATTCTCTCAACACTCTAGCAATTACCAAGCTCTTACCAGATCTTACCGTGCTGCAGTGGTTGTCGGCCTTTGGCGCCTTCAAAAGTTATCAAAGTTGGATATAGTGATTGCCAAATCACCGAACAAGGTACAATATAGAAAGTGGAGCTTGGTGAAGGTTTTCTCAACTCACAATATCGGTGGCACAATTTTGCTAAAAGTAATGCAAGATGAATAATTGCTCAAACTCCTAACTAGTGCTGATAGTCGACTAGTAAGAGATAAAATAATCTAAGCCCAGATACTGAATCAAGCGAGAGGGAACTGACGAAAATATAATAGCTCCAAGTAGCTAGATATAAGTGAGGTATGAACGTAGTGTATGGCAACCAAGAGCAGACAAAAAAATCCAACACTTATCACTTATATGAATAGAGCAGGCTGAACAGCAAAAGAGATTTTTCAAAAGATGCTAGCTGGCCAAAACTTTGCATCAAATTTTTTTATTCTTTTTTCTGAATTTTCCTTTTTCTTCAACTTTCAGGCCGGCCGCTAGTAGAAGTCACGGACACAAATATCTGACCAAACAGGTATGAAGGGGTGGCCGGGGCACATCTGGTGTAGCCCATTGGCGCTGTCCAGCGGTAAAAGATCTCATGCCATTGCTGAAATTCACGTCCCCCACCCAGGGCATTTTGGTCATTTCGCATCTATGCCCTTTTCCGATTCGCTGCCTCCTCCCCCAATGAGTGCCTCCCTCATTTTTCTATCCCTCACATCTCTCTCGGGAGAGAGTCGCTGCCGCTAGTCATCCTCCCCGTCTGCCGCCGCCGCCGCCAACCATCCGCAGCCGCGCCACCATCCCCTCCCCGTTCCTCTCCCGTAGCTGAGCCAGCCATGGCCAGGAAGAAGTGCAAGTCCTCTTCCTTCCTCCCTCACCCCTGATCTGAATCCTCTCCCGGAACCCCAGCCAGCCGCACGCATCCCATATGGCGCCGCCCAGCTCGCAGACCTCGGCCGCCGAGCCATCGCGAGGCTCCTCGCGCAAGCGCACGACCTCCTCAAAGGCTGCGCCGAGGCCGACCTGGAGTTCACCGTCACCAAGGAAAGGTAAGGGGAGGGGAGGGGATGGAAGGGATCGAGCGACCAGGTGAGGCAGCGCCCAGATCCACAGGGCCATCGACACTTCGTCATCGACCTCATCCGCGACCGTCCTCGAGGTCGGCCATGGTGGTCCGGCCGGCAACAGCCATGGAAGGAGAGGCCCGAATCCCTGGCCCTCCAAGTACGCGCCTGCTGCAGGCCATCTCCGGCGAGCTCATCCACAGATCTCCAACTATGGTGCGTGCGCATGATACCTAAACCCCTTGTCTTGTCGGTTTCTTCATCTTCCCTCCTTGTGATTCCTTGGTTTGTTTTGTGCACAGTTGCTCCGATATGGAAGAGGTGGTGGAGCTTTTGTTGTTGCTGCTGCAGGTGGACGAGGCACCACCCTCTCTTTCTACTTTTGGACACAACCTGGTGGTGATTGCTAATTTCAGTGTTAAAAAATTCAGTTCAATTCAGTCATGTTCTTTTTCTTTTGTGGGGAAATTCAGTCACATTCAATGTTCAACTTTTAGAGTTAACAAACTGTTGTTATGACCACTATGGTTTAGATGTTCAGAAATTCAGACAAGTGGTATGATGAAATGAGCCACCTTTTAACCCCCTACTAAACCTACCGTGAACGTGAGAGAGCCAATGCAGGGAGGTGTGGACATTTTACCATGTTCATAGGAAGAAATCAACATAAAATACACAGCTTGTAGATGATTCGTCAACCACCATCAAACACGACTTGTAACTTTCTGGACTAAACTAAACCGTGCAATTGACTCAAAATAAAACTAAACCGTGCAATTGACTCAAAAATAAATAGAAAATATACTTTGGTTGTGTCTGCAGAATTGCATTATGGAAAGATGTGTGTGAGGTTACCCCATCGCCACTGGTTCCAACTTTGTCCATCATGTCGCTCTGATGAGAAGACCTTGTCCATGTTTCATTAATAGGGCAGAGTGCTGCTGAAGTATCTATGTTGAACAATTATAACAGTACCAAGTAAGTTTGCTCCAATTGCATTTGATGCAGAAGGCACAACACCGCCATCATGCATCAGGTTCAGTAGAAGGCACGACACCGCCACGCTCTCCTCCACTACAATGCCATGCACCCGGTAATTAAACATGCTTTCTCTTCATTCAAGTAGTAAGAGCATCTCCAGCCCCCCCCCCCGAGTGCCACCCCAGGCGCCTTTTCTTCTGCCGGTGAGCTAAAAATGGCAAAAAATAGGCCCAGCCATGCCCCCCTAGACCTCAAAAAGGTGCCGGCGAACCCAGGCCACACCCAACGCGCTGGGGGGCTGTTGGGGGCGCCAGCGGAAGCAACAGCCAATCATATTCCTCCATGTATCATTTTTTCTGGTCCACTCATTCACTTTTTGCCTGGCGACTGTCCTGGGGGCACCAACGGCTGGGAAACCGTCCTCGTGTTTCATTCGGTGAAGGTGTTTTGCCCCCCAGGACGTGCTATATTTGGCCCGACGATTGTCCTGGGGGCTCCAACGGTTGGAGATGCTCTAATTCATTGTATTTGCATGTTTCCAGCAGCCATGTATCAAAAAAAGCTTCAGCTTTGGGTTGTTGATTTAGCAGCATCAATCATTAATTGTTCTGCTATATATGTTCTTAACCATGACAACCTGATTAGGCTCTTAGTTTATTATGGTCTTTGTTCTGGGTGGATCTCTGACTATTCTGGGTGGGCATGAATCTCTTCTTTGTTTCTTCATCTCCTCTTATTCTGATTCCTGCATTTGTTTTATGTGAAGGTTGCTCCGTTGAGGACAAGCTGCTTCTGCAGGTGGACGGGCCCTCAAGGCTGCTCTGCCTATTCCTCCTGCTACCCCCACACGTGGTGAGCCCCATCCGCTCTCGAGCTACCCCTGCAAATCTGATGTGATGTGCACAAAATACTTGCAATTGTTCTCGACACAAGAGCATGTCATGTATTGTTCTATTTGAATGTGCAATTTCATTGCTTCTGTGATGTTTGATGCTTGCTTCACAAGAGGGAAATCATGGATATAAACTGTGCTTCCTTTCAAGTTGAATAGTAATGATCACCATTTGGTTCCATTTTCTCCTCTGCATCCAGTGTTCACTCTCTCATAGATGTCCATATATACATAGTTCTGATCTCCTTTTTTCTGCGGCTCCATACAGCAAACACAAAGCCGTCGATGCATTGAGGGCTCAATGTCGTCTCCGCTGGCTGAGCGGCAAGCCGGGGTTGGGCCTGCACACCGTCTATCAGCACCCTCCCGTGTCTCCATTCACGGATCTGCAGGTCAACCCCTCTTCTCCTCCTATCCACGCATCTTCTTTTCCAGAGCTAGGTGTATGGTTGCATGGCAATTTGTGTTTAGGGGCTCACCATGTTCTGCTTGCCCTGGTTGGCCAAAGAGGCTTTCCTTTTCTGGTAAAGGCCAAATGTACAATTCTCTATGCTTTATATTTTTGTAGTTCCTTTGTTTCCATGCTAGTTTTTTGATGGGGTGTAAATATATGCTTTTTTGTTCCTTGTCTGGATTCAGGTAGGGCCTAACATTATTGTTCCTTTGTGCATGGAAATGTTGGTGGTTTTGTTCCTTTGTGTATGGAAGGGGGCCTTGATTAGAATTTTTAACGTTTGAGTTGTAATTAGTGTTTTTGTTACACATGAAAACATATGGTTGTTTGTCCAATCACATATGAAAAAGAGATGATTGTTTGTCCAACAATTTTCTTTCTCTGTGATAGTTTTACTAGAAATAAAGCATAGTCACTATTACATCCTATTTTATATCTTGTTGTGTCGTGATATCTATATAGACTCTGTCTACGTCCTTTTGACATTCCAAGTTTTGTTTTTCTATGGCTCAATTAGTTACCCCGTATCAAGAGAAATTTAACTGGTATTTGCGGTAGAGTTAGCTGAATTCATGAAGCAATGATTTAGTTATTATTAAAGCTGAAACACAACATGTTTTGACAAATGCGTTCTAAGTAAAGCCTCCAACTAACATAACCAAAAACATATTCTTTAGGTTTATCATCTATTGAAGTATTATGTAGAATTTTAAATCATACGAGGCAAAGCAAATGAGCTCTATGCACTTTCCATGTAGCATAGAACAAAAATAATCATGTATATTTTGGATGCACCTAGATATACTCATCAGCAAGGCTGAGGTTATAGGGCAGGGCACTCACCCACATTGTCGACATCTCCGTCACTATGATCACCCACATGATGGACAATTCCCTTCTTTCTTTTCTCTGTGGCTATTGACACTTAATGCTATTACTGTGTGCATATATGTACTGTGATCCATTCTCATTCTTCATATCTTGAGAAACTATCTCAAGATACTCGCGTTTGTGTTTTGAAGAAAGCCTATTCTATGATTAATATATCAAGTATGGATGGCGCGATATCACCTCTCTTTATGATGATGTTCTTACAGAATATAGGTTTTATGGTAACACGTCTTAGCCAACACCTATACTGATGCTCAGACCAGATGATTATAGGCTCTCCTTGCTATTTTTCTTGAGGTGTGTACATCTATCTAGACAATTTAATTAAAATATATATTCCATACAAACCATCAATACATGTTAGTTGACTTTGAAACTAATCAGTAAAAAGGTTGTCCCTTTCGCATTTTATGGACATAAAGATTTGGTGTTGACTGTCGATCTTTAGTTAACACATGACCTTACAACCGTAGGGAGTGGGAAAAAACTTATATGTTTGGCACATTTGAAGAACATATCATAGTAACGAAGTTTTGGTAAACAATGTCCTAGATCTCAACCATATAGAAATACTAAATATATGTTTATTTGTATATGGATTAATTATACAGACTTATAAAACCTTGTGCAGGGCACATAAAAGAAATTTGAAATAACTATTATTTCAATATTTGCTTTTTCAGTTGAGCATAATAGTTTATAGCCTGATAGGCTTGGACATAATTGTCTACATGTACTGCTCAGTAGGCGACATCCTTTGGGAAATTGAGGATGTCCTCGTGCATTTTCTAAATACAATTGGGGCATATCTGAGGAATGAAGGGAGGAATAATCTCGTGGGAGAGTTCGGTGCAGAGGAAGAAGAACAAGATATTATTTATTTCTTGTGTACAGTCAAGCTTGTGCATTGTCCCACTGTAAGTTATTTCAACAATAGTAGTAACTGTTATCTCTGGCCATCTGTTGCGACATTTTCTTTAACCACCAATGCATATTTATTTTCTTGTTAATAACTCTCATAATTGCCTGCTACTGTTTCAGTTCTGGGGCCAGGCAACCTTGAATCCAACGTCCACCTGCAGGCTACATCTCAGGTAGGATAAAAAGATTGCAGTGAACTTGATGGGTATATCATTATTGTTGCCTCCTAATTTGTGTGATGAGCAAATGTGTAGATTGTGTGTAAATCCGAGATGCCTAAAACGGTTGGGAACTGAACTTGTTACCTCGGTTCACTTTAATGGCATGTTAAACTCGATGCACTTTCTGGACTGTGACATTTTTCCTGAAATTTTGGAAGTGACTGCTAATGTAGTCTAAATAGAGTGACTGAGTAGTTACTTTCTCACAAGAGTTGACTTCCCGTTATTGGAGTACTTGCTAAGATGGATTGGTGGTTTTTATGTTAGATGAAAAATATTACATCAATCTTTACGGCTTTTTATGGGCAAGTGATTCCGACTCCATAATAAGGAATAATATAGCCCCAGTGCTGTGATAATGTTAAAACATTTACCTCTTTTATCGGTTCATGTTATGTATTTGCTGCGAAAAAATGGTCTTATATCAAATAATAGCCTAGAGCTTTTGGAGTGTTATTACTTGTATTTGTTGCTTGGATGTATAAACCTTCAGCAGACTGTCAATTTTGCTTTTATATAATCTGTTTGTTTAAGTCTGCTGCATATTGGTCAAAAGCTCATGCTAATTGATGATGTTAGGTGATGATCTTGTATCTAACAGTGATTTCTGAATGCATGCTAAAGAAAACTCATGAACATCATGGCGCCTTGTTGATGGGGTGATCAATAGCTACTATATTGGGACCCTGCACTTAAATTGTAGGTCTGATTTTGTTTCGGAGTTCTCCTGCTACCCACAAGCTCAGATAGTTCTTTTGTTTGTGCAGGGGAAATTGCAAAGCATATTATGAATTGTTACAAGAAACTATTTCTGCTGTTTTGGTGCAAGGATGTTGCTTTTTAGTATGCTTCCCGTATCTTGGTATCTTGGAATAATAAACAGATAGATGTCGTGTACCAAGATTGTTCCTTGTTGTTAAGAGGGATACAAATATTATACAAGAATTTTTCTGATGACTCCTAAAGCATATTTGGATATACAGCAAAGTATATTGTCGCTTCCCTGTTAGTAAAACGATTATGTTAGAAATTTGGTTGGCAGCCCCTACATTTGGCTGATTGCTAGCTTACTGGATTACTCATGTTTGCGGACTCTGGTAACTTATGCCTACCAAGAACTACATGAATTTTGTGTCTTGCTGCAGTGAACATTACCAAACTAATTCTAGAGGTGTTATAATCATGTTTTCTTTTGCATTATCAACTTTTAACTTTTGTCATTTGTTAACACATTCCTTTTGCATTATCAACTTTTAACTATTGTCATTTGTTAACACGATTATTTAGTATGTTCACTATGCGAGTACTCCCTCCGTCTGAAAATACTTGTCATCAAAATAGATAAAAAGGAATGTATCTAGAACTAATATACATCTAAATACATCCCCTTTTATTCATTTCGGTGACAAGTATTTCCGGACGGAGGGAGTAGTAATAATAGGAGCTATTTATTTGCCAGATAACTAACACTATTCATATGGCATAAGGGTTAGAAAAAGAACTGTATTCTTGCTGTGTTGATTTTCGTATGGCACACTATGGATTCTTTGTGTAACACATAATGTCGATCAACATGTGTTTACAACGCAGGGAGGAGCCGGGCGACAAGGCAGTCAGACCAAACTCTCTTTCCATATATATAGGTAGTCTGATGTTATGCCATAGCCGAACCATATATGTTTCGTGTACTGCTCTATCAATCTGGTCTTTTGGTATATTAGACTCTATCCTTTGTAATGAACTTATTGTCATGGGCGATCATTATGACCGGATCGTATGGTATGAATCGGGTCTTTATGCTTTGTGATGAAATATCATATTATCCTGTTCACCAGTTTGGTTTGGTTTTGAGCTAAAACGTATAAAAATACATGGCTTACAACAATGGATATATGTGATGATATATTGAGTGATTAAGCATAATTTTAGACTTTCGGTGCTGGACCAATGGGATGCATGGGGTAATTGAATGTTTCTTCTTCACTTTTTATTATCGGTTGGGATCAGCACTCTCGCGCGATCTAGTTATGATGATGCTGCCTATACAAAGCAAATCTATGTGGCTATAAAGTGGAGCACCATGGCGAATAAGAAACTGGCGCTTGAGGACAGACACGAGTGGAACTGATGTCTGATGCAACACGGCGTTGCTGTACGCGTCAGGGCGGACAGCAACGACGTGTAACAGATGGGATGTCGGATTGCACGCAAAACAAAGGAATCCAATGCAATTTTGATAGTTTTTTTTCAGATTATGGACGAGCTTGCGGCGGAAACCATGGTGGAGAAAAAAAAGTTCGATCTAGTAGACAAAAATTTCTCATACAAATCTAAACCAGCACTATTTGTAGGATGATGCAACCAAAAATTCAACTACGCAAGTACTAGATGCAAAAATTGCTAAAGGCTAAAAAGATAGGTGCAAAGGATGAACTAATCTTTCTTTCTTTTTTGGCTTTTTTTGGGTTATAGGACATGAAAAATAAACTAATCTAACAAAACTGTAAATCTCTCACCGATGAAAGTGAAAACTGATACCACTTATGTGACGGCGGCCCGATGTTTCGATGAGAGTGAGGATAACTATCAATTTGGTGGATTCTGATCTTGACGCTCCGGCTATACAATACCCGACGATATGCCTCGACAATCGCTAAACCAATCTCCGATGGTTATTGACCTTGCCGTAGGCACAGTCAACCTGAACGACGAGGTTTGAGTTCCTGCAAGTAACTAAAGAACCGGCAAGAACAAATGTGAATTGCGATCTGAAATTGCGAATGAAAAATTAAGCACATGAACTAGATCAAAAGTTGGAGTTCCACTTTGGATCTGACAAGGCAGTAGTCCTACACGTCTCATAGATGCGAAACTGTAGCATGGCTAAACAATACAATAAAACCCGCGTAAACCCTAGAATATGATGACTATTTATTAAAGGCCGGCGTGGAGAATGCTTCGTCTATTTTCTTGGAAGTCAAGACGGGCCTGCTAATTGGCCGGACCCACACGCGATCTGATTTGAAAATAAACTTCTCATATCAATCTGGTGGCAAACTGCCTCATCGGTACTATAGGCCCAGATGCGCAACACACAAGGCCATGCATGGGCGCAAAACCTATACGACGCCCTCAGCGTCCGATACCATGTTAACGGTACAGGGCACAGAACGTCGTGAGACAGTTCGGTCCATATCTGGTGTGGGCATTAGAGCATTGAGAGGACCTTTCCCTAGTACGAGAGGACTGGGAAGGACGCACTTCTGGTGTATCAGTACACCCCTTGTCACGATGGGCCGGCCCACATTCCTTTTTTTCTATATTAAAGACGCCGAAAAAACTGAATGTAAGCACCATGATTCAAACCGGCAATCGACTGGTTCAACACACACCACCTAACCAATAGGCTACCTGCTGTTGACGTGGTTAGTTATAGCTTTTCCTTCTTTTCTTCTTTGTACCTTCTTTTTTGTTTTTTTGTTCGAACGGTTTTGTTAGTTTTTATTATTTTCCATCTTAATTTTTTTCAATAATACAACATTTTTCGTTTCAATTTCGTGAACTTTTTTAAAATTCGATATTTTTTTTCAAAATTCAATGAACTTATTTTCAAATTCGATGAACTTTTTACAAATTGGATGAACTTTTTTCAAATTTGATGAACCTTTTTTCAAACTCGATGTTTGTTTTCAAATTTGCCAACTTTTTTGAAAATTCATGTACTATTATGAATTCATGAATTTTTTGATATTTTTTAAATTTTGCAAATTTTCCCTTTTTAGTTTTTTTAAATAGCAATGGTTTTTTCGACAAGTGCTTGCAAGAGAAAAAAGGCTAGCAAAGGAGCGAGCAGCGACCGATTGAGCCAGCAGCAGCGGTCGAGCGAGCAGTCGAGCGATTAGGAATCGAGCGAGCAGCGATCGAGCGAGCCAGCAGCAGCGGCCGAGCGAGCAGTTGAGCGATTAGCGATCGAGCGAACAAATGCATGTTGATTCGATAATGCTCAAGTGTAAATCTTCTGTATTAAACTTCGCATCTTCACCCGAGGTTTGTGCATCTCTTCTTTAATCCTGCATATAAAATATTGTGTTGTATTTTTGTTTCGGATAACAAAATAATAATTCATATAATTTCTATTAGAATTCACCTGATAATTATCTTTACGCGCAATAATTGTGGTTATATCCGTACGGGTCATGTTTATATCAGGTAGTTAATCTTCTTTTTCTTATCCGCAAGCCACTTCTTCACATGCTCATCCAAGAGGGTTTCGGCTGCCAACATGATCATCGCATCCACCACGTCCTGTGAGATTTGCAACCTCTCCTTCTCAAGCTCTATGTCGCCAAATGTCTTGGCCTTCTCGAGTTCCCATTTGATCGCCACCCCTTGGTGGTCCACCATGTCCGAACCTCCTTGCGCCGCCGCCGCCTCCCTCTCTCGCTGCAGGCGTTGCCGCAACTTCTGGGCGGCGTCCTCCGCCTTGCAAGTCAGAGCCGACGAAGGGACGCCGACGGACAAGGCGGACGGCGTCTTTGTCGCGGTGGTGGATCGGGACCGGTGGTGAGGATTGGGAGCAAGGGTGGAGGACGGCGAGGGTTCGGGCGCGGGAAAAGTTGGAGGGCGGCGGGAGGAGGAGAAAGGGTTTGGTGCATTTGGCACAATTTTCAATGGGGTCGGGCTGACGGGTCCGACGTGGCGGGCGCGCCCGGGCGCCCCATATTTGGGCTAGATATGAGGGGTGCCGGTCAGCCCAGGCGTTCGAGGCCCGTTTAAGGAGCCCGTCTGGATCGAAAAATCGTGACCGGGTGGCCCACCCGGGTGTATGAGCCAGGCTTGAGGTGCCCGACTGTAGATGCTCTAATCATCTAGATCTGACGCTCAAAGGCTCCACCCTCCCCCACGACTTGGGTTCGAGCGCCTCCCCAAAACTTCGTCGGGATCCGCCACAACCGGCAACGGCGAGGCCAGAGGTGGCCGGATCCGGCACAGGTTGGTCTCTCCCCTCCTTCTTCGCCCACCCTCTCCTCCTTACCTCACGCCACTTGTCTTCCCTTTTTTGCAGGTCGCCATGGCGCGGACGGCGATGACGGCAGGAGGGGCACACACATCCGTGGAATGGGATGCCACCATGGAGATGGAGATCCTTCTTCACACCACGCAGAGGCCCCATGGAGCCTCCCTCCTTCTTCGGAGACTTCTTCTCAGGCCCCACCACTACCTCTGCCCTCCCCCCTCCTCTACTTTGAGTTGCACCATGCTTTGTTTCAGATTCATCCACCCATGGGTGATACATGGGAAGTTAGGGGTTGCTGCAGTTTGAGGTTAATCCCTTGATTGGCTGTTGTTTCGGGTTGATTAGATTAGTTAGCTCAGTTGGCTGCTAGACTTTAGGAGTGCATACATGGGTATAACATGCTCTGCACATTTAGGATTGAAGTATTGTGTTGCAGCACTCAGTGATGTTAATTTAGGGCATTTCAGTGTCAGTTCCACTATATTTCGGGGGACATTTAACAGTGCAATTTCATGGTTATTACAGTGTAATTTCAAGGTTCTTGCATTGTAAGTTCAGAGAATTGCAATGTTAGTTTATGTGAATTCCCGTGCATTTTACTGTGTAATTTAAGTGCAATGGAAATTATAGTGTAAATTCAGTGTAATTTACTATGTAAATTTACGGAAATTACACTGTAATTCGTGTGCAACTTTTAGTGTAATTTACACTGTAATTTCAACGGGTTTACAGTAGAATAATTTAAGTGTAATTACAGTGTGCACTTTAGAGCAATCATACTATATATTTAGTGAATTTAAAGTATCACTCCATACCTTTCGGGTTTGTCTTTTTTCTCTACAAGTTACTGCTATACTGTTGATTGATTCTACCCTTGCGAAAGAAACTTTGATGAGCACATAATTTTCTACTATGTAATTTGAGCAGCTTGGTAACCGTAATTTTCAGTTTCCTTTGACCCTAGGCCCTTGTGCTTCAGAATTGCTATTTTTTGTCAGTGTACATGCTAGATCATGTGGTTTATGATACTTCTCTGGTCCTTATAAACAAAGTGACATGTTTGTACTGTGGAATAGAAAGAATATTTCAGTGTCTCTCTTTAGGCCTTTTGTCGAATTGTTATGTGGTCCAGTGCAGCCTTACGAAACCGGGTTCTATGCAGTTCATGTACAGTGCAAAACTCATTATTGCAGGTCAGGCCTGTAGCATGTCTTGGGTCATTGACATGCAGGAAAGAAGGAAAAAGGACATAGAAGTATCATTTTGTTATTGGTCAAGAAATTTGAATAATGTCCAACTGATTTCAGTTGAATGACAAATAGACAATCCCTTGTTTAATCAGTAGATATACACCATTAACTCAAATAGCAAAGAAATACTAGTCCATTTATAATCGATGATTGCGCATGATGCATCCATCCATTCTATCGGAGAGGCTGCGTTTTTTTTCTTCTTGTGCTAAGGTTGATAGCATCACATATCTTATGCTTTTGTTTCTCAAGTAGAGCCTTGAGATAGATGTGTCTGCAACCGTCCTCGAATGGTTGTGCAATAATAATGGTCCTAGCTAATTACTAGTATGCACTGCTTATAAAACAACTTGTTGCTCGTTTCACTTTGAGTATGCTGTTGCTGCTAAAGTAGCAACAACAACAGCCATGCTTTGGTTCCCCAAAATTCAGATGGCACTGGCATCTCTACATACACACACATATATGAATATGCACCTCGGTTTGGTTCAGTTTGCATGTGTACCATTGCTTTAACTTTGACTGAAACTATCTTGGTGGCACTTGCATCAATGTTGTGCTCTGCCCTTGTATATGTCCTTGGAGAAGATGACCATTGGACTGTAGGGGACGAACAACCTTGTCCTGCTCGAGGAGAAGGAGGATGGCCACCCTGAGCTCGAGGACGACACGACAACAGGAGCACTCACCTCCCTACCAAGGTGAAGGTCCGATCCGCCTGTTTAGATGGTCTGCTCTTGTCTTGTGATCTGAGGGGAGAAGAAAGCCATTGGCCTCAATTATATTTGCATGTGAGGGGAGCGATCCTTTTGGTAGATGCAGAGTATAGATTAGATATTCCACAAAACTCACCACATGAGTATACTAACTATATCCACAAAATTCACCACACGAGCATACTACCTATGTCCAAATGTGGGTGTGATACTTTCGACATGAAACATGAATATCAGGTTGGGAGTTTGGAGTTTAATCAAATAACGCAGCAAGGTGATCATCGGTAGGGATGCACCTTTGAGGCGGCAAGGAGGGCTTCTCAAAGGCAGTACACATGGCTTATTACTGCTTGTATGTGAGTACGCAGATGTGGCGTCTATGGATAGAGGGTTAGGGGCGCAACGCAAGCGGCAGTAGGGGATACACAACCTGATTTGATTTGGTCAATCACGGGAAATGGGAGAAGGCCTAGGGTGCAAAGTTTAGATCGGTGGGTTGGTAGCGTTAGGAATAATAGAGATCAAACCTTTTTCATAGGCGTATGTAGGTTATTTCCTTGAAGCATTTTATCAAAATGGTGTAGGCAGGTAATATCTCTCAACTTAAATGTGAAGGGGATATATTATTTCCTTGTAGAGGCCGAGGAATACATGGCGTACCGCTACATATGCAACCATGATTTTTTGTGGATGGTTACGAGAGAACCTGAAAGATACCATGGACCGAAGCATGGGCACATGAAGTTCCTGTTGGGGAACGTAGTAATTTCAAAAAAATTCCTACGCACACGCAAGATCATGGTGATGCATAGCAACGAGAGGGGAGAGTATGATATACGTACCCTTGTAGATCGACAACGGAAGCGTTAACTTGGTTGATGTAGTTGTACGTCTTCACGGCCCGGCCGATCAAGCACCGAAACTACGGCACCTCCGAGTTCTAGCACACATTCAGCTCGATGACGATCCCCGAACTCCGATCCAGCAAAGTGTCGGGGAAGAGTTCCGTCAGCACGACGGCGTGGTGACGATATTGATGTACTACCGTCGCAGGGCTTCGCCTAAGCACCGCTACAATATTATCGAGGACTATGGTGGAAGGGGGCACCGCACACGGCTAAGAATATGATCACATGGATCAACTTGTGTCTCTAGGGGTGCTCCCTGCCTCCGTATATAAAGGCTCAAAGGGGGGGGTGGCCGGCCAAGAGGAGGCGCGCCAGGAGGAGTCCTACTCCCTCCAGGAGTAGGACTCCCCCCCTTTCCTAATTGGAATAGGATTCGCGGAGGGGGGAAAGAGGAGAGAGAGGAGGAAGGGGGGGGGGGCGACCCCCTCTCCTTGTCCTATTCGGACCAAAGGGGGGAGGGGCGCGCGGCCCATATCTGGCCACCTCTCCTCTCTTCCACTAAGGCCCACTAAGGCCCATATACCTCCCGGGGGGTTCCGGTAACCTCTCGGTAATCCGGTAAAATCCCGATTTCACCCGGAACACTTCCGATATCCAAATATAGGCTTCCAACATATCAATCTTTATGTCTCGACCATTTCGAGACTCCTCTTCATGTCCGTGATCACATCCGGGACTCCGAACAAACTTCGGTACATCAAAATGCATAAACTCATAATATAACTGTCATCGAAACCTTAAGCGTGCCGACCCTACGGGTTCGAGAACAATGTAGACATGACCGAGACACGTCTCCGGTCAATAACCAATAGCAGCACCTGGATGCTCATATTGGATCCTACATATTCTACGAAGATCTTTTATCGGTCAGACCGCATAACAACATACGTTGTTCCCTTTGTCATCGGTATGTTACTTGCCCGAGATTCGATCATCGGTATCCAATACCTAGTTCAATCTCGTTACCGGCAAGTCTCTTTACTCGTTCCGTAATCCATCATCCCGCAACTAACTCATTAGTCGCAATGCTTGTAAGGCTTATGTGATGTGCATTACCGAGAGGACCCAGAGATACCTCTCCGACAATCGGAGTGACAAATCCTAATCTCGAAATACGCCAACCCAACATGTACCTTTGGAGACACCTGTAGAGCTCCTTTATAATCACCCAGTTACGTTGTGACGTTTGGTAGCACAAAAAGTGTTCCTCCGGCAAACGGGAGTTGCATAATCTCATAGTCATAGGAACATGTATAAGTCATGAAGAAAGCAATAGCAACATACTAAACGATCGGGTGCTAAGCTAAAGGAATGGGTCATGTCAATCAGATCATTCATCTAATGATGTGATCCTGTTAATCAAATGACAACTCTTTGTCCGTGTTTAGGAAACATAACCATCTTTGATTAACAAGCTAGTCTAGTAGAGGCATACTAGTGACACTCTGTTTGTCTATGTATTCACGCATGTATTATGTTTCCGGTTAATACAATTCTAGCATGAATAATAAACTTTTATCATGATATATAAGGAAATAAATAATAACTTTATTATTGCCTCTAGGGCATATTTCCTTCAGTCTCCCACTTGCACTAGAGTCAATAATCTAGATTACACAGTAATGATTCTAACACCCATGGAGCCTTGGTGCTGATCATGTTTTGCTCGTGGAAGAGGCTTAGTCAACGGGTCTTCTACATTCAGATCCGTATGTATCTTGCAAATCTCTATGTCTCCCACCTGGACTAGATCCCGGATGGAATTGAAGCGTCTCTTGATGTGCTTGGTTCTCTTGTGAAATCTGGATTCCTTTGCCAAGGCAATTGCACCAGTATTGTCACAAAAGATTTTCATTGGACCCGATGCACTAGGTATGACACCTAGATCGGATATGAACTCCTTCATCCAGACTCCTTCATTCGCTGCTTCCGAAGCAGCTATGTATTCCGCTTCACATGTAGATCCCGCCACGACGCTCTGTTTAGAACTGCACCAACTGACAGCTCCACCATTTAATGTAAACACGTATCCGGTTTGCGATTTAGAATCATCCGGATTAGTGTCAAAGCTTGCATCAACGTAACCGTTTACGATGAGCTCTTTGTCACCTCCATATACGAGAAACATATCCTTAGTCCTTTTCAGGTACTTCAGGATGTTCTTGACCGCTGTCCAGTGATCCACTCCTAGATTACTTTGGTACCTCCCTGCTAGACTTATAGCAATGCACACATCAGGTCTGGTACACAACATTGCATACATGATAGAGCCTATGGCTGAAGCATAGGGAACATCTTTCATTTTCTCTCTATCTTCTGCAGTGGTCGGCCATTGAGTCTGACTCAACTTCACACCTTGTAACACAGGCAAGAACCCTTTCTTTGCTTGATCCATTTTGAACTTCTTCAAAATTTTGTCAAGGTATGTGCTTTGTGAAAGTCCAATTAAGCGTCTTGATCTATCTCTATAGATCTTTATGCCTAATATGTAAGCAGCTTCACCAAGGTCTTTCATTGAAAAACTCTTATTCGAGTATCCCTTTATGCTATCCAGAAATTCTATATCATTTCCAATCAGTAATATGTCATCCACATATAATATCATAAATGCTACAGAGCTCCCACTAACTTTCTTGTAAATACAGGCTTCTCCAAAGGTCTGTATAAAACCAAATGCTTTGATCACACTATCAAAGCGTTTATTCCAACTCCGAGAGGCTTGCACCAGTCCATAAATGGATCACTGGAGCTTGCACAGTTTGTTAGCTCCCTTTGGATCGACAAAACCTTCCGGTTGCATCATATAAAACTCTTCTTCTAGAAATCCATTCAGGAATGCAGTTTTGACATCCATCTGCCAAATTTCATAATCATAAAATGCGGCAATTGCTAACATGATTCGGACAGACTTAAGCATCGCTACGGGTGAGAAGGTCTCATCGTAGTCAACCCCTTGAACTTGTCGAAAACCTTTTGCGACAAGTCAAGCTTTGTAGACAGTAATATTACCGTCAGCGTCAGTCTTCTTCTTGAAGATCCATTTATTCTCAATTGCTTGCCGATCATCGGGCAAGTCAACCAAAGTCCATACTTTGTTCTCATACATGGATCCCATCTCAGATTTCATGGCTTCAAGCCATTTTTTGGAATCTGGGCTCACCATCGCTTCTTCATAGTTCGTAGGTTCATCATGATCTAGTAGCATGACTTCCAGAACAGGATTACCGTACCACTCTGGCGCGGATCTTACTCTGGTTGATCTACGAGGTTCAGTAGTATCTTGTTCTGAAGTTTCATGATCATTATCATTAGCTTCCTCACTAATTGGTGTAGGTGTCGCAAAAACAGGTTTCTGTTATGTACTACTTTCCAATAAGGGAGCAGGTACAGTTACCTCGTCAAGTTCTACTTTCCTCCCACTCACTTCTTTCGAGAGAAACTCCTTCTCTAGAAAGGATCCATTCTTAGCAACGAATGGCTTGCCTTCGGATCTGTGATAGAAGGTGTACCCAACAGTCTCCTTTGGGTATCCTATGAATACACATTTCTCCAATTTCGGTTCGAGCTTATCAGGCTGAAGCTTTTTCACATAAGCATCGCAGCCCCAAACTTTAAGAAACGACAACTTTGGTTTCTTGCCAAACCATAGTTCATAAGGTGTCATCTCAACGGATTTTGATGGCGCCCTGTTTAACGTGAATGCGGCTGTCTCTAAAGCATAACCCCAAAATGATAGCGGTAAATTTGTAAGAGACATCATAGATCGCACCATATCAAGTAAAGTACGATTACGACATTCGGACACACCATTACGCTGAGGTGTTCCGGGTGGCGTGAGTTGCAAAACTATTCCGCATTGTTTCAGATGTAGACCAAACTCGTAACTCAAATATTCTCCTCCACGATCAGATCGCAGAAACTTTATTTTCTTGTTACGATGATTTTCAACTTCACTCTGAAATTCTTTGAACTTTTCAAATGTTTCAGACTTATGCTTCATTAAGTAGATATACCCATATCTGCTTAAATCATCTGTGAAGGTGAGAAAATAACGATATCCGCCATGAGCCTCAACATTCATCGGACCACATACATCTGTATGTATGATTTCCAACAAATCTGTTGCTCTCTCCATTGTACCGGAGAACGGTGTTTTAGTCATCTTGCCCATGAGGCACGGTTCGCAGGTACCAAGTGATTCATAATCAAGAGGTTCCAAAAGTCCATCGCTATGGAGTTTCTTCATGCGCTTTACACCGATATGACCTAAACGGCAGTGCCACAAATAAGTTGCCCTATCATTATCAACTCTGCATCTTTTGGCTTCAACATTATGAATATGTGTGTTACTACTATCGAGATTCATCAAAAATAGACCACTCTTCAAAGGTGCATGACCATAAAAGATATCACTCATATAAATAGAACAACCATTATTCTCTAATTTAAATGAATAACCGTCTCGTATTAAACAAGATCCAGATATAATGTTCATGCTCAATGCTGGCACCAAATAACAATTATTTAGGTCTAATACTAATCCCGAAGGTAGATGTAGAGGTAGCGTGCCGACCGCGATCACATTGACTTTAGAACCATTTCCCACGCGCATCGTCACCTTGTCCTTTGCCAGTGTTCGCTTAATCCATAGTCCCTGTTTCAAGTTGCAAATATTAGCAACAGAACCAGTATCAAATACCCAGGTGCTACTGCGAGCTCTAGTAAGGTACACATCAATAACATGTATATCACATATACCTTTGTTCACCTTGCCATCCTTCTTATCCGCCAAATACTTGGGGCAGTTCCGCTTCCAGTGACCAGTCTGCTTGCATTAGAAGCACTCAATTTCAGGCTTAGGTCCAGACTTGGGTTTCTTCTCCTGATCAGCAACTTGCTTGCTTTTCTTCTTGAAGTTCCCCTTCTTCTTCCCTTTGCCCTTTTTCTTGAAACTAGTGGTCTTGTTGACCATCAACACTTGATGCTCCTTCTTGATTTCTACCTCCGCAGCTTTTAGCATTGCGAAGAGCTCGGGAATAGTCTTATTCATCCCTTGCATATTATAGTTCATCACAAAGCTCTTGTAGCTTGGTGGCAGTGATTAGAGAATTCTGTCAATGACGCAATCATCTGGAAGATTAACTCCCATCTGAATCAAGTGATTATTATACCCAGACATTTTGAGTATATGCTGACTGACAGAACTGTTCTCCTCCATCTTGCAGCTATAGAACTTATTGGAGACTTCATATCTCTCAATCCAGGCATTTGCTTGAAATATTAACTTCAACTCCTGGAACATCTCATATGCTCCATGACGTTCAAAGCGTCGTTGAAGTCTCTAAGCCGTAAAGCATGGCACACTGAACTATCGAGTAGTCATCAGCTTTGCTCTGCCAGACGTTCATAACATCTGGTGTTGCTCCAGCAGCAGGCCTGGCACCCAGCGGTGCTTCCAGGACGTAATTCTTCTATGCAGCAATGAGGATAATCCTCAAGTTACGGACCCAGTCCGTGTAATTGCTACCATCGTCTTTCAACTTTGCTTTCTCAAGGAACGCATTAAAATTTAACGGAACAACAGCACGGGCCATTTATCTACAATTAACATAAACAAGCAAGATACTATCAGGGACTAAGTTCATGCTAAATTTAAGTTCAATTAATCATATTACTCAAGAACTCCCACTTAGATAGACATCCCTCTAATCATCTAAACCATAACCGATCATCACGTGAAATGGAGTAGTTTTCAGTGGTGAACATCGCTATGTTGATCATATCTACTATATGATTCACGCACGATCTTTCGATCTCAGTGTTCCGAGGCCATATCTGCATATGCTAGGCTCGTCAAGTTTAACCTGAGTATTCCGCGTGTGCAAAACTGGCTTGCACCCGTTGTAGATGGACGTAGAGCTTATCACACCCGATCATCACGTGGTGTCTGGGCACAACGAACTTTGGCAACGGTGCATACTCGGGGAGAACACTTTTATCTTGAAATTTAGTGAGAGATCATCTTATAATGCTACCGTCAATCAAAGCAAGATAAGATGCATAAAAGATAAACATCACATGCAATCAATATAAGTGATATGATATGGCCATCATCATCTTGTGCTTGTGATCTCCATCCTCGAAGCACCATCGTGAACACCATTGTCACCAGCGCGACACCTTGATCTCCATCGTAGCATCATTGTCATCTTGCCAATCTTATGCTTCTACGACTATCGCTACCGCTTAGTGATAAAGTAAAGCATTACAGGGCGATTGCGTTGCATACAATAAAGCGACAACCATATGGCTCCTGCCAGTTGCCGATAACTCGGTTACAAAACATGATCATCTCATACAATAAAATTTAGCATCATGTCTTGACCATATCACATCACAACATGCCCTGCAAAAACAAGTTAGACGTCCTCTACTTTGTTGTTGCAAGTTTTACGTGGCTGCTACGGGCTTAAGCAAGAACCAATCTTACCTACGCATCAAAACCACAATGATAGTTTGTCAAGTTGGTGCTGTTTTAACCTTCGCAAGGACCGGGCGTAGCCACACTCGGTTCAACTAAAGTTGGAGAAACTGTCACCCGCAAGCCACCTATGTGCAAAGCACGTCGGGAGAACCGGTCTCGCGTAAGCGTACGCGTAATGTCGGTCTGGGCCGCTTCGTCCAGCAATACCGCCGAACCAAAGTATGACATGTTGGTAAGCAGTATGACTTATATCGCCCACAACTCACTTGTGTTCTACTCGTGCATATAACATCAACATATAAAACCTAGGCTCGGATGCCACTGTTTGGGAACGTAGTAATTTCAAAAAAATTCCTACGCACACGCAAGATCATGGTGATGCATAGCAACGAGAGGGGAGAGTATGATCTACGTACCCTTGTAGATCGACAACGAAAGCGTTAACTTCGTTGATGTAGTCGTATGTCTTCACGGCCCGACCGATCAAGCACTGAAACTACGGCACCTCCTAGTTCTAGCACACATTCAGCTTGATGATGATCCCCGGACTCCGATCCAGCAAAGTGTCGGGGAAGAGTTCCGTCAGCACGACGGCGTGGTGACGATCTTGATGTACTACCGTCGCAGGGCTTCGCCTAAGCACCGCTACAATATTATCGAGGACTATGGTGGAAGGGGGCACCGCACACGGCTAAGAATATGATCACGTGGATCAACTTGTGTCTCTAGGGGTGCTCCCTGCCTCTGTATATAAAGGCTCAAAGAGGGGGGCGGCCGGCCAAGAGGAGGCGCGCCAGGAGGAGTCCTACTCCCTCCGGGAGTAGGACTCCCCCCCTTTCCTAATTGGAATAGGATTCGCGGAGGGGGGAAAGAGGAGAGAGAGGAGGAAGGGGGGCCGGCCCCCTCTCCTTGTCCTATTCGGACCAAAGGGGGGAGGGGCGCGTGACCCATCTCTGGCCACCTCTCCTCTCTTCCACTAAGGCCCACTAAGGCCCATATACCTCCCGGGGGGTTCCGGTAACCTCCCGGTAATCCGGTAAAATCCCTATTTCACCCGGAACACTTCCGATATCCAAATATAGGCTTCTAACATATCAATCTTTATGTCTCGACCATTTCGAGACTCCTCGTCATGTCCGTGATCACATCTGGGACTCCGAACAAACTTCGGTACATCAAAATGCATAAACTCATAATATAACTGTCATCGAAACCTTAAGCGTGCGGACCCTACGGGTTCGAGAACAATGTAGACATGAACGAGACACGTCTCCGGTCAATAACCAATAGCGGAACCTGGATGCTCATATTGGCTCCTACATATTCTACGAAGATCTTTTATCAGTCAGACTGCATAAGAACATACGTTGTTCCCTTTGTCATCGGTATGTTACTTGCCCGAGATTCGATCGTCGGTATCCAATACCTAGTTCAATCTCGTTACCGGCAAGTCTCTTTACTCGTTCCGTAATCCATCATCCCGCAACTAACTCATTAGTCGCAATGCTTGCAAGGATTATGTGATGTGCATTACCGAGAGGGCCCAGAGATACCTCTCCGACAATCGGAGTGACAAATCCTAATCTCGAAATATGCCAACCCAACATGTACCTTTCGAGACACCTATAGAGCTCTTTTATAATCACCCAGTTACGTTGTGGCGTTTGGTAACACACAAAGTGTTCCTCCGGCAAACTGGAGTTGCATAATCTCATAGTCATAGGAACATGTATAAGTCATGAAGAAAGCAATAGCAACATACTAAACGATCGGGTGCTAAGCTAATGGAATGAGTCATGTCAATCAGATCATTCATCTAAAGATGTGATCCTGTTAATCAAATGACAACTCTTTGTCCATGGTTAGGAAACATAACCATCTTTGATTAACAAGCTAGTCTAGTAGAGGCATACTAGTGACAATCTGTTTGTCTATGTATTCACACATGTATTATGTTTCCGGTTAATACAATTCTAGCATGAATAATAAACTTTTATCATGATATATAAGGAAATAAATAATAACTTTATTATTGCCTCTAGGGCATATTTCCTTCAGTTCCAACACCGAAGGGTAAGGAGACGGGCCCGCGTCATTTACGTCCGGAATATGCGACCTTGATTCTTTGTCGATGGTGATGCCAAGACTATAGGATAAGGTGGATCCGGACACATGAGCAGATGAAGTGCCTGACATGAAGTTGGTTAAGGAGCTGGACCCAAGTCATCTACACCGCAAATTGGTCGAAGGTGTGCCGTGAATGATAGATGTACTTGAGGGGGGAGAAAGCCTGTGAAAAGAACATACGGTTGCTCGATGATGACACATGTCTTGAGAGGATGGCGAGAACCCTAGATATGGTTAAGGCACGCCACAAGAACATCACCCCGGTCGCGAGATTCTCAGTGGTGTGCGGCAACCGAAGCCAAAAGGGCACCCCCGCAAGACCTTGAAATGCCAGAGCGGTGGGCGCACAAGCAATGGTGAGGAAAATCACATAAGGTACCAAGCAAGGCCATCCTGACCAGGGCTCCATTGCCAAGCTTATGTCCACCACTGCGATTCAGACAAACTTTCAACTGGCGTCTCTGTCTTCTCAAGATTTCCATGGTCCCATCAGGATGTATATATGTACTTTGTTTATTTTGAAAATTAATATATCACCAAAGAAATTGTAGTACTTGTCATTCTTTTAATTACTTAGTAGTTTGCATGATAGACTCAATCTTATATTTACTAATTAGAGGCACCAAATAAGCGACCACGTTAATCCTCAAAAACTAAGAATATTATCCATCCGATCTCCATATTAAGTATCTGTAGCCGTCCATTGGACAACTCAAGAGTCCTGGGTTACTATCCCACGTCATGCTCCATGTAATGTGAAAAAAAAATCATCTCCTTGGCCAAATCCATCCCACGTCATGCTCCATGTAATGTGAAAAAAATCATCTCCCTGGCCAAATTCTTCCTCCCCTGATCTATCATGTGAGGCACTTGCGCATCATCCACAAATCCCTAGCGCAAATCCATCCCACGTCATGCTCCATGTAATGTGAAAAAAATCATCTCCCTGGCCAAATTCTTCCTCCCCCGATCTATCATGTGAGGCACTTGCGCATCATCCACAAATCCCTAGCGCTGCTCTTCCAGGTCGTCCTCCTCCTTCCTATCTTTTGTTGTCTTAATGCAAAACGATTCCGTGAGATCCTTGTGATCCTCTTCATCTTCACGTAGAAATCTGAACTGTCCCAACCACGCTGCAGATCTGTGGTCCGTCTTGGACAAAGAGAAGGCCCTTTCAATCTTCACAGATGCCATGCCCCAACCAAACCGCAACCCATGATAAACGATGTTGTTGAGAAGGAGGCGCTACCTAAGTCTGATCGGACATATGCCATTGTTGGGGAAGCTACAAGTCGAAGAACTATGGTAGACTGATTGCGGGTAATTAAGGAGCTATCAACGATCCAGTAGGTTTTTGTTATTAGGAATTTTTATGTAGTGCGACTTGATCTCAAAGAACAAGTACACCATTAGAGTTTGTTTTGGAGGATTTTGATGATGTGCGCTTAGTTACAGACTTATCTAAATACGTATAACTAGGATGGACAATATTTGTAGGAGCCATACAATCCAATTAGGGGATTCAGTTTGTCAAAGATGTTTCCACATATCCCTAGCGCTGCTCTTCTAGGTTGCCCCCTGCTTCCTATCTACGATCTTCAAGTAAAGTGATTTAATGAGTCTCTTGCTGCAGAAATTTCAACTGCCACAAGAAGGCTGCAGACCTGCGGTTCATCTTGGCTGAGGTGTCATACAATCCAGTTAAGGGATTCCATTCATTGAAGATGTGGCTGTACTTTCGCACAACAAACTCAAGCACATCTTCTTATGTTCTTAGAAACTAGATGAGTTGTTTTGGACTTTCTTTGGTCTACTCCTCTATGCTTCTTATTGGGAAAGTTAGTATGCAAAAGTTATGCCCATCTTCTTAAATTCGGATGTAACTTTTCGAGTAGATGATTTTTCATATAAAAAACTTTTTCATCCGAGTTAGTATGCAAAAGTTATGCCCATTTTTACAAATTTCAGAGAGATTTTGCAAATAAAGTGAAAATTCACATTTGCAAATTTTCCCAACAAGTAGACCACATATCACATGGGAAACTTATTTTCTTTTATTTTTTTTGACATTTCCATC
>NC_041386.1:637574443-637587232 GCF_002162155.2 Triticum dicoccoides
CCCATTAGTCCCGGTTCGTGCCTCAAACCGGGACTAAAGGTCTAATCGTTAGTCCCGGTTTGAGGCACGAACCGGGACCAATGGTTGTGGGCCAGGAGCGAGGCCCATTGGTCCCGGTTCATCCCACCAACCGGGACCAAAAGGTCCAGATGAACCGGGACCAATGGCCCACGTGGCCCGGCCGGCCCCCTGGGCTCACGAACCGGGACCAATGCCCCCGTTGGTCCCGGTTCTGGACTGAACCGGGACTAATGGGCTGACTCGGCCTGGACCAAAGCCCTGTTTTCTACTAGTGAGTCCAATCTTGTGTTTATTCCTCCATGTCGGCAAAGAGTCAGTAGTCAATCTCCAAGCAAAATTGCGCACAGTGGGGGGTACATCACATCTCCATATATATTGCTAGCATTTTCTACTACCATCTGGCGATGTGCTAGATGCCTCTACAGTATTTCTGTGAGCTACTTCAAAAGCCAGCATATATGCTGATTTGACCGTGAAGACATCGAGCTTCCCCGGCCCCCATGCAATCACATCCTCACCTAATCTTGGAGATGCCCATATCTTTAAGATTTCTTCCACATCAGCTGATAAGAAGTACTGCTGAAGAAGTACCAAGTTCCAAGAACCATTATCATTTAGCAAGTCGGACACAAAACGAATGCGACATCTTCCCTGCAGCGACACAGGTTTGTACGAAAAGGGCCTTGGAATCCAGTTATCTCTCCCCTTTGTTGGTAGTCAGAGTCACTAGGACAACTAACTGTGTTAGCATCTAGAGTTGTAACAAGCCACAGTCTGCCTATCTTGGTTGCGCAGCGATGATGCTACCATCTCCTACGACAAAATACACGCCTTGCACCGGAAACAGCGCAACCATATGACATCTATCCGAGTGGGCAACCACGTGGTGACCGGGCATGAGGCCATGGCTGAGGCCGCCTACAACCACTTCTCCGATGTGCTCGGAAGTGCCATGGAGCATGACATCACGCTTGATCTCCGCGTTTTGCGTGTTCAACACAATGCTACTCCGTGCGGTGGACCTAGGCCTTCTTCGACGCCTTACAACTCGGCACGCGGCCTCGAGTATATCGCTATACGCGGACGATGTTGTCATCTTTTGTCACCCGGATAGCCACCACATTACCACCGTGTGAACCATCCTGCACATATTCGGGCTTCATACAAACTTCGCCAAGTGTTCTGCCACCCCGATCCGGTGCGATGATGACAACAACATGATGATCACATCTGAGATGCAGTGCCCCATAGCCCAATTCCCCATCACATACCTCGGTTTGCCTCTCTCTATCTGCAAGGCCTCCACGACTAGCTTGCTCCCAATCATCGACAAGATCGGCCACAAGCTCTCCACTTGGCATGCTTCCATGATGTCCAACGGGAAACGACGACCGCCTTGCTCTCGTGCATCACGTACTTAGTGCTATCCCGACATACTTCCTCACCACCTTTGCTCTCAACCAATCCATCCTCGTGAAATTCAACCGCATCATCCGCGGATTCCTTTGGGAGGGAGGCACCGAAGGCAATGGGGGTCAGTGTCATGTTAACTGACATCAAGTTTGCCGGCCAATCTCTCTTGGCGGTCTTAGCATCAGGGACATTCAAAGGACCGGCATCACCCTCTGTGCATGGTTGCTTTGGTTACAGTGCACCGACCCCTTGCAACCCTGGAGCCACTTACACATACCTCACGACCCAGACGTGACTGCCATCTTCAGCGCGTCTAGGACCTGGGATCTTGGGTCCGGCGTCACCTGCAGATTCTGGTCCGACCACTTGATAGAGGGTAGATCCGTGGTTGAGATCCCCCCAGTCCTCGCCTCGTCCCTCGACGCCGACGCAAGACTCGCACCGTTCGCGAGGGCCTCCACCTTAGAGCCTGGGTGCAAGAGATTCATGGAGCACTCGGACCGACGGCCATGTTGCAATATGTTGATCTTGAGCGACGTGTGCGCCACATTGACCAGATGAGCCGGATACACTCAAATGGCGCTGGACCGCCTCCGCTATGAAATGTCTATGATGGGTGAATTTAAATTCTTCTTAGGCCTTCAAATTCTTCAACAGCGCAATGGCATCTTCATATTTCAGGAGAAATACCTCAAGGATGTATTGTGGAAATTCGGCATGAAAGATTGCAAAGGCGTCAAAATCCCTATGCCCACAAATGGCCATCTATGCACTGATGAAAATGGTATTGACTTTGATCAAAAGGTATACCGCTCCATGATTGGTTCTTTATTGTATTTATGTGCATCTAGGCTAGATATTATGCTCAGTGTTTGCATGTGTGCCCGATTTCAACCTACACTGAAGGAATCACACCATAAGGCTGTGAAGCATATTCTTCGTTATCTAGCTCACACACCAACACTTGGATATGGTATCCCAAGGGCTCGGCTTTTGATCTCATTGGGTACTCACTCTGACTATGCTGGTGATCCTGTGGACCGCAAGTCAACATCAGGCACATGCCATTTCCTCAGGCGATCCTTGGTCTGTTGGTCCTCGAAGAAACAGAACTGCGTATCACTGTCTACTGCTGAAGCTGAGTACATTGCTGCTGGTTCTTGCTGTTCTCAATTTCTATGGATGAATCAAACCCTCAAGGACTACGACGTCAATGTAAAGAATGTGCCTCTCTACTGTGACAATGAGAGTGCCATCAAGATTGCTCATAACCCACTTCAGCAGTCGAAGACAAAGCACATTCAAATTTGTCATCATTTTCTTCGTGATCATGTGTTGAAGGGCGACATTTCTATTGAGCATGTGAAGACTGGAGAACAGCTAGCCGGTATCTTCACAAAGCCTTTGGATGAGAAGAGATTTAGCAAGTTGCGGTGTGAGCTAAATATCCTAGAATCTTCGAATGTCCTTTGAAAAGGACACACATCCTAACACTTGTGCAAAGTTGATGACTTAGACGTGCAACACACGAAGAAACGTTTTTCTTCATTCAATGAAGATTAACACTCTAAGTGTGAAGAAATTAACAAAGAATTTGATTCTCAGAGCCCTTCGACAATTGTACATGGTGTTTGAAATCATCATTCTTATACGGTGGGTCACGCCACCACCAAAAGTTGAAAATCTTGAATTTGAGTTTTTACTCATTTTTGAATTTCCTCAGTTGTTCAAATTCTTCAACCCATCCCACCTTATCTTCTCATACCCACTCCCCCCCAATTCCCTCTCTATCTCTCCCGCAACCTCCCTTGCGCGGACGCCGCCAAACCACCACCTCCCCTGTGCCGCCGCGCCGCGACCTCCTCTGCGCCGCCGCGCCGCAACCTCCTCTGTGCGGCCGAGTCTGCTCCCCGGCGACTCCCGATCCACAACTCCCCCCCATTGCCCTTGCCTTCCTCTGCGCGCCGCCGCTCTCGGTCGCGTCCACCGCGTTCCACCACCACCAGCACATCAGTACGGCGGTAGTGCGGCCCCGCTTCCATTCCTCCATGGCCGACCCCCTACCTCCCACCTTCTCCCTCCCGCCCCGATCGACAACCTCCATCGCCGCCCCGGTCGTGTTGCCCCTCCCGACCCCGCGCCGCCGGATCCGGGCAACCACGCCGGCGTGCCCTTCCACAAGCTTTCCCGTCGTGACCCTACCACGAGCTGCTCCAGCCCGACCCTGCTTCTTCAACAACGGCACGGTGGCAACTCCCCTTAGTTCACTCCTACACCGGGGTCGCGAGCTCCGTTCACGGGCTCGCTGGATCTCGTGATTGGGGCGCTGGCGACGTGCTCTCCTACTCCACCGCGCCCCTCCTCTACTTCAGCTCCTGTGCCTGTGCCTCTCGTGGACTCATCGGCGCACAGGCCGCTCTGGATCCACGCTGGTTCGAGGCCCTGACGGCCTCCTCTTCCTGCTAAGTCACCGAGATCCTTCGGGGTATCAAGTTGTTTTGTCGGCCCAATACTCCTTCTACCTTCCCTTGCCGGCGGTCGTGCAACTTCGGTGAACACCGCTACTCGGGCGCGGATGACGACGGCGCAGTGGCACTGCAGTTCGCTTTGCAGGGGATCCGTTGATGCGGCCGTGGAGTTCGGCCCACAGGTGCATGAAGTTATCTTGCCCCCTCCCACAGTTTACCCTTCCGCATGAGCCCCATGCCGTAGTCCATTGGGAAGAAGCTCGTGGTGAGGATGTGCGGATGCTCAGTGACAGTGCTGGTGCGTTTCAGATTTTGTTTTTCTGCAATTTGTAGGCGACGCTGGAGCATTGCAGTTCATTGGCTCGGGGGCGAGCAGTGGAGAGGACACACGTGCGTGCAGTTCCCTGTCCATTGAAAATGTAGAAGCCCATCTTGCTGCAATGTATGTGAGCATATGGCCTGCAAGTGATGCTCTTTTCCCAGATTGAAAACATTGCAATGTGGTTGGCTGGCCATCGACGTGCACTTCGCTTTGGGGGGCAGTACGTTCTTTGTGGACGCGCACTTCGTTCGGCCCGAGCGGCATGAAGCTCCGTTTGCGTGCATGTGTGGCTTGGCTAACTAGTTTGTGCAGTCGCATGATACCTTTATTATGTGATGCCTCCCTAGTTGCTGGAGTTCACTTCTTTGTATTTATTGAAACATCATGTAGTGCACTGTGAAACTCTCTGTTGTTCACTTGTAAAAACAAATAGCGGTTCCCTTTGTAAAAAAAAGTGCAGCCCCTTAGTGGTTCACCTTGTAGAAAATGAGAAAGAAATCCCCATGGGAGGTTCACTTCTTTTTCTAATGCAATTTGTTTTGTTTGTGGGATGATTGAAAAAAGAAGTTCACTCCACTTGTTTAGCAGCTCATACCCCTTTGTATGAAATGCAATTTGTTTCGTGTGTCTCAAAATCAGTCAACTACCTCAACACGTGCAGTGCGTTTGGTTTTTGGATGTGGTTCATTTTTTAGAGTGATGTTGTTCACTTGTGCCGAACATGAAAGCGCAAAAAAAATTAGCAAAACAATAAAAATAGTAATGCGGTTCACTACGATATATGATGTGGTTCACTTGCTCGCGTCTCTACGGTCCACTCTTGTTCATAAAAATTGAAAAAAACATCAAAAACTCGTCCGAGAAAAATTTACATCCGACAAAGGAAACCATGAAGTTCACTTGCCTGTTTGATGCAGTGCGGTTTCGTTCGATGCAGTGCGGTTTTCTGTCGAATGACGTTCACTCACCGATTTGGGTGTCGCAAAAAATAGTATCTGCATTTTCGTAATTTTAAAATTGCTTTTAAACCGTAAGGAATTAGAGAGAGTGTTCTACATGAAAAAGTTGCGTCTCGTCGATATTTTTCCAATGCCATATCATTTGAATCATTTTGACAAGCAGTTTGTAAAAATTTCGCAAAAAACGACCGCTGCCAGTCATCGTCCGCCACACCATTCTAAAAATTAACTTAAAACCGTAGTGAATCTTGAAACCAATTCTACATATAAAA
This sequence comes from Triticum dicoccoides, assembly GCF_002162155.2. NCBI lineage: Eukaryota > Viridiplantae > Streptophyta > Magnoliopsida > Poales > Poaceae > Triticum > Triticum dicoccoides. The sequence continues at coordinate 637,579,899 of NC_041386.1, forward strand.
GTTGCGCCTTGTCCATAGCTTTCCAACGACGTATTACACGCCTCATTTCGATAAACGGTTCAAAAACTAGAGTGAAAACAGTATCGAAAGTTGCAAAAATTTCAAAAAATGTAATTTCGCGATTTAGTAAATTTGAAACTGCTCTTAAACCGAAATGAATTAGAGAAAATAATAGATATGGAAAAGATGCACCTCAATGATATCTTTCCAACGGCGTCTCATTTGCTTTATTCTGATGAGCGGTTTTGAAAAAATCAAGAAAATACGCTCGCTGCCACTCGTCATCCGCAGCACCGTTTTTGAAACTGCTCTTAAACCGCGAGGATCTCGAAAAGTGTTCAACATGGAAAAGTTGCGCCTAATCCATAGCTTATCCACGGTATATTACACGCGTCATTCCGATAAACGGTTAAAAAATTAGAGCGAAAAAACTACCAAAAATACACAGCGTGTAGTTTTTTCGACACGAAGTTCACTCGCCTGAGTACTGCAGCACACTTGGTTCAAACAATGACGTGCACTTGCGTTGAGCGTGCACTTCGGAAGTGTTATCAGAATAACTATTCTGTTAATATTAGCATAATAGACCGACTGTATATTATTCTGTTACGCGTAACAGGATATTATTCTGTTACCCTATGGTGAATTCAAGCAGTTGAACTGATGCTTTCTGTTCCTGTTAAAAATCGTCTTCTTTAGTTCAAAAGTTTTTGCAATTTTTGTATCAAAACAGGCGTGTAATATATCGCTGGAAAGCTCTTGACATCTACATTACAATCTTGTAATTTGTTTTTGCAAAAAATTATGATTTACGAGCAGTTTTGAAAAACCCGTTTTTTTTCAAGCCGAAAACGCGAATCGTATTTTGGACTTAATTTTCAAACGTTTGTCGGAATTGAGCAAATGAGATGGCATTGGAAAGCTTGTGAAAATCCGCATCTTCTATATTTCTACTATTTTTTCAAATTCTATATGATTTAAAAGTAATTTGAAAAACGGTGAAATTCTGGGCGAAATGTTTTTTCACTGTTTTTTTGCAAACGGTTTGTAGGATTGACACAAATGATATGGTGTTGGAAAGCTATGGAAAATGCGCAAATTTTGCATATAGAAAGTTTTTTCTAATTCCTTATGATTTAAATACGAATTCAAATACAGTTAAAATTGATTTTGAACGTGTTTTTTAAAAAGTTTGTCGAAATGGAGAAAATAATATACCATTGGATAGCTATCGAAAATGCAAAACTTAGTCATGTTGGACGTTTTCTCTACTTCACAACCATTTAAGAGTAATCTTCAATACGGCATGATGGATCCTGCTGTTTTCTCGTCTGAAAAACAGATTAGTCGTACTGATATATGTGTATGTTTGTACTGAGCTATTTTTTGTAGAGTAATTTTAAGTGGTTCCGAAAAAATGTTCTTATACTGATGCTTGCGTGGTTTTGTACTAAACGTGTTTTCACTAACTAGACTTTGCTCTGTTTTTTCATGAGACCCATCATGCTGTTTTTTCGTGAGAAAAAACACAGTACTTGTACTGATCTACGTGTGTGTTTGTACTGATGTATTCTTCGAAGAGTAATTTTGAAAGGTTCCGAAAAAGGAGTACTTGAACTGATGTCCGTATGGGGTTGTATTGAGCGTTTTTTCACAGACTAGACTTTACTCTATTCTTTTTACCAAAAATTGTTTCATCAATTGTTCGCAAATGATAGTACGAACTAAGATATGTGTTGGTTTGTACTGAGCATTTGTTTCATCATTTGTTCTCAATTGATAGTACGAATGGAGCTTTGTTCATTTTTATACTGAGCATTCTTGTCAGTGCCAGGATATCCGGATTTATGTTGTTTTGTTCTGCGAACTTCCTCAAAATTTTATTGGTAAATCACACCATTTTTTTCTTTTGCTAAATTTTTGTCCTCTGAACTTGTGACCGATGGAGTTTGTACTGATATGAATCATTTTGCCGAACCGCCACAATTTTTTGTGTATTGAATCACTATATAACTTAGAACCAAATTGTTTTTCTTAACATATATTTGAATTGTTTCTATATGTACATTGAATTGGGGAAGAGTAGCAATAGTTATACATACTTTATGGATAGTAATACATGAATTTCTTGGTAAATTGAAGAATGTACTCTGGACCGTAATACATGTCCTCTCGAGTTTGTACTGATGTGAATCCTTTTGAACTTGCTCTCGACGGTAATACATGCCCTCTCGAGTTTGTACTGATGTGAATCCATTCGAACTTACGTGGCTTACATCATTGAACGGACTCTATTCTTCTCACTACCACCATTGTTCTGTCCATTTCTTTTCGGACTTGCATGGCTTACATCGTTGAACGGGCTTAGGTGGATATGTACTAATGAACTACTGTGATTTGTAGCTCTCAGGAAATGGAATCCTTTCTTTCCCTGTTATTCTGAATACCAAACAGCAAAAAATCAGTTCTCATAAGCACGAAAAAATATATATGTACCCCTAAATTTTGCAGCTATTTTGTCCTCTTTCATTTTGAAAAAACATACAAAAAGCAAAAGCACAAACTATACAAAAGGTTTTAGACACCAAACCAGTAGAGAATTAAAAATAAGCATCAGGCAGCAACTTGCTAAACATAGCACGAGTCATATACATACGCATTTCATCCCATTATACTTCTCCACCCGCATGGAAAGTGAGAGAACCTCCCTACATGCATATACAGGCATCAAACTCCCTCTGTACCTAAACTATACTTTTGTTTGATATATATTGTGAACTCCTCTCGTCGATGTACATGAACCTGCTGTGCAGAGAGATGAAATGTAGTACATCAGTCTAGCTTCATTCAGCTAGAGAGAAACATGAAAAAATGTTCAGTTTTTTGGACGGCTTTCCTCTTTTTCTTTGTCCTATTCTGCGCCACGACTGCCACCATCCTGCATGCAAGCTTAAAATTAATTGAAGCCACCAAACATGCACTTTCATGAGACTTTGCTACTATAAGTCATCGAACCTATCTTTTAGTATTAAACCAAAGGCACACTTATTAACCAGCACTCTTGTTCAGTTCAGAGCATCATCAATAAGATAAAGATACGGAAACATTAAGCCAATATAGAACAACTGGAATGATTTGACTCAAATTTTTACTTTCAATGCATTGTAGGCAACAGCCGATCCAAGTCAGAACTGATGTGATTTATTCCATTGAACTGATATGAAAGTTTATCTATACTGTTCTGTTTTTTAACACACACGTTTTGAACTATTCCCGCTTTTTTCATTATGAATTGATGACATAAGACATGTTGAACTGTTACACAAGAGCAAAATTCAGAAATACATAACAATGGTGTACTCAAAATATGTGCATTTTAAGGAACAAAACTTTCTGAACCTTCTATACGAAAAACTTCAACTATCAGTCCAAAGAGATTTGAAGTTAAACAATCATTTCCCTTACCGAGTGTTAAGGAAAACGAAACCAGAGATGACCTCGCCGGCAGTAGGAGTAGCGATGGCTGCCAAGGCGACGCGTTGGTACATGTACTAAACATCTGCTCAAACCTGTTGTAACATCTACTTCAAGCTTTTTCTAAATCATTGTTGGGAGTAGAGGGTTTTAAAAGAAAATACAGAGTGCCAAAGAAAGAAAGGAACAACCTATTTATCTAAAGGACTGTGATATTTGGCACACGTGTGCCATATAAGCAAAACTGCCACACCTCTATTTCTTTCATTTTAAAGTACCATACGATCCCTCGTTCTTTGACCCCGCCTCTTCCCAAATTACCCCGCAGGCTCGCCTGAGAAACCTGCTTCTCCCGCACATCTCGGGCGCTTACCCCCGAGAAAACTGCCACTTCTTCACGTCTACCACATGATTTCTCCTTAGGACAAAGTTACCATGATATTCATATGAAAGTTATCAGGCCTGTGTTGCATAACTTACCGTACTATTTACATAGAACGTATCAGGTACTATGCTTCAACAACTACACCCTTTCAAAGTTACCACTGTGTTTTGTACACAAGTTATAAGGTCTTTGATGTGTAAAATACCGTGGTACTTACACATAAGTTATCAGGGTATATGTACATCAACCTCCCCTCGGTCAAAGTTACCATGGGGGATTGTACATGAGTTACCGGGTCTACGGTTCGTATATTATCATGGTACTAGCACCTAAAAACATGGGTGTGTTTCGGTAGCTTTTCACATAGGTCAAAAATTACCATGATGTTTTTGGTAACTTATCACGCCTATAGCACGTGTGCCCCTCGTGACACTAAACATTATGTGACTTTCCCGTGGCATGCCATGTGTTGTGTTCATCCAAGAGGCCCACGCGCGAGGCAAGTGTATGTTTTTAACAACTTATATATTTTCCTTTGGTAAAAAAGTTATCATCATGTTTATATTGCAAGTTATCGGTTATGCGGTGCTTATATTATCATGTTATTTACACAAAAATTATTGGGGATGTTTTGAACAACTTTTTCCCGAGGCAAAAAGTTATCATGGTGATTCTAGGTAACCTATCAAGCCCGTAGTGCTTAAAATATCATGCTATTTACATAAAATTTATCAGGGATATGCTTCAGCAACAAATTCCACCCCCATGGGTCAAAAATCTATCATGGTGTTTAGTTATCGCAGTGCATATGTTTTCATACTATTTACACATAAAAATGCTAGGGGAGGGAGGTGTACTACCGTGCTATTTACAAAGAAGTTACCAGAGTATCTTAAAAAAAATTGCCTACGGTCAAAGTTACCATGGTGCTTCTACCTCAGTTATCAGATGTGCGCTGTGTATATTACCATCTATTTACACATAAACTATCAGGTATCTTTTCACATTTGTTTTCCCCAATGGTTAAAGTTACCACGATGTTTGTATCTAAATTATCAGGTCTATGGCGTGAATGTTATCGTACTATTTACAGAAATTACCGGAGGGCGGGTTCAACAAATTTATTCCCAATGATCAAAGTTACCACGATGCTTGAAACAAAAAGTTGCTAACGTATTAAAGGCAAAAACATGTCAAAAACAGTATTACCCTTAGAATGTTCAACAATGAGTATCATAGGTGAGGTGGTTAGCTCCCTTTGTTAATTACCTGCAGACCAGAGATCAAATCCTAGTATAAGCATTATTTTTGCTGAAAATCGAGAAGGCATGTGGGGCCATAAATGACGATTACGAAAATTAGAAAGGCACAAGCGGGAGAGAATTGATGACATTGGATGCGTGTGGCAGTTTCACAATCTGCCACACGGTTGCCATATACATATTTCGTTATCTAAATAGTGTGTGGAATTGTTTACACAGATGAACAAAACATTACTTGAAGTAGAGGTTCTGCCAAAAGAAAGAAAGAGCATCTTGCAGGTTCAAGTTTGAGTAGTTGAGCCAGACAATTTATCGTAGGCGTTGTATGTAATAATAATTTAATTATTTTCATAGGAGTACGACTCATAGTATCGGCATGGAGGTCGTGAACAAAAGCAGAAGTATCCTTAATTTTTTATTAGTGATTGTAATTTTCCTTATAAAGAACATACTACTCTCGTGTAAACCCATCCCTCTACATATGTACTGTCAGTTTTTTGCAAATCGAACAAATTGCGTATGTAGCAAGTGCTAGTATCTTGAAATGCAGTTATGCGTATGCCCCTAAGAGTAGGTGAATAGAAAACTCGAACCAAAAATGGCTTTCTCCTAATAGTAATCGTGCTAGAACTCATTCAAAGCTGAAGTGAACTATAATTATAACCAGCCTTTGTCAATAGAAGTCCTACTGATCACAAATTCCTCTAATTTCCTCCAGACTCAAGATCAAGATGGTGGACAGTGCACGGATATTACAAAATTAACAATTCACAATACGAATTAAATATCACAAATTGCAAGGCACAAGTTTTGAGCACATACAATCTTTCATTGGTAGGCAACACTACGACTTTGGAGGTCAACACATTAGGCAAACTCTTTGGAATTAAGATAGTGAAAAGTAAATGTATGCGAAAGCAAGCTTCAGTTCAGTAAACCATCAAGCCCAGATTGCTGCACTCCGAATTTCCTTTAGACTTGTACGCTACCTTCAGTTCAGCAAGCTTTATGTTCAGCAAGTGTGTAACAAAACAAGAATTGAACTGGAATAGAATTTGAAATTTGAACTGAAATACAATACGAAAACTAAACTGAGTGTACTTTCAGATTTTCACATGGGCATCAGTGCATGAAGCACCAATGAAATTGAACTGAAACAAACTTCAGTTCAACAAACTTATATGAAGTTATATGAAGCATGCTTGAATGCATTGACCCGAAGCATGCTTGTAGGAGAGTAGTGGCACTGGAAGGGAGCCTTTTGCTGAACTTATATGAAGTTATATGAACTTGTCTAACTTATATGGAACTTATATGAAGCCTTTTGCTGAACTTATATGAAGTTGACCAGACAAGATGATACCGAGGCGCATCATAATATAGGAGAGTGGTGATGCAAGTCAGTCACCGGCTGGGTAATGAAGCGGGTGGTATGCGGCATGGAGACAACCAGAAAACGGGACATCCAGGGGTAGGGAGCATCGTCGCTGAAGATCAGAGAGTGTGGAGCGCAGGCGTGCAGTGTCCCCCGGCCGGCACCGGAGACGAAGGAGATCGGGGATAGTGCACTTTTTTCGTCAGCCTACAAGATGCTCAAGGACCAGGACAACATGTAGTTTCAGAATTACAGATTGTGGTCAGCTATAGGATGTTTCTGGGACCATGTTTTAGCTACGAGAGAGCAACAACATCACATCATGAGAGAGAGGATGCAACATCAAAAATTCAGGAGAAAGATCAGAGCAGAGCAGAAGTAAATATGTTTTGAGGAGATGAACTGACCAGGATTTAAATGAACTCTCACTAGCAGTAATTTTTGTACTTCGCATGTAGTACTACATGGACTTGCTGTAAAATACATTGACCATGTAGTAATTTTGAAGTTAATTATCACTACTGCAGAACCGGGCAATAGCACCGGTTCGTAAGGCCCTTTGTGCCGGTTTCGGAATTGGCACTAACATTTCGGCACTAAAGCCCCCCCCCCCCTTTAGCACCGGTTCAGCATGAACCGGTGCTAAAGGGCAACCACGTGGCACGAGCCAGCTCCGGGGGCCGAGAGCCCTTTAGTACCGGTTGGTAACACCAATCGGTACTAAAATGTTTGGGGGGTTTTGGTTTTATGATTTCTTTTTCATTTAATTTTGTGTTTTCCATTTTAATTCTTTTTCGTTTGCTGGTATCTTACGGTACTATACATTGTACACGTTATG
>NC_041386.1:637587498-637589128 GCF_002162155.2 Triticum dicoccoides
CAATCATATATATATCATCAATGTCTCACAAACCACCATATTAATTTACACATACACACATGTATAGCTATATACAATTTCTCCTACATATGCCTGTTGCCTTCGGAGCCAGTTGCATTAGCCTAATTGGTGCCTTCGGAGCACGATGACAATTGGAAGTGGTTCATGACCTGTTCGATGGGGGCGGTAGCGGGTAATAGTATTCTCCCTTCGGATTTATGACCTGGTCGAGCAAAAATCCCGCTATTTCCTCTTGAAGTGCTTCTACGCGCTCCATTTCTAGGAGCTTGTCCCGCACCTCTTTGAACTGTTAAGAAGGAGATCGATATGCATGTGTATTAGTTGTGTGACTAGATATCGATAATGGTGTAAAAATTATGAATAGTGTTCTAACAAGAGTACCCATTCCTGTCTTTGAGATCTGCTCCTTTCGGATGCCATCATGCGAATGTTCTCGCAAATGCAGAATGCACACAGATTAGTCCCCTACGCCTGCTTCAGGGCCTTTATTACGAGAATGGAATTTAATTTGATCAGATAATAATTAGTCAAGCATGATAATTAAAGAGATGGCAGCTAGCTAGCTAGGTAGTACTACTTAATTTGATCGAATACTACAGAAGAATCTAGGACACTCGCGGTTCCTATGGCGCGGGCGGTGGACACCCAAAGAGAAGGAACCCTCACAGGATCATAGCTGAAGTGAGATCCCTGAAGAAACTGCCAGGTATTGGAGAACCTGACGCCCTCTAACGCAACCATGTAGCGATGGACGTGCTCGTCCTCCTCCCTGACACGACAACGTACCACCTCCGGCGGGGCTGGTTCCCTCCGCACCGAAACTGGCCCACGCGAACGCCACCAAACGAGATCAGGGTCGACGACGGGACCCGGGGCCGGGTTCCTCATCAAGCGGCGCGCCCCTCCAAGCAGCACCTCCCAGTGCCAGCCCGGCGGAGCCCAGTCCCGGACATGGGTCAGCTGGACGTCGTCGCGGACGTATCGACGGCGAGGATGCAGGCCGGGCATCGTCGACAACAAATACTAGCTATATGCCCGCAAAAAGTAACATTTTTTTAATGATTGGATTTTGATAACTAAAATTTCTAACATTCTATAACATTTCTAACAATGCTATATATAACTAACATTTCTATAACATTTCTAATATTTCTATAACTAAAAAAAGAAAAATTTCTAACTTTTTTATAACTATTTCTATAACTAAAAAACAGAAAAATTTCTAACAATTCTAACTTTTTTATAACTATTTCTATAACTAAAAAACAGAAAAATTTCTAATAATTCTAACTTTTTTATAACTATTTCTATAACTAAAAAACAGAAAAAATTCTAACAATTCTAACAATTCTAACAATTCTAACATTTCTAACATTTCTAACTATTCTAACAATTCTAACATTTCTAACTATTTCTAAAAAACAGAAAAATGTCTAACTATTTCTGAAAAACAGAAAAATCTATAACTAAAAATGTATGTGTGTGTGTGCGCGCTCACCGGCCGGCGAGGCGAGAGGCGACGGGGGGCGCGCGGCGACGGGGACGGCGACGGGCGCGGCGACAACGGGAACGGGGACGTACGGGCCGGGGCGGCGATGACGACGGGGAC
>NC_041386.1:637589855-637600621 GCF_002162155.2 Triticum dicoccoides
GGGGACGGTGACGACGCGGCCGGGACGGGGCGGCGGTGACGACGGGGACGGGACGACGGAGCGGCGACGACGGGGACGGGGCGGCGACGGGGGCGGCGACGGGCCGGGGCGGCGACGAGGGATATGGAGACGGCGGGGGCGGCGTGCGATGGTGCAGAGGAGAAGAAGCAGACGGAGAGATGAGAAACTGACGAAATTTTGAAGTGTTTTCTTATATAGAACCCACCTTTAGTACCGGTTGGAGCCACCAACCGGTACTAAAGGTCTGTTTTGGCTAGCCCAAGCGGCGGGAAGCGACCCCCTTTAGTACCGGTTGGTGGCTCCAACCGGTACTAAAGGCCCCCCCTTTAGTACCGGTTGGTTTCACGACCCGGTACTAAAGGGTGTGCACTGCCAGGCGAGGGGCACAAAAGTTTAGTCCCACCTCGCTAGCTGAGGGGCACTCGCACCTGCTTATAAGTCCCGCCGTCGCTGCTGTCTCGAGCTCCTCTCTTAAGCAGGCCTACTGGGCCTACCTCTTCTGCGATGCCCTGTTGGGCCTACTGGGCTAGCGGGCCTGCATCCTGGTCCAACTTGAATTTGGGTTTCTAGTCGTATGCAGGCCGCTGTGGCCCAGTAGGTGGGCTTTTTTTTCTTATTTTTTTGCTTTATTTATTTTTGTGAATAACTTAACTTTGAAAATAGATTTTTCAGTGATTCTTTTTTCTTATGTTTAATATTAGTGTGTTTTATCATTATATTCAATTTGGTAATGCTTAGGTTATTTAAAAAATGAAATGCCTTTGTAACGGATGAGTTTTCGTCCGAAACCCTGATACTTCGAAACAGATTGTCCATTTTGTACACGAAGTGCATCCAGTTTTTGCGGTAACCCTCTCTACTTTTTTGCACATGCTATGTGGGTGAAATTATGATACCATGCCAACTTTCATCCTTTTCTGAGTTCATTTGAAATGCTTTTCAATTTCAGGGTCATTTAGCTGAAAAAATCAGTAAATGCATGAAAGAATTTGCTTGCACATAAAAGTTCTTCACGTTTCAAATGCCAAAACACATAACTAGCTACCCTAACTATTACAGAGATTCCCTCCTGGGTGTGAAACACAGAAGAAAGTGATGATAGTTAAGCCGATCACATCCCAGATCTTTGGGTGTGAAACTTTTTCTTCGCGTGTGTCCTTTTGCATCGTAGCCATGGAAAATCTTCATCATTTAACGGGATGCTCGGGTCAATATTCACTGTGAATGGAGCAATTTCATCAAACTTTTCATAATCTTCTGACTTGTCTGTCTTGTCATCCACTCCCACGATGTTTCTCTTCCCATAAAGAACTATGTGCCTCTTTGGCTCATCGTACGATGCATTCGCTTCCTTATCTTTTCTTTTTCTTGGCTTGATAGACATGTCCTTCACATAGAAAACCTGTGCCACATCATTGGCTAGGACGAATGGTTCGTCTGCATACGCAAGATTGTTGAGATCCACTGTTGTCATTCCGTACTGCGGGTCTTCCGTTACCCCGCCTCGTGTCATATTGACCCATTTGCACCGAAACAAAGGGACCTTCAAACCACGTCGATAGTCAAGTTCCCATATGTCCTGTATATAACCATAATATGTTTCCTTTCCTGTCTTGGTTTCTGCATCAAAGCGGACACCACTGTTTTGGTTGGTGCTCTTCTTATCTTGGGCGGTCGTGTAAAATGTATTCATTTATCTCGTACCCTTTGAAAGTCATTATATTCGAAGATGGTAACTGGGACAGCAAGTACAGGTCATCTTCAATAGAGGTGTCATGCATGGTACGTGCTTGCAACCAGCTAGCGAAACTCCTGGTTTGTTCACGTGTAATCCAGTCATCAGACCGCTTTGGGTGTTTGGAGCGTAGCAAATTCTTGTGTTCATCCATATACGGAGCCACCAAGGCGGAATTCTGTAGAACTGTGTAGTGTGCTTCAGTGAGAGAATGTCCGTCCATACATATTATTTGTTCCCCTCCTAGCGTGCCTTTTCCATCTAGTCTGCCCTTATGCCGCGATTCAGGAACACCAATCGGCTTAAGGTCAGGAATAAAGTCAATACAAAACTCAATGACCTCCTCATTTTGACGGCCCTTAGAGATGCTTCCTTCTGGCGTAGCACGGTTATGAACATATTTCTTTAAGACTCCCATGAACCTCTCAAAGGGGAACATATTGTGTATAAATACAGGACCCAAAACGTTAATCTCTTCGCATAGGTGAACTAGGACGTGCGTCATGATGTTGAAGAAGGATGGTGAGAACACCAACTCGAAACTGACAAGACATTGCACCAAATCATTCTGTAACCTTGGTATGATTTCTGGATCGATTACCTTCTGAGAGATTGCATTGAGAAATGCACATAGCTTCACAATGGCTAATCGAACGTTTTCCGGTAGAAGCCCCCTCAATGCAACCGGAAGCAGTTGCGTCATAATCACGTGGCAATCATGAGACTTTAGGTTCTGGAACTTTTTCTCTGCCATGTTTATTATTCCCTTTATATTCGACGAGAAGCCAGACGGTACCTTAATACTAAACCCGGGCATGGGCAGCCCGGCCCGACAACCCGGCCCGAGCCCGGCCCGAAAAACTCGGGCCGGGCCGGGCCGGGCTTGACATTCGGGCCGGGCTCGGGCTTTGTTTTTCAGCCCGAAAGATAGTTCGGGCCGGGCTCGGGCTTTAATTTTTCCGTATTTCGGGCCGGGCTTTCGGGCTTCGGGCCGGGCTTGCACGTGCGCGTACTAAAAAACAGCATTCGGGCCGGGCTTTCGGGCTTCGGGCTTGATTTCGGGCCGGGCTCGGGCTTGAAAATGTGGAGTATTTCGGGCTTCGGGCCGGGCTTGGGCTTGAGAAATGAAGGTCGGGCTTTTACAACCCCGGCCCGAAACCCGGCCCGGCCCGACGTTTGCCCAGGTTTACTTAATACTGAGCAGGCATTCAAAGAAGATTTCCTTCTCTTCTTTGGTAAGAGCGTAGCTTGCATGACCCTGATGTATGCCGTCTTTTTCGTGCATACGTTGCTGGTCCTCCCGTGCCTCAGGTGTATCTTTTGTCTTCCCATACACGCCCAAGAAGCCAAGCAGGGTCACACAAAGATTCTTCATCACATGCATCACGTCGATTGCGGAGCGGACCTCAAGGTCTTTCCAATAGGGCAGGTCCCAAAATATAGATTTCTTCTTCCACATGGGTGCGCGTCCGTCAGCGTCATTCGGAACAGGTTGTCCACCAGGACCCTTTCCAAAGACCACCTTCAAATCCTTGACCATATCATGTACATCAGCACCAGTACGATGGCGAGGCTTCATCTGGTGATCCGCCTCACCTTTGAAATGCTTGCCTTTCTTTCTTACGGGATGCCTGCTCAAAAGAAATCGACGATGTCCCAGGTACACATTCTTATTAGCCAAATATATACTGTCGGTATCGTCCAAACAGTGCGTGCATGCACGGTATCCCTTGTTTGTCTGTCCTGAAAGGTTACTGGGAGCAGGCCAATCATTGATGGTCACGAACAGCAACGCCTTTAGGTCAAATTCTTCCCCCATGTGCTCATCCCACGCACGTACACCTGTTCCATTCCACAGTTGTAAGAGTTCTTCAACTAATGGCCTTAGGTACACATCAATGTCGTTGCCGGGTTGCTTAGGGCCTTGGATGAGCACTGACATCATAATGAACTTCCGCTTCATGCACAACCAAGGAGGAAGGTTATAAAAACATAGAGTCACAGGCCAGGTGCTATGGTTGCTGCTCTGCTCCCCAAAAGTATTAATGCCATCTGCGCTTAGACCAAGCCATACGCTCCTTGCATCATCTGCAAACTCCTTCCTGTACTTTCTTTCGATTTTTCTCCACTGCGACCCGTCAGCGGGTACTCTCAACTTTCCGTCTTTCTTACGGTCTTCTCTGTGCCATCGCATCGCCTTGGCATGCTCTTTGTTTTGGAACAAACGTTTCAACCGTGGTATTATAGGAGCATACCACATCACCTTGGCAGGAATCTTCTTCCTGGGGCGCCGGCCCTCGACATCACCAGGGTCATCGCGGCTGATCTTATAGCGCAATGCACCACATACCGGGCAAGCGTTCAAATCCTCGTACTCACCGCGGTAGAGGATGCAATCATTAGGGCATGCATGTATCTTCTGCACCTCTAACCCTAGAGGGCAGACAACCTTCTTTGCTTCGTACGTACTCTCGGGCAATTCGTTGTCCTTTGGAAGCATATCCTTTATCATTACCAGCAACTTTCCAAATCCCTTGTCAGATACACCATTCTCTGCCTTCCATTGCAGCAATTCCAGTGTGGTGCCCAGCTTTTTCTTGTCACCTACACAATTCGGGTACAACAATTTTTTGTGATCCTCTAACATGCGCTGCAACTTCTTCTTCTCCAAATCACTTGCGCAGTTTCTCTTTGCATCGGCAATGGCCCGACCTAGATCATCAACGGGCTCATCTGATGCCTCTTCTTCAGCTTCTTCCCGCATTGCCGGCTCAGCTTCTTCCCGCATTACCGGCTCAGCTTCTTCCCCCATTGTTGTATCATCGTATTCAGGGAACCCATGGCCTGGATAGCTGTCGTCGTCCTCTTCTTATTCATTGTCTTCCATCATAACCCCTATTTCTCCGTGCTTGGTCCAAACATTATAATGGGGCATGAAACCGGACTTAAACAGGTGGACGTGAATGGTTCTTGACGTAGAGTAATTGTGACCATTCTTACAGCGAGCACATGGACAAGGCATAAAACCATCCGCCTGCTTGTTTGCCTCAGCCGCAAGCAGAAAAGTATGCACACCCTCAACGAACTGGGGAGAGCATCGGTCATCGTACATCCATTGCCGGCTCATCTTCATTACACAACACCGAATAGACCAAATTAATACAAGTTCATACATAAAGTTCATACAACACTTAAATGCAACAAACAAATAACTCTCTAGCTAAAGCATTTAAATGCAACAACAAATACGATCAAGATCGCAACTAAGGTAACAATGGATCCAACAGCATAATGATACCAAGCCTCACTATCGATGGCATATTTTCTAATCTTTCTAATCTTCAAGCGCATTTTCTCCATCTTCATCTCGTGATCATCGACGACATCGGCAACATGCAACTCCAATTCCATCTTCTCCCCCTCAATTCTTTTCAATTTTTCTTTCAAGTACTCGTTTTCTCTTTCAACTAAATTTAACCTCTCGGCAATAGGGTCGGTTGGAATTTACGGTTCACATACCTCCTAGAAAAAATTTCTATGTCAACTTGATGGGCATAATTTGTCATAAACACGAAATGCAACTAGTTTTAAAAGAGAATATACATACCACACCCGAATCATAACAAGGACTAGGGCCGACGGGGACGGATATCAAAACCATAGCACTATATGTATAACAAACAACGTACGGGTAAGATAATTATACGAGTAACTATATATCCAAATCACACAAACATCAATTTTTATATAAAATTTCATGAACTAGAGGCTCACCACAAGGTGGTGCCGGCGACGGGACGGTGCGGGCGATCGACGGTGGCTACGATGGAGATTTAGAAGGCACTAAGTAAACCACACCTACATATGCAAACTAAGTGTTATTTTTGACCTCAAATTGCATATAAATCAAATACTAGCACATATATATATATATCCTCCCAAATTACTAAAATCACAAATTAATCACTATATAAAGCATTGCAAGAGCTAATCTAGCAATGAGAGATGAAAGGACAAAGTTGCTAACCTTTGTGATCATTTGAATGGATGGGGGCCTTCAAATCTTGACAAATTTTGGGCAAAATGTGTGATGAGCTCGAGAGGAAGAGGGGAAGAACAGAGAGGAGAGGGGAAAGGGGAATAACAGAGTGAGCTTGGGTGGACGAAGGGTCTATGTAGGATGACCTTTAGTACCGGTTCGTGCCAAGAACCGGTACTAAAGGGGCTGGAGGGGCACCTGTCTGACAACATCCTGCCACCACTCTCATTAGTACCGGTTCGTTGCACGAAGCAGTGCTAAAGGTTCGCCATGAACCGGTACTAATGAAAGCGGCCCGGCTAGCCGTTGGAACCGGCACTAATGTATACATTAGTGCTGGCTCAAATACAAACCGGCACTAATGTGCTTCATGTTTGACCCTTTTTCTACTAGTGTATATGATCATCTCAAGGAGCTCAAGTTGTACTGAAAGCTCAAGTTGGACTGCAACTCACTCGATAACTGAAAATCCTAGGGCGAGGGGTGGGATCCAGGGTGCTGCTAGCAATGAACGGCCTGGGGTGGTGGCGTTGAACGGCCTGGAGTGGTGGCTGTGAACAGCCAGGGTGCTCCGGCGGCAGAGCCCCACCGGAGATGGTGATGCAAGCAGGAGGTCGGGAAGCAGTGGTGCCGGTGGTCGGGGTCGTCCAATGCACATGGCACACCAGTACAGGAAGTTGATTCATCACCCATCCACAGTTTTTTTCCTTTTTGGAATCCATTGAACTAAAAAAAGCTACATGTGAGCTGAAAGTATGAAAATAACATATCTTTGAAAGAATAAAGAACTAGCTTTAACATATCTATGAAAGAATACACCTCCGAGGAACTAGCTTTGAACATATCTCTGAAAGAATAGAGAGCATGCAAAGTTCAAGGAAAGAATAAGCAAAATGGCACACTAGTACGCAGTAGTACGCAGTAGTACGAGTCCAGTCATGTACGTGCTAGTATTAGGTTTGAATAGTAGCTAGAATTGAAGTTCAGGTAACCATGGCACACACATCATACAGTTTCAATCATGTATGCACACACTGTAATAGTAGCTGCAATTAAAGTTCAAATAACCACGGCACCCATAACAGAACAAGAATCAGTGTAGGAGCTAGGCAAGCAAGCTTCATCAGCATGAATACACATCAGCGGCAAGCTAGAACACGCTAGTAGGCTGTAGAAGTCTCCTTGTAATTTTTCAAACAGAAGTGCTTTAGTTCAGTTCAGTAGTAAGGCATGGAAAAAGAAAAGCAATGGAATAAACTATAACTGAGCCAAATATGTAATTTCAACAAACTAGACCTCATTGCTTGACTTCAGTAGTAATACACGATCATCAGTTCAATATAAACATACTGATGTTAACATCATCGTACATCCATTGCCGGTTCATCTGCGTGCATTATATATAATTAAGTGTGTCAAAAACCATTACAGAACAGCATGAATATAGAAGACCAAATTAATAGAAGTTCATCATCACATTAAAACCAAAGTACAATAGTGATCAAATGTTATTACTGAAAAAATAAATACATAAAGTTCATACATATATATTTCTCATTGAAAAACATATATATAGCTCTCTAGAGCATCTAATTAAACCATACATTGAAACAATGTAAAAACATTTCAATGCAACAACAAATGCGATCATAATCGCAACTAAGGTAACAATTGATCCAACGGCATAATGATGTCAAGCCTCGGTATGAATGGCATATTTTCTGATCTTTCTAATCTTCAAGCGCATTGCATCCATCTTGATCTTGTGATCATTGACGACATCCGCAACATGCAACTCAAATCCCATCTTCTCCTCCTTAATTCTTTTCAATTTTTTCTTCAGGTAATTGTTTTCTTCTTCAACTAAATTTAACCTCTCAACAATAGGGTCGGTTGGTATTTCCGGTTCACATACCTCCTTGATAAAAACATCTATGTCACGTTGGTCGGCATAATTTTCATACACACTAAATGAACAAAATAGTTATAAAATATAATATATACCACATCCGAATCATAGACAGGACGAGGGCCGACGGAGGCGGATACCAAAACCATCGCACTATATAATAACAAAAAATAATAAAAGTAAGAAAATTATACAAGTATCTATCTAAATCATACAAGTAAGAACTTTTTTCTTTTAGAAGATAAGAACAAGAGGCTCACCACGGTGGTGCCGACGACGAGATCGGCACGGGCGATCGACGGCGGTGAGGACGGGGACGGGACAGGATGGACCGTCAAACCTAGACAAATCTTAAGGAAAATGGAGTTTGGACAAGGAGCTTCGAGAGGAGAAAGCTTAAGTATGTCTCGGGCATTTCACCGAACACCTCATGTGCATAGGAGGTGAGCTAGAGCACCACAAAGCTCTCCCATGGCCGGCCAAAAAATAGAGCAATGCACTGCTCTGCTCGCGGGCAGGGGGATATATAGGCCTCTCTTTAGTCCCGATTTGTGGCTAGAACCGGGACTAAAGGACCCCATTTGGTCCCGGTTCCAACCACCAACCGGGATTAAAGTTTGTGGGCCAGGACCGAGGCCCATTGGTCCTGGTTCGTGTCTGGAAGCGGGACCAAAGGGGTCAGACGAATCGGGACCAATGGCCCCCGAGGCCCGGCCGGCGCCCTGGCTTTACGAACCGGGATTGATGCACCCATTAGTCCCGGTTCATAGGGAAACCGGGATTAATGCCCTTTTTAGACCTGGACCAAAGCCCTATTTTCTACTAGTGTTGTAGGCCTCGCTCACATGAAGTAAGAACGGTCGGTGACGATGCCTCATAAAGTCCATGTGGTGCAATCATAGTTGGTGGTGCAGGGGAAGAAGTAACCTTCTTTGATGGGGATTCCATCACACGCTTGTTCGTCATGTAGACGCGTCCTCTTAATTTCTGTTCAGCTTTACAGGCAAGACGAAACAAATGATCGATAGAATATAGTCTTCATGCATTATTATGTCTTGTATATCATGTATATCATGCATTAATCTAAGCCCAGATACTGAATCAAGCGAGAGGGAACTAACGAAAATATAATAGCTCCAAGTAGCTAGATATAAGTGAGGTATGAACATAGTGTATGGCAACCAAGAGCAGACAAAAAAATCCAACACTTATCACTTATATGAACAGAGCAGGCTGAACAGCAAAAGAGATTGTTCAAAAGATGCTAGGTGGCCAAAACTTTGCATCAACTTTTTTTTATTCTTTTTTCTGAATTTTTTTTTCAACTTTCAGGCCGGCCGCTAGTAGAAGTCACGTACACAAATATCTGACCAAATAGGTATGAAGGGGTGGCCGGGGCACGTCCGGTGTAGCCCATCGGCGCTGTCCAGCGGTAAAAGATCTCATGCCATTGCTGAAATTCACGTCCCCCACCCAGGGCATTTTGGTCATTTCGCATATGTGCCCTTTTCCGATTCTCTGCCTCCTCCCCCAATGAGTGCCTCCCTCATTTTTCTCTCCCTCACATCTCTCTCTCTCGAGAGCCGCCGCTGTCAGTCATCCTCCCCGTCCGCCGCCGCCAACCATCCGCAGCCGCGCCACCAACCCCTCCCCGTTCCACTCCCATAGCTGAGCCAGCCATGGCCGGGAAGAAGTGCAAGTCCTCTTCCTTCCTCCCTCACCCCTGATCTGAATCCTCTCCCGAAACCCCAGCTAGCCGCACGCATCCCATATGGCGCCGCCCAGCTCGCAGCCCTCGGCCGCCGAGCCATCGCGAGGCTCCTCGCGCAAGCGCACGACCTCCTCAAAGGCTGCGCCCGAGGCCGACCTGGAGTTCACCGTCACCAAGGAAAGGTAAGGGGAGGGGAGGGGATGGAAGGGATCGAGCGACCAGGTGAGGCAGCGCCCAGATCCACGGGGCCATCGACACTTCATCATCGACCTCATCCGCGACCGTCCTCGAGGTCGGCCATGGTGGTCTGGCCCGGCAACAGCCATGGAAGGAGACGCCCGAATCCCTGGCCCTCCAAGTACGCGCCTGCTGCAGGCCATCTCCGGCGAGCTCATCCACAGATCTCCAACTATGGTGCGTGCGCATGATACCTAAACCCCTTGTCTTGTCAGTTTCTTCATCTCCCTTCCTTGTGATTCCTTGGTTTGTTTTGTGCGCAGTTGCTCCGATCTGGAAGAGGTGGTGGAGCTTTTGTTGTTGCTGCTGCAGGTGGACGAGGCACCACCCCCTCTTTCTACTTCTGGACACAACCTGGTGGTGATTTCTAATTTCAGTGTTAAAAAATTCAGTTCAATTCAGTCATGTTCTTTTTCTTTTGTGGGGAAATTCAGTCACATTCAATGTTCAACTTTTAGAGTTAACAAACTGTTGTTATGACCACTGTGGTTTAGATGTTCAGAAATTCAGACAAGTGGTATGATGAAATGAGCCACCTTTTAACCCCCTACTAAACCTACCGTGAACGTGTAGAGAGCCAATGCAGGGAGGTGTGGACATTTTACCATGTTCATAGGAAGAAATCAACATAAAATACACAGCTTGTAGATGATTCGTCAACCACCATCAAACACGACTTGTAACTTTCTGGACTAAACTGAACCGTGCAATTGACTCAAAATAAAACTAAACTGTGCAATTGACTCAAAAATAAATAGTAAATATACTTTGGTTGTGTCTGCAGAATTGCATTATGGAAAGATGTGTGTGAGGTTACCCCATCGCCACTGGTTCCAACTTTGTCCATCATGTCGCTCTGATGAGAAGACCTCGTCCATGTTTCATTAATAGGGCAGAGTGCTGCTGAAGTATCTATGTTGAACAATTATAACAGTACCAAGTAAGTTTGCTCCAATTGCATTTGATGCAGAAGGCACAACACCGCCATCATGCGTCAGGTTCAGTAGAAGGCACGACACCGCCACGCTCTCCTCCACTACAACGCCACGCACCCGGTAATTAAACATGCTTTCTCTTCATTCAAGTAGTAAGAGCATCTCTAGCCCCCCCCCCC
>NC_041386.1:637600817-637607782 GCF_002162155.2 Triticum dicoccoides
AAAGGCCCAGCCATGCCCCCCAAGACCTCAAAAAGGTGTCGGCGAACCCAGGCCACACCCAACGCGCTGGGGGGCTGCTAGGGCCGCCGGCGGAAGCAACAGCCAATCATATTCCTCCATGTATCATTTTTTTCTGGTCCACTCATTCACTTTTTGCCTGGCGACTGTCCTGGGGGCACCAACGGCTGGGAAACCGTCCTCGCGTTTCATTTGGCGAAGGTGTTTTGCCCCCCAGGACGTGCTATATTTGGCCCGGCGATTGTCCTGGGGGGGGGGGGCTCCAACGGCTGGAGATGCTCTAATTCATTGTATTTGCATGTTTCCAGCAGCCATGTATCAAAAAAAGCTTCAGCTTTGGGTTGTTGATTTAGCAGAATCAATCATTAATTGTTCTGCTATATATGTTCTTAACCATGACAACCTGATTAGGCTCTTAGTTTATTATGGTCTTTGTTCTGGGTGGATCTCTGACTATTCTGGGTGGGCTTGAATCTCTTCTTTGTTTCTTCATCTCCTCTTATTCTGATTCCTGCGTTTGTTTTATGTGAAGGTTGCTCCGATGAGGACAAGCTGCTTCTGCAGGTGGATGGGCCCTCAAGGCTGCTCTGCCTATTCCTCCTGCTACCCCCACACGTGGTGAGCCCCACCCGTTCTCGAGCTACCCCTGCAAATCTGATGTGATGTGCACAAAATACTTGCAATTGTTCTCGACACAAGAGCATGTCATGTATTGTTCTATTTGAATGTGCAATTTCATTGCTTCTGTGTTGTTTGATGCTTGCTTCACAAGAGGGAAATCATGGATATAAACTGCGCTTCCTTTCAAGTTGAATAGTAATGATCACCATTTGGTTCCATTTTCTCCTCTGCATCCAGTGTTCACTCTCTCATAGATGTCCATATATACACAGTTCTGATCTCCTTTTTCTGCGGCTCCATACATCGAACACAAAGCCGTCGATGCATTGAGGGCTCAATGTCGTCTCCGTCGGCTGAGCGGCAAGCCGGGGTTGGGCCTGCACACCGTCTATCAGCACCCTCCCGCGTCTCCATTCACGGATCTGCAGGTCAACCCCTCTTCTCCTCCTATCCACGCATCTTCTTTTCCAGAGCTAGGTGTATGGTTGCATGGCAATTTGTGTTTTGGGGCTCACCATGTTCTGCTTGCTCTGGTTGGCCAATGAGGCTTTCCTTTTCTGGTAAAGGCCAAATGTACTATTCTCTATGCTTTATATTTTTGTAGTTCCTTTGTTTCCATGCTTGTTTTTTGATGGGGTGTAAATATATGCTTTTTTGTTCCTTGTCTGGATTCAGGTAGGGCCTAACATTATTGTTCCTTTGTGCATGGAAATGTTGGTGGTTTTGTTCCTTTGTATATGGAAGGGGGCCTTGATTAGAATTTCTAACGTTTGAGTTGTAATTAGTGTTTTTGTTACACATGAAAACATATGGTTGTTTGTCCAATCACATATGAAAAAGAGATGATTGTTTGTCCAACAATTTTCTTTCTCTGTGATAGTTTTACTAGAAATAAAGCATAGTCACTATTACATCCTATTTTATATCTTGTTGTGTCGTGATATCTGTATAGACTCTGTCTACGTCCTTTTGATATTCCAAGTTTTGTTTTCTATGGCTCAATTAGTTACCCCGTATCAAGAGAAATTTAACTGGTATTTGCGGTAGAGTTAGCTGAATTCATGAAGCAATGATTTAGTTATTATTAAAGCTGAAACACAACATGTTTTGACAAATGCATTCTAAGTAAAGCCTCCAACTAACATAACCAAAAACATATTCTTTAGATTTATCATCTATTGAAGTATTATGTAGAATTTTAAATCATACGAGGCAAAGCAAATGAGCTCTATGCACTTTCCATGTAGCACAGAACAAAAATAATCATGTATATTTTGGATGCACCTAGATATACTCATCAGCATGGCTGAGGTTATAGGGCACTCACCCACATTGTCGATATCTCCGTCACTATGATCACCCACATGATGGACAATTCCCTTCTTTCTTTTCTCTGTGGCTATTGACACTTAATGCTATTACTGTGTGCATATATGTACTGTGATCCATTCTCATTCTTCATATCTTGAGAAACTATCTCAAGATACTCGCGTTTGTGTTTTGGAGAAAGCCTATTCTATGATTAGTATATCGAGTATGGATGGCGCGATATCACCTCTCTTTATGATGATGTTCTTACAGAATATAGGTTTTATGGTAACACGTCTTAGCCAACACCTATACTGATGCTCAGACCAGATGATTATAGTCTCTCCTTGCTATTTTTCTTGAGGTGTGTACATCTATCTAGACAATTTAATTAAAATATATATTCCATACAAACCATCAATACATGTTAGTTGACTTTGAAACTAATCAGTAAAAAGGTTGTCCCTTTCGCATTTTATGGACATAAAGATTTGGTGTTGACTGTCGATCTTCAGTTAACACATGACCTTACAACCGTAGGGAGTGGGAAAAAACTTATATGTTTGGCACATTTGAAGAACATATCATAGTAACAAAGTTTTGGTAAACAATGTCCTAGATCTCAACCATATAGAAATACTAAATATATGTTTATTTGTATATGGATTAATTATACAGACTTATAAAACCTTGTGCAGGGCACATAAAAGAAATTTGAAATAACTATTATTTCAATATTTGCTTTTTCAGTTGAGCATAATAGTTTATAGCCTGATAGGCTTGGACATAATTGTCTACATGTACTGCTCAGTAGGCGACATCCTTTGGGAAATTGAGGATGTCCTCGTGTATTTTCTAAATACAATTGTGGCAGATCTGAGGAAGGAGGGGAGGAATAATCTCGCGGGAGAGTTTGGTGCAGAGGAAGAAGAACAAGATATTATTTATTTCTTGTGAACAGTCAAGCTTGTGCATTGTCCCACTGTAAGTTATTTCAACAATAGTAGTAACTGTTATCTCTGGCCATCTGTCGCGATATTTTCTTTAACTACCAATGCATTTTTATTTTCTTGTTAATAACTCTCATAATTGCTTGCTACTGTTTCAGTTCTGGGGCCAGGCAACCTTGAATCCAACGTCCACCTGCAGGCTACATCTCAGGTAGGATAAAAAGATTGCAGTGAACTTGATGGGTATATCATTATTGTTGCCTCCTAATTTGTGTGATGAGCAAATGTGTAGATTGTGTGTAAATCCGAGATGCCTAAAACGGTTGGGAAGTGAACTTGTTACCTCGGTTCAGTTTAATGGCATGTTAAACTCGATGCACTTTCTGGACTGTGACATTTTTCCTGAAATTTTGGAAGTGACTGCAAATGTAGTCTAAATAGAGTGACTGAGTAGTTACTTTCTCACAAGAGTTGAGTTCCCGTTATTACTTGCTAAGATGGATTGGTGGTTTTTATGTTAGATGAAAAATATTACATCAATCTTTACGGCTTTTTATGGGCAAGTGATTCCGAGTCCATAATAAGGAATAATATAGCCCCAGTGCTGTGATAATGTTAAAACATTTACCTCTTTTATCGGTTCAAGTTATGTATTTGCTGCGAAAAAATGGTCTTATATCAAATAATAGCCTAGAGCTTTTGGAGTGTTATTACTTGTATTTGTTGCTTGGATGTATAAACCTTCAGCAGACTGTCAGTTTTGCTTTTATATAATCTGTTTGTTTAAGTCTGCTGCATATTGGTCAAAAGCTCATGCTAATTGATGATGTTAGGTGATGATCTTGTATCTAACAGTGATTTCTGAATGCATGCTAAAGAAAACTCATGAACATCATGGCGCCTTGTTGATGGGGTGATCAATAGCTACTATATTGGGACCCTGCACTTAAATTGTAGGTCTGATTTTGTTTTGGAGTTCTCCTGCTACCCACAAGCTCAGTTAGTTCTTTTGTTTGTGCAGGGGAAATTGCAAAGCATATTATGAATTGTTACAAGAAACTATTTCCGCTGTTTTGGTGCAAGGATGTTGCTTTTTAGTATGCTTCCCGTATCTTGGTATCTTGGAATAATAAACAGATAGATGTCGTGTACCAAGATTGTTCCTTGTTGTTAAGAGGGATACAAATATTATACAAGAATTTTTCTGATGACTCCTAAAGCATATTTGGATATATAGCAAAGTATATTGTCGCTTCCCTGTTAGTAAAACGATTATGTTAGAAATTTGGTTGGCAGCCCCTACATTTGGCTGATTGCTAGCTGACTGGATTACTCATGTTTGCGGACTCTGGTAACTTATGCCTACCAAGAACTACATGAATTTTGTGTCTTGCTGCAGTGAACATTACCAAACTAATTCTAAAGGTGTTATAATCATGTTTTCTTTTGCATTATCAACTTTTAACTTTTGTCATTTGTTGACACATTCCTTTTGCATTATCAACTTTTAACTATTGTCATTTGTTAACATGATTATTTAGCATGTTCACTATGCGAGTAGTAATAATAGGAGCTATTTATTTGCCAGATAACTAACACTATTCATAAGGCATAAGGGTTAGAAAAAGAACTGTATTCTTGTTGTGATGATTTTCGTATCACTACAAGAAATGTGTTAATACATGACGGATGCAAACTGTCACAGGTGTGCGCAAAACCGTCAAGGTAGCTCAGCCATGACGGATCCAAAATTCATCATGTATATCGCGTCATAATTTGACCACCATGCAGTCCATGACGAAGCGCCAGAACCGTCATGGATCCATGACGGTTCTTGACCGTCACAGCTTACTATCAAATAACGGCGTTAACCATGCATTCCACATCATCATCTGACGTGGCGACCAACTTGGAAGCCCATCTAGTAGTTTGCCCAATTAGAATTTTGGCCCACTTAATTTCCACTCTATCCAAGACCATCGGCCCATGTTTTCATCAACCCATAAGAATATTGGCCCATTAAATTTCAGGACGGTCCGAGGCCCACTAATTTTGGTCGAGACATTAGCTCGTCACTTTGTTTCTCTTGGTCCATGTAAACTTTGATGTAATAAGAATTTTTCTAATTATATATGCTCATTGCCTTGTAAATAAATATGGAAATTGCATAAACAAACCAAATAAATAACATTTTTTTCAATCAAAAGGAAGAAATACACAACAAAAAACTTGAAATTACGGATGTGTTTCCAGATCTGGCCTACTACTCTCCCTAAAGCTATACAATCTGCAGTCACCATATCAAGCGTCGGCCAGCGCTCACGGGACGTCAAGAGGAGTTCATCGCCATGGCTTTTCTGGCCACAGATCTGGCCGTGTCCGCTGGTGTCATCGAAGGGAAACACCATGTCCACCACCGTCTCGCGTCGACCCATGCTCCTATCCAGCTGACCTTCTCCACCGATAGGGACAATGGAATCGTGGTTACCTACGCATCGATGAACCATACAGCACCTCGAATAATCAAAAGAAAAGGGAAGGGAGAATCTGAAGCAACAGGGAGGGGAGAATCTGAATCGACAAATGACTCAACCTGCAAAACTCGACGGACAAGCTAACGGCGAGGCCGGCAAAGGCCATGAACGTAGGCCCGCACTGACGAATGGGCTGCAGCGGCCCAGCATGGAGCAGCCCCCGGCGGCGGCACGGCGCAGCCACCCGGCCATCGCAGCACAACATAACCGCCGCCAAGCCAGGGGACGGGGACGTGCGGCCAAAGCCACCGCCGCCAAGCACTCACAGGGGCCCAGCATGGCAACCCCAAAAGGTGTGGAAGCAGCTTGAATGTCACGGTGGCGATGCTTTCCTCTGTGTGGCCTCCAAGCGCCTCGACCTGCACTCAAATCGGGAGAACGGGAGGCTGAGATGAGAGTTAACATCGAAGAAGGAAGAAGGAAATAAAGTCCGAGCGGCGTCCGAGCGCATCAACCTCAACATCCATCGCCTGCTCATAGAGATGGAAGGAGGCAGATCTGGACGGAGGAAGAGGAACGACAGGTGAAGTCATTGCTCGGTGGAAGAGAATATAGCTGGCCAAACGGGCCGGGATAGTTGGGCCGGCCCGGTAGCACGGCCGGCACGGCACGGCACGTGCTAAACGGGCCAGGCCCGGCACGCGGCACGCCATGGGCCGTGCCTGGGCCTGAAAGGCGAGCACGCGGGCTGGCACGGCACGGCCCGATTAACTTTTTTATATTTTTTTATGTATCCTAATATGGGCCAACAGGTAAAAATAGGCTAAAAACGCTCAATGCGCAAAATAGGAGGTAGATTAGTGGGCATGGCGTGCTGGTGGGCCGGCCCGATTAGCATAGGGGCCGTGCCTGGGCTGCAGGCTGCAGCACGCGGGCTGGCACGGCACGGCCCGTATAATAATCGTGCCTAGGCGGGCCGGGCCGTGCCAGGCACGATTAGGATGGGCCGTGCCGTGCCGGGCCGGCCCGGCCCGTTTGGCCAGCTATAGAAGAGAAGACGGCGGCGTGTGGGGTCTAGGATAAAGGAGTAGAGACAGAGAGACCGTGTGCTTGCCGTCGGATCTGCGAGAACGGGCGGCTAGGATGCATGATCCGCATGATGCTCGGATCAACCAATCAGGATAGAGCATTTGTATCACGCCGGATCCACGCCTCCTCGGCTGGGAAACCCAAGTGGGCCGGCCAGGAATTCTGAACATTTTTAGTTTTGTGTTTTCTTTTTCCCTTTTCCCTTATTTTCTATACTCCCTTTTTCTTACTGAATCAATAACTCCTGAAAGTCAAATTTTGAGAATCTCGCCCTGAACGCCTTGTCACCACTGGTCCAGGCGCATGCAACTTGGCGCAAGAATATCAGAGATGTCACACATTTTTCGTTCGGAAAAGAAACGATACATCAAGAGCACACACGTATCCCCTTTGCCCACCACACACTCCCCCTCCCCCCTCGCTTCGTATTTTTCTCTCCGGTGTCCACGACGACGTGTACCGTCTCGGAGCAAGGGACGGAGGCCAAAGCCCAGAGGACAAGAAG
>NC_041386.1:637608050-637621923 GCF_002162155.2 Triticum dicoccoides
TTCACGGCGGTGTTGGCTGAGAGGAGATGCGGTGAAGGGACTGCACAACACCGGAGCTTTGCGAGGTCCTACGTTGCCACTGGTGGTGGTGGTGGCAGGGTATGTGGTTTGTTTGGAGCTCATGTCAAGTTACAGATAAAAATGAGCCCCCCTCCCCCCAAATGGCAAATTTGTTTGCAGTGATGGCAAGTTCACATGGAGCCATACTACAAATTTTCCATATTTTTTATTGAGGAAGAACAATATATTGCCATGGAAAATTCATACATGGTTTCTTGACATGTGTGGTAGATGTGCTGGCAAGTTTTAAACCAATATTTGCCATGGTTAATTCAGTATGTAGTTTTTGATTTGGCGGTAGAGATGTCAAGGCAATTTTGCCTCCTCTAGTATGCGGCGATCGTCGCCCAATTTTGGACGTAAGAACTCTCGAGGCCCAATTTTCCAGCAATTTTTATCAGCTTCGCAACGTGGCTCTCATTACACGCACGAGCTTTGCAACGTGGCCCGTGAAGTGGAGGTTGCTTTTGCAACACATGTGGTGTTGCATACCAATCCCATGACTATGCAGTACGTGCCCGCGCCCCGGCTCGTTGCCTTATCACTGTGTCGCGTTGGGACCCTCCCCAGCCACCACGCATCATCCATCGCGACCTTGTCGCCGTCCGCCGCATTGATTCGGCCGGGGACGGAGAGATCTACCGGCCCAGCCTATCCACTGCCACGGTCATCGGTGCCCCACCAATGACATGTGAACAACCACAACAATCCCGGAGTCAACGACGACCACGTTTCTACACCACCATCTCCGTTGAAATTTTTTCTACAACATCATCTGTGTTGGAAAGGGTTATGGAGCACTGCCTTTGTTGCAATGGCGAGGGAGGGCAGGGCCAC
Source organism: Triticum dicoccoides (assembly GCF_002162155.2). Taxonomy (NCBI): domain Eukaryota; kingdom Viridiplantae; phylum Streptophyta; class Magnoliopsida; order Poales; family Poaceae; genus Triticum; species Triticum dicoccoides. The sequence goes on from NC_041386.1 coordinate 637,608,948, forward strand.
TATATTGAGCCAGATCTAATGGCTGCCGAGGCGGCAGAAAAGATTTGCCGGCCGACGTGTAGTATGTCCCACTATTCTTTTCTGGATTCGTTTTTCTGTTTTTTCCAGTTTTCTTAGAACTTTGTTTGGCATTATCTGAACTTTTTTTAATAACACACGAATTTTTCTTGTCGTGTAATTATATATTTTAATAAAATGTATGAACTTTATAAAAATACATTCACATTTCCTATTATATTTGAAATAAAAAAATAAAAAAAGTTCATGTCTACCTCGAATTTGTTCAGCATGTTTTTGGAAAATGTTTCATCGGTATTAAAAAATTGTCAACATGTTTTTGAAAAATGTTTGTCATGCTTCAAAAAATAGAAAACGTGTATTTTAAAAATATTCAGTGTGTTTTAGAAAATGTTCAACGTGTATTAAAAAAATATTATGTACAATTAGTCTTACATGTGTATAGACTACAAACGTGTGTAACATTTTTAATACATTTCCTATGATTATTATTATTAAACAATAATTTTTAATACAGGTTGAACAATATACAATAATTGTGTGCTTTTGGTCCTGAATTAAGATACGAAATTTACAAAATAATATTTAATACATGTTGAACTGTTTAAATACATGTAAATTTTAGAAGAAGTTCACGTTCATCCACATATGATAATATTGTATACACCGTTTTATTAGAATAATAACAGTTGAGGTTTAAAGGTTCTTACGTAACATCGTAATATATATGTGCCAGTAGTATTGAACTGTCATGTTGTCACGTTATATATGAACATAGGAGGCTGCAAATAATCATGACGTACACACATACCTTAAAAAAACATGACGTACACACATGTACACAAATAAAAGCTCTAGGAAAAAAAAGTAGGATGACGTATGAATTAGAAACGGAGACCTAGGGGAGGTAGATCTATTTAGTATGAAAAAATTCCATACACACATAGGACGTGAAGGCAGACTTCAACTTGGACACATACAAGTATTGCACAAGAAAGCACGCGTGAAGGATATTCATTGGAAAAGAACCTGTACGTAAATCTACCAACGAAAAGAAGGCAATAAATGTCTCCACAATTATTTCACTAAAAATGTCTCCATGACTTGGATTTATCTCCTTATGCAAAACGAGATCGAGTGACTACAAAATTGGAAGTAAAATAAAATCAGCTAGAGGTTTCCTAATCTCTTCACGGCTCTTTCTCTAAAAAGAATTCTCCACGTACGACTCAGATTTATCTCTTTATTATAAGGAAAAAAAGATTGACTGTCAAACGGTTGGAAAGAAAGAAAAAATACGGCTAGAGGATTTCCTAATATGATTCGGAAATTAAATAAGAAAACACATTTTTTTTGCCGATCTATCTCCTTGTAGGGAAAAAAGATTGATTATGAATTTGAAAAAAAACGGCTAGAGAGTTTCCTCATATGATTCGGAAATTAAATAAGGAAACGAATATTTCGGATCTACTACCTCCGTCCCAAAATAAGGAAACGAATATTTCGGATCTAGTGTAGTGTTAAAAACGTAACTAGTGTAGTGTTAAAAACGTAGAAACGTTTTTAACACTACACTAGTGTTAAAAACGTTCTTATATTTTGGGACGGAGGGAGTACGTATCTCCTTATAGGAAAAAAAAGATTGATTATGAATTTGAAAAAGAAACTTAGGCTAGAGACTTGCGTACTACTATGAATATTGGAAATTAATAATTAATTAAATAAAGAAATGAGTATTGGCTATTATGCACGTTCGATAGACTTCACACAAGACCATCGATCTCCGTGGAGACTAGGAGCAAAGGGCACATTGGCTGGCCAGCTACGCAGAAATATAGTTGTTACTAATGCTAACTAGACCATTTCCTCAAAAAAGAAAAAGCTTAACTAGGCCATGAAAGCACGCACAGGTGAGAGAGAAAACACTAGATTATCTAATCACTGGCTAGACTTAGACTCACATTATACACCTGAGATCATCATCGTTGGGCCAGAATTTTGAGTGCCCTGCTGCACCTGTTGATCATGCTAGAGTAGATCACCCAGAAACATTGCAATGCTATTCGCTAAGGTATTAAAAAATATTACGCACAATTAATCATACAAGTGTATAGACTACAAACATGTGTAACATTTTTAATACATTTCCTAATATTATTTTTATTAAACAATAGTTTTAAATACAGGTTGAACAATATACAATAATTGTGTGCTTTTGGTCCTGAATTAAGATACAAAATTTAAAAAATAATTTTTAATACATGTTGAACTATGTAAGTCCATTTAAATTTTAGAAAACGTTCATGTCTACCTCTTCAAGGTACACAATAATGAAAATAGAATAGAGATTTAAAATACAAAATAATTGTATACTACTACTTATCGTAACTTTTTTATGTGGGAAAAACTAAATGCAAACTTGGACAAAATAAAAAAGAAAACGAGTAGAAACTACTACATGGTTGGCGTACAGGACCAGCCAAATTATATGCGGTGCTATAGGCGAGCGATTTGCTCAAAAAAAAAAGAGGCGAGCGATACATGGTATAGTCTATATACGTTTCTAGCCCATAGGTGGATAAACACGGTTTGACCAGGTGGCTAGCTTGTTTGGTTTCATAGCTGGAGGTCTTAGGTTCAAAACCCTTTGCTCACAATTTATCCTAGTCAGGACCTACATGTTTCTTTTTGTTATTTCTCTCTCTCTCTCTCTCATACTAACATGCGGGACCCACACTCTACTACAAGCTGATGTTATTTCTCTCTCTCTCATACTAACATGCGGGACCCACACTCTACTGCAAGCTGACATAGCAACAGTCTAGGCACCTCACGTAGCGTGGGACGTAGTGAGGACTGACATGTGGGCCAAAGAAGTAAAAACGCACAACACATTAGCACGAGCCATCCATGACGGTCCAGATGATGTATAAGGGAAATTTTTTGGTCCCGCTACTCATTTCATGACGGTTTTTGTGACGGTTCCTTTATGTCTGTCATAACGGGGGCTATTGTTTTAGGATCCATTCTCATCTTCCGGATATGTGACGATTTCAGTGACGAACTCCGTAAACTGTCATCGATGGCACCCTATATGTGACGGATTGTAGGAACGTCACCTGAAATCCGTCATGGATTAACAGGTTTCTTGTAGTGTATGGCACACTATGGATTCTTTGTATAACACATACTGTCGATCAACATGTGTTTACAACGCAGGGAGGAGCCGGGCGACAAGGCAGTCAGACCAAACTCTCTATCCATATATATAGGTAGTCTGATGTTATGCCATAGCCGAACCATATATGTTTCGTGTACTGCTCTATCAATCTGGTCTTTTGGTATATTAGACTCTATCCTTTGTAATGAACTTATTGTCATGGGCGATCATTATGACTGGATCGTATGGTATGAATCGGGTCTTTATGCTTTGTGATGAAATATCATATTATCCTGTTCACCAGTTTGGTTTGGTTTTGAGCTAAAACGTATAAAAATACATGGCTTACAACAATGGATATATGTGATGATATATTGAGTGATTAAGCATAATTTTAGACTTTCGGTGCTGGACCAATGGGATGCATGGGGTAATTGAATGTTTCTTCTTCACTTTATTATTATCGGTTGGGATCAGCACTCTCGCGCGATCTAGTTATGATGATGCTGCCTATACAAAGCAAACCTACGTGGCTATAAAGTGGAGCACCATGCGAACAAGAAACTGGCGCTTGAGGACAAACACGAGTGGAACTGATGTCTGATGCAACACGGCGCTGCTGTACGCGTTAGGGCGGACAGCAACGACGTGTAACAGATGGGATGTCGGATTGCACGCAAAACAAAGGAATCCAATGCAATTTTGATAGTTTTTTTTTCAGATTATGGACGAGCTTGCGGCGGAAACTATGGTGGAGAAAAAAAAGTTTGATCTAGTAGACAAAATTTTCTCGTACAAATCTAAACCAGCACTATTTGTAGGATGATGCAACCAAAAATTCAACTACGCAAGTACTAGATGCAAAAATTGCTAAAGGCTAAAAAGATAGATGCAAAGGATGAACTAATCTTTCTTTCTTTTTTGGCTTTTTTTGGGTTATAGGACATGAAAAATAAACTAATCTAACAAAACTGTAAATCTCTCACCGATGAAACTGAAAACTGACACCACTTATGTGACGGCGGTCCGATGTTTCGATGAGAGTGAGGGTAACTATCAATTTGGTGGATTCTGATCTTGACGATCCGGCTATACAATACCCGATGATATGCCTCGACAATCGTTAAACCAATCTCCGATGGTTATTGACCTTGCCGTAGGCACGGTCAACCTGAACGACGAGGTTTGAGTTCCTGCAAGCAACTAAAGAGAAGAACAAAGGTGAATTGCAATCTGAAATTGCGAATGAAAAATTAAGCACATGAACTAGATCAAAAGTTGGGGTTCCACTTTGGATCTGATAAGGCGGTAGTCCTACACGTCTCATAGATGCGAAATTGTAGCATGGCTAAACAATACAATAAAACCCACGTAAACCCTAGAATATGATGACTATTTATTAAAGGCCGGCGTGGAGAACGCTTCATCTGTTTTCTTGGAAGTCAAGACGGGCCTGCTAATTGGCCGGACCCACACGCGATCTGATTTGAAAATAAACTTCTCATATCAATCTGGTGGCAAACTGCCTCGTCGGTACTATAGGCCCAGATGCGCAACACACAAGGCCATGCATGGGCGCAAAACCTATCCGGCGCCCTCAGCGTCCGATACCGTGTTAACGGTACAGGGCGCAGAACGTCGTGAGATACTTCGGTCCATATCCGGTGTGGGCGTTAGAGCATTGAGATAAGTACCATGATTCAAACCGGCAATCGACTGGTTCAACACACACCACCTAACCAATAGGCCACCTGCTGTTGACGTGGTTAGTTATAGCTTTTCCTTCTTTTCTTCTTTGTACCTTCTTTTTTGTTTTTTTGTTGGAATGATTTTGTTAGTTTTTATTATTTTCCTTCTTAATTTTTTTCAATAATACCAACATTTTTCGTTTCAATTTCGTGAATTTTTGAAAATTCGATATTTTTTTTCAAAATTCAATGAACTTATTTGAAAAAAGATGAACTTTTTACAAATTGGATGAACTTTTTTCAAATTTGATGAACCTTTTTTCAATCTCAATATTTGTTTTCAAATTTGCCAACTTTTTTGAAAATTCATGTACAATTATGAATTCATGAATTTTTTGATTTTTTTTAATTTTGCAAATTTTCCCTTTTTAGTTTTTTTAAACAGCAATGGTTTTTTCGACAAGTGCTTGCAAGAGAAAAAAGGCTAGCAAAGGAGCGAGCAGCGACCGATCGAGCCAGCAGCAGCGGTCGAGCGAGCAGTCGAGCGATTAACGATCGAGCGAGCAGCGATCGAGCGAGCCAGCAGCAGCGGCCGAGCGAGCAGTTGAGCGATTAGCGATCGAGCGAACACATGCATGTTGATTCGATAATGCTCAAGTGTAAATCTTCTGTATTAAACTTCGCATCTTCACCCGAGGTTTGTGCATGTCTTCTTTAATCCTGCATATAAAATATTGTGTTGTATTTTTGTTTCGGATAACAAAATAATAATTCATATAATTTCTATTAGAATTCATCTGATAATTATCTTTAAGCGTAATAATTGTTGTTATATCCGTACGGGTCATGTTTATATCAGGTCGTTAATCTTCTTCTTCTTGTCCGCAAGCCACTTCTTCACATGCTCATCCAAGATGGTTTCGTCTGCCAACATGATCATCGCATCCACCACGTCCTGTGAGAGTTGCAATCTCTCCTTCTCAAGCTCTATGTAGCCAAATGTCTTGGCCTTCTCGAGTTCCCATTTGATCGCCACCCCTTGGTGGTCCACCATGTCCGAAACTCCTTGCGCCGCCGCCGCCTCCCTCTCTCGCTGCAGGCGTTGCCGCAACTTCCGGGCGGCGTCCTCCGCCTTGCAAGTCGGAGCCGACGAAGGGTCGCCGACGGACAAGGTGGACTGCGTCTTCGTCGCGGTGGTGGATCGGGACCGGTGGTGAGGATTGGGAGCAAGGGTGGAGGACGGCGAGGGTTTGGGTGCGGCAAAAGTTGGAGGGCGGCGGGAGGAGGAGAAAGGGTTTGGTGCATTTGGCACAATTTTCGATGGGTCGGGCTGACGGGTCCGACGTGGCGGGCGCGCCCGGGCGCCCCATATTTGGGCTGGATATGAGGGGTGTCGGTCAGCCCAGGCGTTCGAGGCCCGTTTAAGGAGCCCATCTGGATCGAAAAATCGTGACCGGGTGGCCCACCCGGGTGTATGAGCCAGGCTTGAGGTGCCCGACTGTAGATGCTCTAATCATCTAGATCCGACGCTCAAAGGCTCCACCCTTCCCCACGGCTTGGGTTCGGGCGCCTCCCCAAAACTTCGTTGGGATCCGCCACAACCGGCAACGGCGAGGCCAGAGGTGGCCGGATCCGGCACAGGTTGGTCTCTCCCCTCCTTCTTCGCCCACCCTCTCCTCCTTACCTCACGCCACTTGTCTTCCCTTTTTCGCAGGTCGCCATGGCGCGGACGGTGATGACGGCAGGAGGGGCACACACATCCGTGGGGTGGGACGCCGCCATGGAGATGGAGATCGTTCGTCACACCACGCAGAGGCCCCATGGAGCCTCCCTCCTTCGGTGACTTCTTCTCAGGCCCCACCCACTACCTCTGCCCTCCCCCCTCCTCTACTTTGAGTTGCACCATGCTTTGTTTCAGATTCATCCACCCATGGATGATACATGGCAAGTTAGGGGTAGTTGCAGTTTGAGGTTAATCCCTTGATTGGCTGCTATTTAGGGTTGATTAGATTAGTTAGCTCAGTTGGCTGCTAGACTTTAGGAGTGCATACATGGGTATGACGTGCTCTGCACATTTAGGATTGAAGTATTGTGCTGCAGCACTCAGTGACGTTAATTTAGGGCATTTCAGTGTCAGTTTCACTATATTTCGGGGGACATTTAACAGTGCAATTTCATGGTTATTACAGTGTAATTTCAAGGTTCTTGCACTGTAAGTTCAGAGAATTACAATGTTAGTTTATGTGAATTCCCGTGCATTTTACTGTGTAATTTAAGTGCAATGGAAATTATAGTGTAAATTCAATGTAATTTACTATGTAAATTTACGGAAATTACACTGTAATTCGTGTGCAACTTTTAGTGTAATTTACACTGTAATTTCAACGGGTTTACAGTAGAGTAATTTAATTGTAATTACAGTGTGCACTTTAGAGCAATCATACTATATATTTAGTGAATTTAAAGTATCACTCCATACCTTTCCGGTTTGTCTTTTTTCTCTACAAGTTACTGCTATACTGTTGATTGATTCTACCCTTGCGTAAGAAACTTTGATGAGCACATAATTTTCTACTATGTAATTTGAGCAGCTTGGTAACCGTAATTTTCAGTTTCCTTTGACCCTAGGCCCTTGTGCTTTAGAATTGCTATTTTTTGTCAGTGTACATGCTAGATCATGTGGTTTATGATACTTCTCTGGTCCTTATAAACAAAGTGACATGTTTGTGCTCTGGAATAGAAAGAATATTTCAGTGTCTCTCTTTAGGCCTTTTGTCGAATTGTTATGTGGTCCAGCGCAGCCTTACAAAACCGGGTTCTATGCAGTTCATGTACAGTGCAAAACTCATTGTTGCAGGTCAGGCCTGTTGCATGTTTTGGGTCATTGACATGCAGGAAAGAAGGAAAAAGGACATAGAAGTATCATTTTGTTATTGGTCAAGAAATTTGAATAATGTCCAACTGATTTCAGTTGAATGACAAATAGACAATCCCTTGTTTAATCAGTAGATATACACCATTAACTCGAATAGCAACGAAATACTAGTCCACTTATAATCGATGATTGCGCATGATGTATCCATCCATTCTATCGGAGAGGCTGTGTTTTTTTCTTCTTCTTGTGCTAAGGTTGATAGCATCACATATCTTATGCTTTTGTTTCTCAAGTAGAGCCTTGAGATAGATGTGTCTGCAACCGTCCTCGAATGGTTGTGCAATAATAATGGTCCTAGCTAATTACTAGTATGCACTGCTTATAAAACAACTTGCTGCTCGTTTCACTTTGAGTATGTTGTTGCTGCTAAAGTAGCAACAACAACAGCCATGCTTTGGTTCCCCAAAATTCAGATGGCACTGGCATCTCTACATACACACACATATGAATATGCACCTCGGTTTGGTTCAGTTTGCATGTGTACCGTTGCTTTAACTTTGACTGAAACTATCTTGGTGGCACTTGCATCAATGTTGTGCTCTGCCCTTGTATATGTCCTTGGAGAAGATGACCATTGGACTGTAGGGGACGAACAACCTTGTCCTGCTCGAGGAGGAGGAGGATGGCCACCCGAGCTCGAGGACGACACGGCAACAGGTAGCACTCACCTCCCTACCAAGGTGAAGGTCCGATCTGCCTATTTAGATGGTCTGCTCTTGTCTTGTGATCTGAGGGGAGAAGAAAGCCATTGGCCTCAATTATATTTGCATGTGAGGGGAGCGATCCTTTTGGTAGATGCAGAGTATAGATTACATATTCCACAAAACTCACCACACGAGTATACTACCTATATCCACAAAATTCACCACACGAGCATACTACCTATGTCCAAATGTGGGTGTGATACTTTCGACACGAAACATGAATATCAGGTTGGGAGTTTGGAGTTTAATCAAATAACGCAGCAAGGCGATCATCGGTAGGGATGCACCTTTGAGGCGTCAAGGAGAGCTTCTCAAAGGCAGTACACATGGCTTATTACAGCTTGTATGTGAGTACGCAGATGTGGCGTCTATGGATAGAGGGTTAGGGGCGCAACGCAAGTGGCAGTAGGGGATACACAACCTGATTTGATTTGGTCAATCACGGGAAATGGGAGAAGGCCTAGGGTGCAAAGTTTGGATCGGTGGGTTGGTAGCGTTAGGCATAATAGAGATCAAACCTTTTTCATAGGCATATGTAGGTTATTTCCTTGAAGCATTTTATCAAAATGGTGTAGGTGGGTAATATCTCTCAACTTAAATGTGAAGGGGAGATATTATTTCCTTGTAGAGGCCGAGGAATACATGGCGTACCGCTACATATGCAACCATGATTTTTTGTGGATGGTTACGAGAGAACCTGAAAGATACCATGGACCGAAGCATGGGCACATGAAGTTCCAACACCGAAGGGTAAGGAGACGGGCCCGCGTCATTTACGTCGGGAATATGCGACCTTGATTCTTTGTGGATGGTGATGCCAAGACTAGGATAAGGTGGATTCGGACACATGAGTAGATGAAGTGCCTGACACGAAGTAGGTTAAGGAGCTGGACCCAAGTCATCTACACCGCAAATTGGTCGAAGGTGTGCCGCGAATGATAGATGTACTTGAGGGGGGAGAAAGCCCGTGAAAAGAACATACGGTTGCTCGATGATGACACATGTCTTGAGAGGATGGCGAGAACCCTAGATATGGTTAAGGCACGCCACGAGAACATCACCCCAGTCGCGAGATTCTCAGTGGTGTGCGGCAACCGAAGCCAAAAGGGCACCCCCGCAAGACCTTGAAACGCCAGAGCGGTGGGCGCACAAGCAATGGTGAGGAAAATCACATAAGGTACCAAGCAAGGCCATCCTGACCAGGGCTCCATTGCCAAGCTTATGTCCACCACTGCGATTCAGACAAACTTTCAATTGGCGTCTCTGTCTTCTCAAGATTTCCATGGTCCCATCAGGATGTATATATGTACTTTGTTTATTTCGAAAATTAATAAATCACCAAAGAAATTGTAGTACTTGTCATTCTTTTAATTACTTAGTAGTTTGCATGATAGACTCAATCTTATATTTACTAATTAGAGGCACCAAATAAGCGACCACGTTAATCCTCAAAAACTAAGAATATTATCCATCCGATCTCCATATTAAGTATCTGTAGCCGTCCATTGGACAACTCAAGAGTCCTGAGTTACTATCCCACGTCATGCTCCATGTAATGTGAAAAAAAATCATCTCCTTGGCCAAATCCATCCCACGTCATGCTCCATGTAATGTGAAAAAAATCATCTCCCTGGCCAAATTCTTCCTCCCCCGATCTATCATGTGAGGCACTTGCGCATCATCCACAAATCCCTAGCGCAAATCCATCCCACGTCATGCTCCATGTAATGTGAAAAAAATCATCTCCCTGGCCAAATTCTTCCTCCCCCGATCTATCATGTGAGGCACTTGCGCATCATCCACAAATCCCTAGCGCTGCTCTTCCAGGTCGTCCTCCTCCTTCCTATCTTTTGCTGTCTTAATGCAAAACGATTCCGTGAGATCCTTGTGATCCTCTTCATCTTCACGTAGAAATCTGAACTCTCCCAACCACGCTGCAGATCTGTGGTCCGTCTTGGACAGAGAGAAGGCCCTTTCAATCTCCACAGATGCCATGCCCCAACCAAACCGCAACCCATGATAAACGATGTTGTTGAGAAGGAGGCGCTACCTAAGTCTGATCGGACATATGCCATTGTTGGGGAAGCTACAAGTCGAAGAACTATGGTAGACTGATTGCAGGTAATTAAGGAGCTAGCAACGATCCAGTAGGTTTTTGTTATTAGGAATTTTTATGTAGTGCGACTTGATCTCAAAGAACAAGTACACCATTAGAGTTCGTTTTGGAGGATTTTGATGATGTGCGCTTAGTTACAGACTTATCTAAATACGTATAACTAGGATGGACAATATTTGTAGGAGCCATACAATCCAATTAGGGGATTCAGTTTGTCAAAGATGTTTCCACATATCCCTAGCGCTGCTCTTCTAGGTTGCCCCCTGCTTCCTATCTACGGTCTTCAAGTAAAGCGATTTAATGAGTCTCTTGCTGCAGAAATTTCAACTGCCACAAGAAGGCTGCAGACCTGCGGTTCATCTTGGCTGAGGTGTCATACAATCCAGTTAAGGGATTCCACTCATTGAAGATGTGGTTGTACTTTCGCACAACAAACTCAAGCACATCTTCTTATGTTCTTAGAAACTGGATGAGTTGTTTTGGACTTTCTTTGGACTACTCCTCTATGCTTCTTATTGGGAAAAACTACAGGTTCGATTTGGATCTGTACTTACAATTTTATGCTTCTGTAATTATCCTATAGGCCAGGTCCATCATAGAAGCACAAACAATACTCTATTCTGGTGATTTTTATTTATCTATAGTGTCGTCTGCAAGCCTATTTATATGTTATTTGCAGACATGGAATGTTTATGCGTTCAAGAAGTCAAGAAGATGACACCTTAGCAATATCTATTTGAAGAAAGACGGGAGATCTAAAAAGATGCTCAAGTTAACATCATGGTCCGTTCACCTCCTCAACACTGTTAAGAAGTAGCTCTGTGTGGAAAATAAAAATGCCATGTTTTTTCATCTTCATGTCTTCTTATTTCTGTATATATTATGCAGCAAGTGCTAACTGTTACTGTTACTTCCGTCTCTAACAAACCAAATCAGTGGTTGGTACTTTGTTTCTCAAGTAAAAAAAATAGGATTTGTGTCACGATCCAGGAGATAAATTTAGGAGGTTTCCACTGCCTCAGGCAATGTCATATGGTATAGGTCATTAGGCCAAGTAAAAAAAATCTACAAGAACATTAATTGAAAATAGATCGCCGCATTGAATCGAAAGAGAAGACAAACTAGCAGGTATGTAATATTTATTTTGCTTTTTGTTGTGTTGTTTTTGTTCTGACTACAGAACTTGAATTACAACAGGAAGGATCCAATCAAGTAATGGATCATTGCCGGCGACATGGCCGGGGAGGTTGATCCCCTACATGCCGATGCACTTCTCTTTGACTATGTACTTGATGAATCAGGCAGCGAACCTCGCGGGGCGGAAATCAAAGCATGGCTGGAAGGTGTCGACGAGGCATGCCTGACATATGTCGCAGCAGCCTGCGATCTCCATCAGGCGAAGATCCTCTCGAAGCTGCATGGAGGCACCGGCGGCACCGGCAGTAGTGGCACGGGCGGCGCCTGCAGCAGTGACCCCAACGGATGAGGCCGGCAGGGCCAGCAGCCGGAAGCACATGATGCCTAGCACCAAGACGAAGGAGCAAGTGGAGGCCATGTTGCTAGGAAGGTGTAAGAAGGCGTGTTGTGTTTGTTTTGCTGTTTTGCATATGGATGGACTTGGACGCCTTCGTGCGTGCACTATTTATAGTTGGCCAGCCTGCTGGATCCAGTACGTAGCTAATACTAGTAGCTGTACAGAAGAACCATGTTATTCTACTTACGTGAATGGGTACGTATGCACGCATATCCACTGGTTTGTAGTGTACTGTACACAGGGAAAAGAAGGAATAAATACTCCCTCCATTCCGAAATGTAAGTCTTTTTAGAGATTGCAATAAGAGACTACATACGAAGCAAAATGAGTGAATCTACACTTTAAAATATGTATATATGCATCCGTGTGTACTCTATAGTGCAATGTCTAAAAAAACTTAAATTTAGGAACGGAGGGAGTTGTTGGGGAACGTAGTAATTTCAAAATTTTACTACGCACACGTAAGATCATGGTGATGCATAGCAACGAGAGGGGAGAGTGTGATCTACATACCTAGTAGATCGACAACGGAAGCGTTTGGTTGATGTAGTCGTACGTCTTCACGGCCCGACCGATCAAGCACCGAAACTACGGCACCTCCGAGTTTTAGCACACGTTCAGCTCGATGACGATCCCCGGACTCCGATCCAGCAAAGTGTCGGGGAAGAGTTCCGTCAACACGACGGCGTGGTGACGATCTTGATGTACTACTGCAGCAGGGCTTCGCCTAAACTCCGCTACAATATTATCGAGGACTATGGTGGAAGGGGGCACCACACACGGCTAAGAATATGATCACGTGGATCAACTTGTGTGTCTCT
>NC_041386.1:637622297-637674250 GCF_002162155.2 Triticum dicoccoides
ACAGGACTCGTGGAGGGGGGAAAAGAGAGAGAGGGGCCGGCCCCCTCTCCTTCTCCAATTCGGACCAAGGGATGGGAGGGGCGCGCGGCCCACTATGGGCTGCCTCTTCTCTTTTCCACCAATGCCCATTAAGGCCCATCTAGCTCCCCGGGGGGTTCCGGTAACCTCCCGGTACTCCGGTGAAATCCCGATTTCACCCGGAACACTTCCGATATCCAAACATAGGCTTCCAATATATCAATCTTTATGTCTCGACCATTTCGAGACTCCTCGTCAAGTCCGTGATCTCATCCGGGACTCCGAACAACCTTCGGTACATCAAAATGCATAAACTCATAATATAACTGTCATCGTAACCTTAAGCGTGCGGACCCTACGGGCTCGAGAACAATGTAGACATGACCGAGACATGTCTCCGGTCAATAACCAACTGCGGGACCTGGATGCCCATATTGGCTCCTACATATTCTACGAAGATCTTTATCGGTCAGACCGCATAACAACATACGTTGTTCCCTTTGTCATCGGTATGTTACTTGCCCAAGATTCGATCGTCGGTATTCCTATACCTAGTTCAATCTCGTTACCGGCAAGTCTTTTTACTCGTTCTGTAATACATCATCCCGCAACTAACTCATTAGTTGCAATGCTTGCAAGGCTTTATGTGATGTGCATTACCGAGAGGGCCCAGAGATACCTCTCCGACAATCGGAGTGACAAATCCTAATCTCGAAATCCCAACATGTACCTTTGGAGATACCTGTAGAGCTCCTTTATAATCACCCAGTTACGTTGTGACGTTTGGTAGCACACAAAGTGTTCCTCCGGCAAACGGGAGTTGCATAATCTCATAGTCATAGGAACATGTATAAGTCATGAAGAAAGCAATAGCAACATACTAAACGATCGGGTGCTAAGCTAATGGAATGGGTCATGTCAATCACATCATTCTCCTAATGATGTGATCCCATTAATCAAATAACAACTCTTTTGTTTATGGTTAGGAAACATAACCATCTTCGATTAACGAGCTAGTCAAGTAGAGGCATACTAGTGACACTATGTTTGTCTATGTATTCACACATGTATTATGTTTCCGGTTAATACAATTCTAGCATGAATAATAAACATTTATCATGATATAAGAAAATAAATAATAACTTTATTATTGCCTCTATGGCATATTTCCTTCAGTCTCCCACTTGCACTAGAGTCAATAATCTAGTTCATATCGCCATGTGATTCAACACTAAGAGTTCACATCACCATGTGATTAACACCCATAGTTCACATCGTCATGTGACCTATACCCAAAGGGTTTACTAGAGTCAATAATCTAGTTCACATCATTTATGTGATTAACACCCAAAGAGTACTAAGGTGTGATCATGTTTTGCTTGTGAGATAATTTTAGTCAACGGGTCTGTCACATACAGATCCGTAAGTATTTTGCGAATTCTATGTCTACAATGCTCTGCATGGAGATACTCTAGCTAATTGCTCCCACTTTCAATATGTATCTAGATAGAGACTTAGAGTCATCCAGATCTGTGTGAAAACTGTTGGGTAACGTAGCAATAATTCAAAAAATTTCCTACGTGTCACCAAGATCAATCTATGGAGTCATCTAGCAACGAGGGAGGAGTGGATCTACATACCCTTGTAGATCGCGCGCGGAAGCGTTCGAGAAATGGAATCGTACTCGTCGTGATCCAAATCACCGATGATCCTAGCGCCGAACGGACGGCACCTCCGCGTTCAACACACGTACGGAGCTGCGACGTCTCCTCCTTCTTGATCCAGCAGGGGGGGAGGAGAGGTTGATGAAGACTCCATCCAGCAGCAGCACAATGGCATGGTGGTGGTGGAGGAGCGTGGCAATCCTGCAGGGCTTCGCCAAGCACCACGGGAGAGGAGAAGGACTTGGGAGAGGGAGAAGGATTGCACCAAAGGCAAAGGTATGGCTGCCCTCCCACCCCCCACATATATATAGGGGCAAGGGAGAGGGGGGGAGGCGCAGCCTTCGCCCTTCCTCCAAGGAAGGGTGCGGCTAGGAGGAGTCCCTCCTCCCCAAGGCACCTCGGAGGTGCCTTCCCCCTTTAGGACTCTTCCTTTCCTTATCCTTTGGCGCATGGGCCTCTTGGGGCTGGTGCCCTTGGCCCATATAGGCCAAGGTGCACACCCCTACAGCCCATGTGGCCCCCCGGGGCAGGTGGCCCCACCCGGTGGACCCCCGGGACCCTTCCGGTGGTCCCGGTACAATACCGATGACCCCGAAACTTGTCCCGATGGCCGAAACAGGATTTCCTATATATAAATCTTTACCTCCGGACCATTCCGGAACTCCTCGTGACGTCCGGGATCTCATCCGGGACTCCGAACAACATTCGGTAACCACATACAAACTTCCTTTATAACCCTAGCATCATCGAACCTTAAGTGTGTAGACCCTACGGGTTCGGGAACCATGCAGACATGACCGAGACGACTCTCCGGTCAATAACCAACAGCGGGATCTGGATATCCATGTTGGCTCCCACATGTTCCACGATGATCTCATCGGATGAACCACGATGTCAAGGACTTAATCAATCCCGTATACAATTCCCTTTGTCTATCGGTACGACACTTGCCCGAGATTCGATCGTCGGTATCCCGATACCTTGTTCAATCTCGTTACCGGCAAGTCTCTTTTACTCGTTCCGTAACACATCATCCCGTGATCAACTCCTTGATCACACTGTGCACATTATGATGATGTCCTACCGAGTGGGCCCAGAGATACCTCTCCGCTTACACGGAGTGACAAATCCCAGTCTCGATTTGTGCCAACCCAACAAACACTTTCGGAGATACCCGTAGTGCACCTTTATAGTCACCCAGTTACGTTGTGACGTTTGGTACACCCAAAGCACTCCTACGGTATCCGAGAGTTGCACAATCTCATGGTCTAAGGAAATGATACTTGACATTAGAAAAGCTTTAGCATACGAACTACATGATCTTTGTGCTAGGCTTAGGATTGGGTCTTGTCCATCACATCATTCTCCTAATGATGTGATCCCGTTATCAATGACATCCAATGTCCATGGTCAGGAAACCGTAACCATCTATTGATCAACGAGCTAGTCAACTAGAGGCTTACTAGGGACATGGTGTTGTCTATGTATCCACACATGTATCTGAGTTTCCTATCAATACAATTATAGCATGGATAATAAACGATTATCATGAACAAGGAAATATAATAATAATTAATTTATTATTGCCTCTAGGGCATATTTCCAACAGTCTCCCACTTGCACTAGAGTCAATAATCCAGTTCACATTGATATGTGATTAACACTCAAGGTCACATCCCCATGTGACTAACACCCAAAGAATGCTGGGTTTGATCATGTTATGCTTGTGAGAGAGGTTATAGTCGACGGGTCTGAACCTTTCAGATCCGTGTGTGCTTTACAAATCTCTATGTCATCTCCTAGATGCAGCTACTACGCTACATTTGGAGCTATTCCAAATAACTGTTCTACTATACGAATCCAGTTTACTACTCAGAATAATCTGGATTAGTGTGAAAGTTTGCATCGGCGTAACCCTTTACGACGAACTCTTTTACCACCTCCATAATCGAGAAAATTCCTTAGTCCACTAGTTACTAAGGATAACTTTGACCGCTGTCCTATGATCCATTCTTGGATCACTCTTGTACCCCTTGACTGACTCATGGCAAGGCACATTTCAGGTGCGGTACACAGCATAGCATACTGTAGAGCCTATGTCTTAAGCATAGGGGACGACCTTCGTCCTTTCTCTCTATTCTGCCGTGGTCGAGCTTTAAGTCTTAACTTCATACCTTACAACTCAGGCAAGAACTCCTTCTTTGACTGGTCCATCTTGAACACCTTCAAGATCATGTCAAGGTATGTGCTCATTTGAAAAGTACCATTAAGCGTTTTGATCTATCCTTATAGATCTTGATGCTTAATGTTCAAGTAGCTTAATCCAGATTTTCCATTGAAAAACACCTTTCAAATGACCCTATATGCTTTCCAGAAATCCTACGTCATTTCTGATCAACAATATGTCAACAACATATATTTATCAGAAATTCTATAGTGCTCCCACTCACTTCTTTGGAAATACAAGTTTCTCATAAACTTTGTACACACCCAAAACTTTGATCATCTCATCAAAGCATACATTCCAACTCCGAGATGCTTACTCCAGTCCTTAGAAGGATTGCTGGAGCTTTGCATACTTATTAGCATCTTTCAGGATTAACAAAACCTTCTAGTTGTATCACATACAACCTTTCCTCAAGAAAATCGTCGAGGAAACAATGTTTTGACATCCTATCTGCAAGATCTCATAAATAATGCAGTAATCGCTAATATAATTCCAACAGACTCTTAGCATCGCTACGAGTGAGAAAGTCTCATCACAGTCAACTCCTTGAACTTGTCGGAAAACATCTTAATGACAAGTCGAGCTTTCTTAATGGTGATACTTACCATCATTGTCCGTCTTCCTTTTAAAATCCATCTGTACTCAACAGCCTTACGACCATCGAGCTGTTCTGCCAAAGTCTACACTTTGTTTTCATACATGGATCCTCTCTCGGATTTTATGGCCTCGAGCCATTTATCAGAATCCAGGCCCACCATCGCTTCTCCATAGCTCGTACGTTCATTGTTGTCTAGCAACATGACTTCTAAGACAGGATTACGTACCACTCTGAAGTAGTACGCATCCTTGTCATCCCACGAGGTTTGGTAGTGACTTGATCTGAAGTTTCATGATCACTATCATAAGCTTCCACTTCAATTGGTGTAGGTGCCACAGGAACAACTTCTTGTGCCCTGCCACACACTAGTTGAAGAGACGGTTCAATAACCTCATCAAGTCTCCACCATCCTCCCACTCAATTCTTTCGGGAGAAACTTTTCCTCGAGAAAGGACCCGATTCTAGAAACAATCCCTTATTGCTTTCGGATCTGAGACAGGAGGTATACCCAACTGTTTTGGGTGTCCTATGAAGATGCATTTATCCGCTTTGGGTTCGAGCTTATCAGCCTGAAACTTTTTCACATAAGCGTCGCAGCCCCAAACCTTTTTAAGAAATGATAGCTTAGGTTTCTCTAAACCATAGTTCATACGGTGTCATCTCATCGGAATTACGTGGTGCCCTATTTAAAGTGAATGTGGTTGTCTCTAATGCCTAACCCATAAACTATCGTGGTAATTCGATAAGAGACATCATGGTATGCATCATATCCAATAGGGTGCAGTTATGATGTTCGGATACACCATCATGCTACGGTGTTCCAGGCTGTATTAGTTATGAAACAATTTCCACAATGTCTTAATTATGTGCCAAACTCGTAATTCAGATATTCATCTCTATGATCATATCATAGATCTTTTATCCTCTTGTCATGACGATCTTTCAACTTCACCCTGAAATTACTTGAACCTTTCAATAATTCAGACTCGTGATTCATCAAGTAAATATACTCAACATCCACTCAAATCATCTGTGAAGTAAGAACATAACGATATCCACTACACGCCTCAGCACTCATTGGACTGCACACATCAAAATGTATTACTTCCAACAAGTTGCTTTCTAGTTCCATTTTACTGAAACCGAGGCTTTCAGTCATCTTGCCTATGTGGTATGATTTGCATGTCTCAAGTGATTCAAAATCAAGTGAGTCCAAACGGTCCACTTGCATGGAGTTTCTTCATGCATATACACCAATAGACATGGTTCGCATGTCTCAAACTTTTCAAAAAACGAGTGAGCCCAAAGATCCATCAACATGGAGCTTCTTCATGCGTTTTATACCGATATGACTTACGTGGCAGTGCCACAAGTAGGTGGTACTATCATTACTATCTTTTGGCATGAACATGTGTATCACTACGATTGAGATTCAATAAACCATTCATTTTAGGTGCAAGACCATTGAAGGTATTATTCAAATAAACAGAGTAACCATTATTCTCCTTAAATGAATAACCGTATTGCGATAGACATAATCCAATCATGTCTATGCTCAACGCAAACACCAATCTCGATGGTAGAGGGAGCGTGCGATGCTTGATCATATCAACATTGGAAACACTTCCAACACATATCGTCAGCTCACCTTTAGCTAGTCTCCGTTTATTCCGTAGCTTTTATTTCGAGTTACTAACACTTAGCAACCGAACCGGTATCTAATACCCTGGTGCCACTAGGAGTACTAGTAAAGTACACATTAACACAATCTATATCCAATATACTCCTATCGACCTTGCCAGCCTTCTCATCTACCAAGTATCTAGGGTAATTCTGCTCTAGTGGCTGTTCCCCTTATTACAGAAGCACTTAGTCTCGGGTTTGGGTTCAACCTTGGGTTTCTTCACTAGAGCAGCAGCTGATTTGCCGTTTCATGAAGTTTCCCTTCTTGCCCTTGCCCTTCTTGAAACTAGTGGTTTCACCAACTATCAACAATTGATGCTCCTTCTTGATTTCTACTTTTTGCGGTGTCAAACATCGCGAATATCTCAACGATCATCATATATGTCCCTGATATATCATAGTTCATCACGAAGCTCTAGCAGCTTGGTGGTAATGACTTCGGAGAACCATCACTATTTCATCTGGAAGATCAACTCCCACTCGATTCAAGCGATTGTTGTACTCAGACAATCTGAGCACAAGCACAACAATTGAGCTTTTCTCCCTTAGTTTGCAGGCTAAGAAAATCGTCGGAGGTCTTATACCTCTTGACGTGGGCACGAGCCTGAAATCCCAATTTCAGCCCTCAAAACATCTCATATGTTTCGCGACGTTTCAAAACCGTCTTCGGTGCCTCAATTCTAAACCGTTTAACTGAACTATCACGTAGTTATCAAAATGTGTATGTCAGATGTTCGCAACATCCACAGACGACGTTCGAGGTTCAGCACACTGAGCGGTGCATTAAGGACATAAGCCTTCTATGAAGCAATGAGGACAATCCTCAGTTTACGGACCTAGTCCGCATAATTGCTACTATCAATTTTCAACTAAATTTTCTCTAGGAACATAACTAAACAGTAGAACTAAAGCGCGAGCCACGACATAATTTGCGAAGATCTTTTGACTATGTTCAGGATAATTAAGTTCATCTTATGAACTCCCACTCAGATAGACATCCCTCTAGTCATCTAAGTGATTACATGATCCGAGTCAACTAGGCCGTGTCCGATCATCACGTGAGACGGACTAGTCATCATCGGTGAACATCTTCATGTTGATCGTATCTACCATACGACTCATGCTCGACCTTTCGGTCTCTTGTGTTCCGAGGCCATGTCTGTACATGCTAGGCTCGTCAAGTCAACCTAAGTGTTTCGCGTGTGTAAATCTGTCTTACACCCGTTGTATGTGAACATAAGAATCTATCACACCCGATCATCACATGGTGCTTCGAAACGACGAACTTTCGCAACGGTGCACAGTTAGGGGGAACACTTTCTTGAAATTTTAATGAGGGATCATCTTATTTACTACCATCGTTCTAAGTAAACAAGATGCAAAAACATGATAAACATCACATGCAATCAAATAGTGACATGATATGGCCAATATCATATTGCTCCTTTTGATCTCCATCTTCGGGGCTCCATGATCATCATTGTCACCGGCATGACACCATGATGTCCATCATCATGATCTCCATCATCGTGTCTTCTTGAAGTTGTCTCGTCATCTATTACTTCTACTACTATGGCTAACGCTTTAGCAATAAAGTAAAGTAATTACATGACGTTTATGTTGACACGCAGGTCATAAATAAATTAAGACAACTCCTATGGCTCCTGCCGGTTGTCATACTCATCGACATGCAAGTCGTGATTCCTATTACAAGAACATGATCAATCTCATACATCACATATATCATTCATCACATCCTTTTCGCCATATCACATCACATAGCATACCCTGCAAAAACAAGTTAGACGTCCTCTAATTGTTGTTTGCATGTTTTACGTGGCTGCTATGGGTTTCTAGCAAGAACGTTTCTTACCTACGCAAAACCACAACGTGATATGCCAATTGCTATTTACCCTTCATAAGGACCCTTTTCATCGAATCCGATCCGACTAAAGTGGGAGAGACAGACACCCGCTAGCCACCTTATGCAACTAGTGCATGTCTGTCGGTGCAACCTGTCTCACGTAAGAGTACGTGTAAGGTCGGTCCGGGCCGCTTCATCCCACAATACCATCGAATCAAGATAAGACTAGTAGCGGCAAGCATATTGAACAAAATCAACGCCCACAACTTCTTTGTGTTCTACTCGTGCATAGAATCTACACATAGACCTAGCTCATGATGCCACTGTTGGGTAACGTAGCAATAATTCAAAAAATTTCCTACGTGTCACCAAGATCAATCTATGGAGTCATCTAGCAACGAGGGAGGAGTGGATCTACATACCCTTGTAGATCATGGGCGGAAGCGTTCAAGAGAACGGGGTTGATGGAGTCGTACTCGTCGTGATCCAAATCACCGATGATCCTAGCGCCGAACGGACGGCACCTCCGCGTTCAACACACGTACGGAGCTGCGACGTCTCCTCCTTCTTGATCCAGCAAGGGGGGAGGAGAGGTTGATGAAGACTCCATCCAGCAGCAGCACAACGGCGTGGTGGTGGTGGAGGAGCGTGGCAATCCTGCAGGGCTTCGCCAAGCACCACGGGAGAGGAGAAGGACTTGGGAGAGGGAGAAGGATTGCACCAAAGGCAAAGGTATGGCTGCCCTCCCACCCCCCACATATATATAGGGGCAAGGGAGAGGGGGGAGGCGCAGCCTTGGCCCTTCCTCCAAGGAAGGGTGCGGCTAGGAGGAGTCCCTCCTCCCCAAGGCACCTCGGAGGTGCCTTCCCCCTTTAGGACTCTTCCTTTCCTTATCCTTTGGCGCATGGGCCTCTTGGGGCTGGTTCCCTTGGCCCATATAGGCCAAGGTGCACACCGCTACAGCCCATGTGGCCCCCCGGGGCAGGTGGCCCCACCCGGTGGACCCCCGGGCCCCTTCCGGTGGTCCCGGTACAATACCGATGACCCCGAAACTTGTCTCGATGGCCGAAACAGGATTTCCTATATATAAATCTTTACCTCCGGACCATGCCGGAACTCCTCGTGACGTCCGGGATCTCATCCGGGACTCCGAACAACATTCGGTAACCACATACAAACTTCCTTTATAACCCTAGCGTCATCGAACCTTAAGTGTGTAGACCCTACGGGTTCAGGAACCATGCAGACATGACCGAGACGACTCTCCGGTCAATAACCAACAGCAGGATCTGGATACCCACTTTGGCTCCCACATGTTCCACGATGATCTCATCGGATGAACCACGATGTCAAGGACTTAATCAATCCCGTATACAATTCCCTTTGTCTATCGGTACGACACTTGCCCGAGATTCGATCGTCGGTATCCCGATACCTTGTTCAATCTCGTTACTGGCAAGTCTCTTTTACTCGTTCCGTAACACATCATCCCGTGATCAACTCCTTGATCACACTGTGCACATTATGATGTCCTACCGAGTGGGCCCAGAGATACCTCTCCGCTTACACGGAGTGACAAATCCCAGTCTCGATTCGTGCCAACCCAACAGACACTTTCGGAGATACCCATAGTGCACCTTTATAGTCACCCAGTTACGTTGTGACGTTTGGTACACCCAAAGCACTCCTACGGTATCCGGGAGTTGCACAATCTCATGGTCTAAGGAAATGATACTTGACATTAGAAAAGCTTTAGCATACGAACTACATGATCTTTGTGCTAGGCTTAGGATTGGGTCTTGTCCATCACATCATTCTCCTAATGATGTGATCCCGTTATCAATGACATCCAATGTCCATGGTCAGGAAACCGTAACCATCTATTGATCAACGAGCTAGTCAACTAGAGGCTTACTAGGGACATGGTGTTATCTATGTATCCACACATGTATGTGAGTTTCCTATCAATACAATTATAGCATGGATAATAAACGATTATCATGAACAAGGAAATATAATAATAACTAATTTACTATTGCCTCTAGGGCATATTTCCAACAAAAACTTGCATCGACGTAACTTTTTACGACGAACCTTTTGTCACCTCCATAATCGAGAAATATTTCCTTATTCCACTAAGGATAATTTTGACCAATGTCCAGTGATCTACTCTTAGATCACTATTGTACTCCCTTGCTTAACACAGTGTAGGGTATACAATAGATCTGGTACACATCATGGCATACTTTATAGAACCTAAGGCTGAGGCATAGGGAATGACTTTCATTCTCTTTCTATCTTCTGCCGTGGTCGGGCTTTGAGTCTTACTCAATTTCATACCTTGTAACACAGCCGAGAACTCTTTCTTTGACTGTTCCATTTTTGAACTACTTCAAAATATTGTCAAGGTATGTACTCATTGAAAAAACTTATCAAGCGTCTTAATCTATCTCTATAGATTTTGATGCTTAATATGTAAGCAGCTTCACCGAGGTCTTTCTTTGAAAAACTTCTTTAAGAACACTCCTTTATGCTTTGCAGATTAATTCTACATTATTTCCGATCAACAATATGCCATTCACATATACTTATCAGAAATGCTGTAGTGCTCCCACTCACTTTCTTGTAAATACAGG
Organism: Triticum dicoccoides; assembly: GCF_002162155.2. NCBI lineage: Eukaryota > Viridiplantae > Streptophyta > Magnoliopsida > Poales > Poaceae > Triticum > Triticum dicoccoides. The sequence goes on from NC_041386.1 coordinate 637,632,988, forward strand.
CTTCATCGCAAGTCTGTATAAAACTACATGCTTTGATCAACTTATCAAAGCGTATATTCCAACTCCGAGATGCTTGCACCAGTCCATAGATGGATCGCTGGAGCTTGCATATTTTTTTAGCACCTTTAGGATTGACAAAACCTTCTGGTTGTATCATAGAGAACTCTTCTTTAATAAATCTATTAAGGAATGTAGTTTTGTTTATTCATTTGCTAGATTTCATAAAATGCGGCAATTGCTAACATGATTCGGACAGACTTAAGCATAGATACGAGTGAGAAACTCTCATCGTAGTCAACACCTTGAACTTGTCGAAAACCTTTTGCAACAATTCTAGCTTTGTAGATAGTAACACTACTATCAGTGTCCGTCTTCCTCTTGAAGATCCATTTATTCTCAATTGCTTGCCGATCATCGGGCAAGTCAACCAAAGTCCATACTTTGTTCTCATACATGGATCCCATCTCAGATTTCATGGCCTCAAGCCATTTCGCGGAATCTAGGCTCATCATCGCTTCCTCATAGTTCGCAAGTTCGTCATGGTCTAGTAACATGACTTCCATAACAGGATTACCGTACCACTCTGGTGCGGATCTCACTCTGGTTTACCTACGAGATTCGGTAGTAACTTGATCTGAAGTTACATGATCATCATCATTAGCTTCCTCACTAATTGGTGTAGTAGTCACAAGAACAGATTTTTGTGATGAACTACTTTCCAATAAGGGAGAAGGTACAATTACCTTATCAAGTTTTCTACTTTCCTCTCACTCACTTCTTTCGAGAGAAACTCCTTCTCTAGAAAGGATCCATTCTTAGCAACGAATGTCTTGCCTTCGGATATGTGATAGAAGGTGTACCCAATAGTCTCCTTTGGGTATCTTATGAAGACATATTTCTCCGACTTGGGTTTGAGCTTATCAGGATGAAACTTTTTCATATAAGCATCACAATCCCAAACTTTAAGAAATGACAACTTTGGTTTCTTGCCAAACCACAGTTCAGATTGTGTCGTCTCAACGGACTTAGATGGTGCCCTTTTAAATGTGAATGCAGCTGTCTTTAATGCATAACCCCAAAACGATAGTGGTAGATCGGTAAGGGACATCATAGATTGCACTATATCCAATAAAGTACGGTTATGACGATCGGACACACCATTATGCTGTGGTGTTCCAGGTGGCATGAGTTTGTGAAACTATTCCACAATGTTTTAATTGAAGACCAAACTCGTAACTCAAATATTTGTCTCCGCGATCAGATCGTAGAAACCTTTTCTTTTCTTGTCACGATGATTTTCCACTTCACCCTGAAATTATTTGAACTTTTCAAATGTTTCAGACTTATGTTTCATCAAGTAGATATACTCATATCTGCTCAAATCATCTGTGAAGATCAGAAAATAATGATACCTGTCGCGAGCCTCAATATTCATCGGACCACATACATCAGTATGTATGATTTCCAACAAATCTGTTGCTCGCTCCATTGTTCCGAAGAACGGAGTCTTGGTCATCTTGCCCATGAGGCATGGTTCGCAAGCATCAACTGATTCATAATCAAGTGATTCCAAAAGCCCATCAATATGGAGTTTCTTCATGCGCTTTACACCAATATGACCTAAACGGCAGTGCTACAAATAAGTTGCACTATCATTATTAACTTTGCATCTTTTGGTTTCAATATTATGATTATGTGTATCACTACGATCGAGATCCAACGAACTATTTTCATTGGGTGTGTAACCATATAAGGTTTTGTTCATGTAAACAGAACAACAATTTATTCTCTTATTTAAATGAATAACCGTATTACAATAAACATGATCAAATCATATTCATGCTTAACGCAAACACCAAATAACACTTATTCAGGTTCAACACTAATCCCGAAAGTATAGGGAGTGTGCGATGATGATCATATCAATCTTGGAACCACTTCCAACACACATCGTCACTTTACCCTTAACTAGTCTCTGTTTATTCTGCAACTCCCGTTTCGAGTTACTAATCTTAGCAACTGAACTAGTATCAAATACTGAGGGGTTGCTATAAACACTAGTAAAGTACACATCAATAACATGTATATCAAATATACTTATGTTCACTTTGCCATCCTTCTTATCTGCCAATCACTTGGGGTAGTTCCGCTTCCTGTGACCAGTCCCTTTGCAGTAGAAACAATTAGTCTCAGGCTTAGGACTAGACTTGGGCTTCTTCACTTGAGCAGCAACTTGCTTGCTGTTCTTCTTGAAGTTCCCCTTCTTCCCTATGCCCTTTTCTTGAAACTAGTGGTCTTTTCTACCATCAACACTTGATGTTTTTCTCGATTTCTACCTTCGTCAATTTCCGCATTACGAAGAGCTTGGGAATCGTTTCCGTTATCCCTTGCATACCATAGTTCATCACAAAGTTCTACTAACTTGGTGATGGTGACTAGAGAATTCTGTCAATCACTATCTTATCTGGAAGATTAACTCCCACTTGATTCTAGCGATTGTTGTACTCAGACAATCTGGGCACATGCTCACTAGTTGAGCGATTCTCCTCCATCTTTTAGCTATAGAACTTGTTGGAGACTTTCATATCTCTCAACTCGGGTATTTGCTTGAAATATTAACTTCAACTCCTGGAACATCTCATATGCTCCATGACGTTCAAAAACGTCTTTGAAGTCCCGATTCTAAGCCATTAAGCATGGTGCACTAAACTATCAAGTAGTCATCATATTGAGCTAGCCAAACGTTCATAACGTCTGCATCTGCTCCTGCAATAGGTTTGTCACCTAGCGGTGCATCAAGGACATAATTCTTCTGTGCAGCAATGAGGATAAACCTCAGATCATGGATCCAATCCGCATCATTGCTACTAACATCTTTCAACACAATTTTCTCTAGGAACATATCAAAATAAACACAGGGAAGCAACAACGCGAGTTATTGATCTATAACATAATTTGCAAAATACTACCAGGACTAAGTTCATGATAAATTTAAGTTCAGTTTAATCATATTACTTAAGAACTCCCACTTAGATAGACATCCCTCTAATCCTCTAAGTGATTACGTGATCCAAATCAACTAAACCATGTCCGATCATCACGTGAGATGGAGTAGTTTCATTGGTGAACATCACTATGTTGATCATATCTACTATATGATTCACGCTCGACCTTTTGGTCTCCGTGTTCCGAGGCCATATCTGTATATGCTTGGCTTGTCAAGTATAACCTGAGTATTCCGCGTGTGCAACTGTTTTGCACCCGTTGTATTTGAACGTAGAGCCTATCACACCCGATCATCACGTGGTGTCTCAGCACGAAGAACTTTCGCAACGGTGCATACTTAGGGAGAACACTTCTTGATAATTAGTGAGAGATCATCTTATAATGCTACCGTCAATCTAAGCAAGATAAGATGCATAAAAGTTCAACATCACATGCAATCAATATAAGTGATATGATATGGCCATCATCATCTTGTGCTTGTGATCTCCATCTCCGAAGCACCGTCGTGATCACCATCGTTACCCGCGTGACACCTTGATCTCCATCGTAGCATCGTTGTCGTCTCGCCAAGCTTGTGCTTCCACGACTATGGCTACCGTTTAGTGATAAAGTAAAGCATTACATCGCGATTGCATTGCATACAATAAAGCGACAACCATATGGCTCCTGCCAGTTGCCGATAACTCAGTTACAAAACATGATCATCTCATACAATAAAATTCAGCATCATGTCTTGACCATATCACATCACAACATGCCCTGCAAAAACAAGTTAGACGTCCTCTACTTTGTTGTTGCAAGTTTTACGTGGCTGCTACGGGGTTAAGCAAGAAGTAATCTTACCTACGCATCAAAACCACAATGATAGTTTGTCAAGTTGGTGCTGTTTTAACCTTCGCAAGGACCGGGCGTAGCCACACTCGATTCAACTAAAGTTGGAGAAACTGTCACCCGCAAGCCACCTATGTGCAAAGCATGTCGGGAGAACCGGTCTCGCGTAAGCGTACGCGTAATGTCGGTCCGGGCCGCTTCGTCCAACAATACCGCCGAACCAAAGTATGACATGCTGGTAAGCAGTATGACTTATATCGCCCACAACTCACTTGTGTTCTACTCGTGCATATAACATCAACATATAAAACCTAGGCTCTGATACCACTGTTGGGGAACGTAGTAATTTCAAAATTTTCCTACGCACACGCAAGATCATGGTGATGCATAGCAACGAGAGGGGAGAGTGTGATCTACATACCTAGTAGATAGACAACGGAAGAGTTTGGTTAATGTAGTCGTATGTCTTCACGGCCCGACCGATCAAGCACCGAAACTATGGCACCTCCGAGTTTTAGCACACGTTCAGCTCGATGACGATCCCCGGACTCTGATCCAGCAAAGTGTTGGGGAAGAGTTCCGTCAGCACGACGGCGTGGTGACGATCTTGATGTACTACTGCAGCAGGGCTTCGCCTAAACTCCGCTACAATATTATCGAGGACTATGGTGGAAGGGGGCACCGCACACGGCTAAGAATATGATCACGTGGATCAACTTGTGTGTCTCTAGGGTGCCTCTGCCTCAGTATATAAAGGACCAAAGGGGGGAGGCCGGCCGACCACATAGGGCGCGCCAGGAGAGTCCTACTCCCTCTGGGAGTAGGATTCCCCCCCCCCCCAATCCTAGTTGGAATAGGACTCGCGGAGGGGGGGAAAGAGAGAGAGGGGCCGGCCCCTCTCCTTGTCCAATTCGGACCAAGGGAGGGGAGGGGCGCGTGGCCCACTATGGGCTGCCTCTTATCTTTTCCACCAAGGCCCATTAAGGCCCATCTAGCTCCCCGGGGGGTTCCGGTAACCTCCCGGTACTCCGGTAAAATCCTGATTTCACCCGGAACACTTTTGATATCCAAACATAGGCTTCCAATATATCAATCTTTATGTCTCGACCATTTCGAGACTCCTCATCAAGTCCGTGATCTCATCCGGGACTCCGAACAACCTTCGGTACATCAAAATGCATAAACTCATAATATAACTGTCATCGTAACCTTAAGCGTGCGGACCCTACGGGCTCGAGAACAATGTAGACATGACCGAGACATGTCTCCGGTCAATAACCAACTGCGGGACCTAGATGCCCATATTGGCTCCTACATATTCTACGAAGATCTTTATCGGTCAGACCGCATAACAACATACGTTGTTCCCTTTGTCATCGGTATGTTACTTGCCCAAGATTCGATCGTCGGTATTCCAATACCTAGTTCAATCTCGTTACCGGCAAGTCTCTTTACTCGTTCTGTAATACATCATCCCGCAACTAACTCATTAGTTGCAATGCTTGCAAGGCTTTATGTGATGTGCATTACCGAGAGGGCCCAGAGATACCTCTCCGACAATCGGAGTGACAAATCCTAATCTCGAAATCCCAACATGTACCTTTGGAGACACCTGTAGAGCTCCTTTATAATCACCCAGTTACGTTGTGACGTTTGGTAGCACACAAAGTGTTCCTCCGGCAAACGGGAGTTGCATAATCTCATAGTCATAGGAACATGTATAAGTCATGAAGAAAGCAATAGCAACATACTAAATGATCGGGTGCTAAGCTAATGGAATGGGTCATGTCAATCACATCATTCTCCTAATGATGTGATCCCATTAATCAAATAACAACTCTTTTGTTTATGGTTAGGAAACATAACCATCTTCGATTAACGAGCTAGTTAAGTAGAGGCATACTAGTGACACTCTGTTTGTCTATGTATTCACACATGTATTATGTTTTCAGTTAATACAATTCTAGCATGAATAATAAACATTTATCATGATATAAGGAAATAAATAATAACTTTATTATTGCCTCTAGGGCATATTTCCTTCAGGAGTATATTGCATTGCATTGCATGCATGCTATAGGCCCTCATGCGTACGTAGAGATGGAAGGAGAGCACACGATATCTACCCTTAATGCCGGCAACTAGTTTGGCGTGGATCCACCAACCCTAAGCCGTAGACTGTGCATGTGCCTCGTGTGGACAGCCCCATGCTGTTCTATCTCGTCCTATGATACATAGAAGCTTGACAATACTTGTGAGCGAGTGAAGTGCGGTGAGCATGTTTCATGCATCACATGTGTGACATGCACATCGACACCAAGAGTCGGGAGTTAAGGAGATATTTGTCCAATTGATCCCATATGCTAAAGATCAGAAGGTTAATTAGCCGCACGAACGAAATGCAGTGTAACTACTTGCCTAGTTAAATGAACTAGTCATCAACCCGTGCGCCCGCACGGTCTAGTGATTTTCGAAACACGAATGTACAATACTCTATACTATACTATGAGTTCGAAATATATTAGAACTTGGACTGGAATCTTCAATATGTCCCAACTAATCATTATACGCCATATATAGAAATATGATTGACACTATGAGACGATACAATTGGAATTATAATATGGATTTTGAAGAAACGCTTAGAAGGAACCACATACCCAGTAGAGAAAAATGAGCATCACATTTAGAGGTCATGGGAATTAGAACCTAGTTAGATTGATTATTATGGAAGGAATAAAATTTAGGGAATATATGTAATAACCTAGTTAGACATATATTACCTAAGAAGGAAAAATGGAATCATGATTGGTTATTACATATGAGGAATGTATATACTTCTCTTCAACTTGAAGGACTTGGATAAGTCAAATCATTATCATGCTACTGCACATTTGTTATGATTATTAGGTCCAAAATTATTAGAATATACTAAAAGTTAGGTGCACGCTTTCATCGACCTAAAAGCAGAATGAAGTACCACGAACGAAATGTCTCTAAAACCCCCGTCGGAATCCTGTTTTCGACCAAAATTTAGCTCTCTCTAAGTTATGTTTTTTATAAGTTAACACATGCATGATTGATCAATCTCACCCACAACGTATTCTGCACATCGCAACTACCTTCCTACACCTGAAAGGAATATCATTGCAATATTCATGCTCCTAAAACCCTTAGTAGCAAAGTATTGGAAAATTACAGAAATTAACAACATAAAAACTAATGCGAGAAGCAGATGCTTCCATAACATGATTTCTTTTCTTGATTGCGAAGTTCTGATATGCTGACATCTTCACATTGTAGTAGATTTGCACTATTTCAATACTTAAACAAATTTAGATTAAAAAATGTACCTCATGAGATACCTAATATGTGATACTCATTTCTGTTGTGGTACCTAATATGTGATACTCATTTCTGTTGTGGTACCTAATATGTGATACTCATTCTTCTCTAACATCATTAATGCCTAAAGTGGGCGTGGTTGAAATTATAAAGGATTTCAAATCCTGAGTAGCGAATTATAATCTTGCGTAATCTTATTTTTCTGATAAGTCATTATTTGTTGGCTACAACTAACAAATGATTAAAGAAACAATTGTCTTGCAAACTATTAACTAAGCACTCTTGTTAATAGGGCGGGAGAATGTACTAAATCATGTCAGGTTGTTTCTCACACAAAGTGACACACCGTGCAGCCCACAAAAGTTGCACATGTAGAGCAAAGTATGGCTAAAACGAAAAGGAGCAAATACTTGGAACTTGAGCTGATTTTCGCCCAAACTTCCTGTTGTACTGTTTGATCAGAATTTTTTCTCTCATTGTGTAGATGCCTCACTGCAGCCCATGATTGCCACAACCATGCCTTTTTCTCCTTGAGACAGGGGCAACAGGTTATTGATGACCAATGGACGGGGGTCCCCAAGATCAAAACCGTCAAACATCAAAGGACTACGTTTGTACCTGAGAAGGAGAAACACTCTTACCCATCTGATTGAAAAGCTGCGAGCAGGCACTTACCATAAAACACCAAAGAAGTACGTTTATACCTGAGAAGGAGCCGAGTACAGATCTTAGGCAACCCTACAGTTCATGGTTGCATCAGCTACGTGTTAGAGATGAAGCAAACTTTAGTTGGCGTGGCACACAATCCACACAACACTGATGCCATGGTTCTCCATCAGCCTAGGCAGCACTGCAGTTGATGGTTGCATGAAGTTCGTGTTGGAGACAAAGCAAATTAAACTGACTGTGGCACACAATCTAGACAACAGGGAGATGTCCTGGCCATCCATCGGCCGGTTGGAACTCGATCGTCGCCGCTAGATTGGGGGAAGGTTTTTGTTTTTTGTCTTTTTAGAGAATATAATAGAAGCATATCAAGAAGTCAATATAGTGGGGACACCCATGTTCAGAACGCCATATAACTGGGTCGGTTGAATCCTGCATCATACATAACGAAGCATAAATTTTAGAAGGGCACTATTCGTTTGAAACTTGTATCTAATTCAAGTTCTGTAGTCAGAACAAAAACAACACAACAAAAAGCAAAATAAATATTACATACCTGCTAGTTTGTCTTCTCATTCGATTCAATGCGGCGATCTATTTTCAATCAATGTTCTTGTAGATTTTTTTTACTTGGCCTAATGACCTATACCATATGAAATTGCCTGAGGCAGTGGAAACCTCCTAAATTTATCTCCTGGATCGTGACACAAATCCTATTTTTTTACTTGAGAAACAAAGTACCAACCACTGATTTGGTTTGTTAGAGATGGAGGTAACAGTAACAGTTAGCACTTGCTGCATAATATATACAGAAATAAGAAAACATGAAGATGAAAAAACATGGCATTTTTATTTTCCACACAGAGCTACTTCTTAACAGTGTTGAGGAGGTGAACGGACCATGATGTTAACTTGAGCATCTTTTTAGATCTCCCGTCATTCTTCAAATAGATACTGCTAAGGTGTCATCTTCTTGACTTCTTGAACGCATAAACATTCCATGTCTGCAAATAACATATAAATAGGCTTGCAGACGACACTATAGATAAATAAAAATCACCAGAATAGAGTATTGTTTGTGCTTCTATGATGGACCTGGCCTATAGGATAATTACAGAAGCATAAAATTGTAAGTATAGATCCAAATCGAACCTGTAGTTTTTCCCAATAAGAAGCATAGAGGAGTAGACCAAAGAAAGTCCAAAACAACTCATCCAGTTTCTAAGAACATAAGAAGATGTGCTTGAGTTTGTTGTGCGAAAGTACAGCCACATCTTCAATGAATGGAATCCCTTAACTGGATTGTATGACACCTCAGCCAAGATGAACCGCAGGTCTGCAACCTTCTTGTGGCAGTTGAAATTTCTGCAGTAAGAGACTCATTAAATCGCTTTACTTGAAGACCGTAGATAGGAAGCAGGGGGCAACCTAGAAGAGCAGCGCTAGGGATATGTGGAAACATCTTTGACAAACTGAATCCCCTAATTGGATTGTATGGCTTCTACAAATATTGTCCATCCTAGTTATACGTATTTAGATAAGTCTGTAACTAAGCGCACATCATCAAAATCCTCCAAAACAAACTCTAATGGTGTACTTGTTCTTTGAGATCAAGTCGCACTACATAAAAATTCCTAATAACAAAAACCTACTGGATCGTTGCTAGCTCCTTAATTACCTGCAATCAGTCTACCATAGTTCTTCGACTTGTAGCTTCCCCAACAATGGCATATGTCCGATCAGACTTAGGTAGCGCCTCCTTCTCAACAACATCGTTTATCATGGGTTGCGGTTTGGTTGGGGCATGGCATCTGTGGAGATTGAAAGGGCCTTCTCTTTGTCCAAGACGGACCACAGATCTGCAGCGTGGTTGGGAGAGTTCAGATTTCTACGTGAAGATGAAGAGGATCAAAAGGATCTCACGGAATCGTTTTGCATTAAGACAACAAAAGATAGGAAGGAGGAGGACGACCTGGAAGAGCAGCGCTAGGGATTTGTGGGTGATGCGCAAGTGCCTCACATGATAGATCGGGGGAGGAAGAATTTGGCCAAGGAGATGATTATTTTCACATTACATGGAGCATGACGTGGGATGGATTTGCGCTAGGGATTTGTGGATGATGCGCAAGTGCCTCACATGATAGATCGGGGGAGGAAGAATTTGGCCAGGGAGATGATTTTTTTCACATTACATGGAGCATGACGTGGGATGGATTTGGCCAAGGAGATGATTTTTTTTTCACATTACATGGAGCATGATGTGGGATAGTAACCCAGGACTCTTGAGTTGTCCAATGGACGGCTACAGATACTTAATATGGAGATCCGATGGATAATATTCTTAGTTTTTGAGGATTAACGTGGTCGCTTATTTGGTGCCTCTAATTAGTAAATATAAGATTGAGTCTATCATGCAAACTACTAAGTAATTAAAAGAATGACAAGTACTACAATTTCTTTGGTGATATATTAATTTTCAAAATAAACAAAGTACATATATACATCCTGATGGGACCGTGGAAATCTTGAGAAGACAGAGACGCCAGTTGAAAGTTTGTCTGAATCGCAGTGGTGGACATAAGCTTGGCAATGGAGCCCTGATCAGGATGGCCTTGCTTGGTACCTTATGCGATTTTCCTCACCATTGCTTGTGCGCCCACCGCTCTGGCGTTTCAAGGTCTTGCGGGGGTGCCCTTTTGGCTTCGGTTGCCGCACACCACTGAGAATCTCGCGACCGGGGTGATGTTCTCGTGGCATGCCTTAACCATATCTAGGGTTCTCGCCATCCTCTCAAGACATGTGTCATCATCGAGCAACCGTATGTTCTTTTCACAGGCTTTCTCCCCCCTCAAGTACATCTATCATTCGCGGCACACCTTCGACCAATCTGCGGTGTAGATGACTTGGGTCCAGCTCCTTAACCTACTTCGTGTCAGGCACTTCATCTGCTCATGTGTCCGGATACACCTTATCCTATAGTCTTGGCATCACCATCCACAAAGAATCAAGGTCGCATATTCCCGACGTAAATGACGTGGGCCCGTCTCCTTACCCTTCCGTGTTGGAACTGCATGTGCCCATGCTTCGGTCCATGGTATCTTTCAGGTTCTCTCATAACCATCCACAAAAAATCATGGTTGCATATGTAGCGGTACGCCATGTATTCCTCGGCCTCTACAAGGAAATAATATCTCCCCTTCACATTTAAGTTGAGAGATATTACCCACCTACACCATTTTGATAAAATGCTTCAAGGAAATAACCTACATACGCCTATGAAAAAGGTTTGATCTCTATTATGCCTAACGCTACCAACCCACCGATCCAAACTTTGCACCCTAGGCCTTCTCCCATTTCCCGTGATTGACCAAATCAAATCAGGTTGTGTATCCCCTACTGCCGCTTGCGTTGCGCCCCTAACCCTCTATCCATAGACGCCACATCTGCATACTCACATACAAGCAGTAATAAGCCATGTGTACTGCCTTTGAGAAGCTCTCCTTGCCGCCTCAAAGGTGCATCCCTACCGATGATCGCCTTGCTGTGTTATTTGATTAAACTCCAAACTCCCAACCTGATATTCATGTTTCATGTCGAAAGTATCACACCCACATTTGGACATAGGTAGTATGCTCGTGTGGTGAATTTTGTGGATATAGGTAGTATACTCGTGTGGTGAGTTTTGTGGAATATCTAATCTATACTCTGCATCTACCAAAAGGATCGCTCCCCTCACATGCAAATATAATTGAGGCCAATGGCTTTCTTCTCCCCTCAGATCACAAGACAAGAGCAGACCATCTAAACAGGCGGATCGGACCTTCACCTTGGTAGGGAGGTGAGTGCTACCTGTTGCCGTGTCGTCCTCGAGCTCGGGGTGGCCATCCTCCTCCTCCTCGAGCAGGACAAGGTTGTTCGTCCCCTACAGTCCAATGGTCATATTCTCCAAGGACATATACAAGGGCAGAGCACAACATTGATGCAAGTGCCACCAAGATAGTTTCAGTCAAAGTTAAAGCAACGGTACACATGCAAACTGAACCAAACCGAGGTGCATATTCATATGTGTGTGTATGTAGAGATGCCAGTGCCATCTGAATTTTGGGGAACCAAAGCATGGCTGTTGTTGTTGCTACTTTAGCAGCAACAGCATACTCAAAGTGAAACGAGCAGCAAGTTGTTTTATAAGCAGTGCATACTAGTAATTAGCTAGGACCATTATTATTGCACAACCATTCGAGGACGGTTGCAGACACATCTATCTCAAGGCTCTACTTGAGAAACAAAAGCATAAGATATGTGATGCTATCAACCTTAGCACAAGAAGAAGAAAAAACACAGCCTCTCCGATAGAATGGATGGATGCATCATACACAATCATCGATTATAAGTGGACTAGTATTTCTTTGCTATTTGAGTTAATGGTGTATATCTACTGATTAAACAAGGGATTGTCTATTTGTCATTCAACTGAAATCAGTTGGACATTATTCAAATTTCTTGACCAATAACAAAATGATACTTCTATGTCCTTTTTCCTTCTTTCCTGCATGTCAATGACCCAAAACATGCAACAAGCCTGACCTGCAATAATGAGTTTTGCACTGTACATGAACTGCATAGAACCCGGTTTCGTAAGGCTGCGCTGGACCACATAACAATTCGACAAAAGGTCTAAAGAGAGACACTGAAATATTCTTTCTATTCCACAGCACAAACATGTCACTTTGTTTATAAGGACCAGAGAAGTATCATAAACCACATGATCTAGCATGTACACTGACAAAAAATAGCAATTCTAAAGCACAAGGGCCTAGGGTCAAAGGAAACTGAAAATTACGGTTACCAAGCTGCTCAAATTACATAGTAGAAAATTATGTGCTCATCAAAGTTTCTTACGCAAGGGTAGAATCAATCGACAGTATAACAGTAACTTGTAGAGAAAAAAGACAAACCCGAAAGGTATGAAGTGATACTTTAAATTCACTAAATATATAGTATGATTGCTCTAAAGTGCACACTGTAATTACACTTAAATTACTCTACTGTAAACCCGTTGAAATTACAGTGTAAATTACACTAAAAGTTGCACACGAATTACAATGTAATTTCCGTAAATTTACATAGTAAATTACACTGAATTTACACTATAATTTCCATTGCACTTAAATTACACAGTAAAATGCACGGGAATTCACATAAACTAACATTGTAATTCTCTGAACTTACAGTGCAAGAACCTTGAAATTACACTGTAATAACCATGAAATTGCATTGTTAAATGTCCCCCGAAATATAGTGGAACTGACACTGAAATGCCCTAAATTAACGTCACTGAGTGCTGCAACACAATACTTCAATCCTAAATGTGCAGAGCACGTCATACCCATGTATGCACTCCTAAAGTCTAGTAGCCAACTGAGCTAACTAATCTAATCAACCCTAAACAACAGCCAATCAAGGGATTAACCTCAAACTGCAGCAACCCCTAACTTGCCATGTATCACCCATGGGTGGATGAATCTGAAACAAAGCATGGTGCAACTCAAAGTAGAGGAGGGGGGAGGGCAGAGGTAGTGGTGGGGCCTGAGAAGAAGTCACCGAAGAAGGAGGGAGGCTCCATGGAGCCTCTGCGTGGTGTGAAGAAGGATCTCCATCTCCATGGCGGCGTCCCATTCCTCGGATGTGTGTGCCCCTCCTGCCGTCATCGCCGTCCGCGCCATGGCGACCTGCAAAAAAGGGAAGACAAGTGGCGTGAGGTAAGGAGGAAAGGGTGGGCGAAGAAGGAGGGGAGAGACCAACCTGTGCCGGATCCGGCCACCTCTGGCCTCGCCGTTGCCGGTTGTGGCGGATCCCGACGAAGTTTTGGGGAGGCGCCCGAACCCAAGCCGTGGGGGAGGGTGGACCCTTTGAGTGCCGGATCTAGATGATTAGAGCATCTACAGTCGGGCACCTCAAGCCTGGCTCATACACCCGGGTGGGCCACCCGGTCACGATTTTTCGATCCAGACGGGCTCCTTAAACGGGCCTCGAACACCTGGGCTGACCGGCACCCCTCATATCTAGCCCAAATATGGGGCGCCCGGGCGCGCCCGCCACGTCGGACCCGTCAGCCCGACCCCATTGAAAATTGCGCCAAATGCACCAAACCCTTTCTCCTCCTCCCGCCGCCCTCCAACTTTTCCCGCGCCTGAACCCTCGTCGTCCTCCACCCTTGCTCCCAATCCTCACCACCGGTCCCGATCCACCACCGCGACGAAGACGCAGTCCGCCTTGTCCGTCGGCGTCCCTTCGTCGGCTCCGACTTGCAAGGTGGAGGACGCCGCCCGAAAGTTGCGGCAACGCCTGCAGCGAGAGAAGGAGGTGGCGGCGGCGCAAGGAGGTTCGGACATGGTGGACCACCAAGGGGTGGCGATCAAATGGGAACTCGAGAAGGCCAAGACATTTGGCTACATAGAGCTTGAGAAGGAGAGGTTGCAACTCTCACAGGACGTGGTGGATGCGATGATCATGTTGGCAGACGAAACCCTCTTGGATGAGCATGTGAAGAAGTGGCTTGCGGACAAGAAGAAGAAGATTAACGACCTGATATAAACATGACCCGTACGGATATAACCACAATTATTGCGCGTAAATATAATTATCAGGTGAATTCTAATAGAAATTATATGAATTATTATTTTGTTATCCGAGACAAAAATACAACACAATATTTTATATGCAGGATAAAGAAGACATGCACAAACCTCGGGTGAAGATGCGAAGTTTAATACAGAAGATTTACACTTGAGCATTATCGAATCAACATGCATTTGTTCGCTCGATCGCTAATCGCTCAACTGCTCGCTTGGCCGCTGTTGCTGGCTCGCTCGATCGCTAATCGCTCGACTGCTCGCTCGACCGCTGCTGCTGGCTCAATCGGTCGCTGCTCGCTCCTTTGCTAGCCTTTTTTCTCTTGCAAGCACTTGTCGAAAAAACCATTGCTGTTTAAAAAAACTAAAAAGGGAAAATTTGCAAAATTAAAAAAAATCAAAAAATTCATGAATTCATAATTGTACATGAATTTTCAAAAAAGTTGGTAAATTTGAAAACAAATATCGAGTTTGAAAAAAGGTTCATCAAATTTGAAAAAAATTCATCCAATTTGTAAAAAGTTCATCGAATTTGAAAATAAGTTCATTGAATTTTGAAAAAAATATCGAATTTTAAAAAAGTTCACGAAATTGAAACGAAAAATGTTGTATTATTGAAAAAAATTAAGATGGAAAATAATAAAAACTAACAAAACCGTTCCAACAAAAAAACAAAAAAGAAGGTACAAAGAAGAAAAGAAGGAAAAGCTATAACTAACCACGTCAACCGCAGGTGGCCTATTGGTTAGGTGGTGTGTGTTGAACCTGTCGATTGACGGTTTGAATCATGGTGCTTACATTCAGTTTTTTTGGCGTCTTTAATATAGAAAAAAAGGAATGTGGGCCGGCCCATCGTTACAAGGGGGTGTACTGATACACCAGAAGTGCGTCCTTCCCAGTCCTCTCGTACTAGGGAAAAGTCCTCTCAATGCTCTATCGCCCACACCGGATATGGACCGAACTGTCTCACGACGTTCTGCGCCCTGTACCGTTAACACGGTATCGGAAGCTGAGGGCGCCGTATTTTGCGCCCATGCATGGCCTTGTGTGTTGCGCATCTGGGCCTATAGTACCGATGAGGCAGTTTGCCACCAGATTGATATGAGAAGTTTATTTTTAAATCAGATCGCGTGTGGGTCCGGCCAATTAGCAGGCCCGTCTTGACTTCCAAGAAAATAGACGAAGCGTTCTCCACGCCGGCCTTTAATAAATAGTCATCATATTCTAGGGTTTACGCGGGTTTTATTGTATTGTTTAGCCATGCTACAATTTCGCATCTATGAGACGTGTAGGACCACCGCCTTGTCAGATCCGAAGTGTAACCCCAACTTTTGATCTAGTTCATGTGCTTAATTTTTCATTCGCAATTTTAGATTGCAATTCACCTTTGTTCTTGCCGATTCTTTAGTTGCTTGCAGGAACTCAAACCTCGTCGTTCAGGTTGACCGTGCCTACGGCAAGGTCAATAACCATCGGAGATTGGTTTAGCGATTGTCGAGGCATATCGTCGGGTATTGTATAGCCGGATCGTCAAGATCAGAATCCACCAAATTGATAGTTATCCTCACTCTCATCGAAACATCGGGCCGCCGTCACATAAGTGGTATCAGTTTTCAGTTTCATCGGTGAGAGATTTACAGTTTTGTTAGATTAGTTTATTTTTCATGTCCTATAACCCAAAAAAAGCCAAAAAAGAAAGAAAGATTAGTTCATCCTTTGCACCTATCTTTTTAGCCTTTAGCAATTTTTGCATCTAGTACTTGCGTAGTTGAATTTTTGGTTGCATCATCCTACAAATAGTGCTGGTTTAGATTTGTACGAGAAAATTTTGTCTACTAGATCGAACTTTTTTTCTCCACCATAGTTTCCGCGGCAAGCTCGTCCATAATCTGAAAAAAAAACTATCAAAATTGCATTGGATTCCTTTGTTTTGCGTGCAATCCGACATCCCATCTATTACACGTCGTTGCTGTCTGCCCTGACGCGTACAGCAGCGCCGTGTTGCATCAGACATCAGTTCCACTCATGTCTGTCCTCAAGCGCCAGTTTCTTGTTCGCCATGGTGCTCCACTTTATAGCCATGTAGGTTTGCTTTGTATAGGCAGCATCATCATAACTAGATCGCGCGAGAGTGCTGATCCCAACCGATAATAATAAAGTGAAGAAGAAACATTCAATTACCCCATGCATCCCATTGGTCCAGCACCGAAAGTCTAAAATTATGCATAATCACTCAATATATCATCACATATATCCATTGTTGTAAGCCATGTATTTTTATACGTTTTAGCTCAAAACCAAACCAAACTGGTGAACAGGATAATATGATATTTCATCACAAAACATAAAGACCCGATTCATACCATACGATCCAGTCATAATGATCGCCCATGACAATAAGTTCATTACAAAGGATCGAGTCTAATATACCAAAAGACCAGATTGATAGAGCAGTACACGAAACATATATGGTTCGGCTATGGCATAACATCAGACTACCAAAATGAATAAAAGGGAATGTATTTAGATGTATATTAGTTCTAGATACATTCCTTTTTATCTATTTTGATGACAAGTATTTTCGGACGGAGGGAGTACTCGCATAGTGAACATGCTAAATAATCGTGTTAACAAATGACAATAGTTAAAAGTTGATAATGCAAAAGGAATGTGTTAACAAATGACAAAAGTTAAAAGTTGATAATGCAAAAGAAAACATGATTATAACACCTTTAGAATTAGTTTGGTAATGTTCACTGCAGCAAGACACAAAATTCATGTAGTTCTTGGTAGGCATAAGTTACCAGAGTCCGCAAACATGAGTAATCCAGTCAGCTAGCAATCAGCCAAATGTAGGGGCTGCCAACCAAATTTCTAACATAATTGTTTTACTAACAGGGAAGCGACAATATACTTTGCTGTATATCCAAATATGCTTTAGGAGTCATCAGAAAAATTCTTGTATAATATTTGTATCCCTCTTAACAACAAGGAACAATCTTGGTACACGACATCTATCTGTTTATTATTCCAAGATACCAAGATATGGGAAGCATACTAAAAAGCAACATCCTTGCACCAAAACAGCGGAAATAGTTTCTTGTAACAATTCATAATATGCTTTGCAATTTCCCCTGCACAAACAAAAGAACTATCTGAGCTTGTGGGTAGCAGGAGAACTCCAAAACAAAATCAGACCTACAATTTAAGTGCAGGGTCCCAATATAGTAGCTATTGATCACCCCATCAACAAGGCGCCATGATGTTCATGAGTTTTCTTTAGCATGCATTCAGAAATCACTGTTAGATACAAGATCATCACCTAACATCATCAATTAGCATGAGCTTTTGACCAATATGCAGCAGACTTAAACAAACAGATTTTATAAAAGCAAAACTGACAGTCTGCTGAAGGTTTATACATCCAAGCAACAAATACAAGTAATAACACTCCAAAAGCTCTAGGCTATTATTTGATATAAGACCATTTTTTCGCAGCAAATACATAACTTGAACCGATAAAAGAGGTAAATGTTTTAACATTATCACAGCACTGGGGCTATATTATTCCTTATTATGGAGTCGGAATCACTTGCCCATAAAAAGCCGTAAAGATTGATGTAATATTTTTCATCTAACATAAAAACCACCAATCCATCTTAGCAAGTAGTAATAACGGGAAGTCAACTCTTGTGAGAATGTAACTACTCAGTCACTCTATTTAGACTACATTAGCAGTCACTTCCAAAATTTCAGGAAAAATGTCACAGTCCAGAAAGTGCATCGAGTTTAACATGCCATTAAACTGAACCGAGGTAACAAGTTCACTTCCCAACCATTTTAGGCATCTCGGATTTACACACAATCTACACATTTGCTCATCACACAAATTAGGAGGCAACAATAATGATATACCCATCAAGTTCACTGCAATCTTTTTATCCTACCTGAGATGTAGCCTGCAGGTGGACGTTGGATTCAAGGTTGCCTGGCCCCAGAACTGAAACAGTAGCAGGCAATTATGAGAGTTATTAACAAGAAAATAAATATGCATTGGTGGTTAAAGAAAATGTCGCGACAGATGGCCAGAGATAACAGTTACTACTATTGTTGAAATAACTTAGTGGGACAATGCACAAGCTTGACTGTTCACAAGAAATAAATAATATCTTGTTCTTCTTCCTCTGCACCGAACTCTCCCGCGAGATTATTCCTCCCCTCCTTCCTCAGATCTGCCACAATTGTATTTAGAAAATGCACGAGGACATCCTCAATTTCCCAAAGGATGTCGCCTACTGAGCAGTACATGTAGACAATTATGTCCAAGCCTATCAGGCTATAAACTATTATGCTCAACTGAAAAAGCAAATATTGAAATAATAGTTATTTCAAATTTCTTTTATGTGCCCCGCACAGGGTTTTATAAGTCTGTATAATTAATCCATATACAAATAAACATATATTTAGTATTTCTATATGGTTGAGATCTAGGACATTGTTTACCAAAACTTTGTTACTATGATATGTTCTTCAAATGTGCCAAACATATAAGTTTTTTCCCACTCCCTACGGTTGTAAGGTCATGTGTTAACTAAAGATCGACAGTCAACACCAAATCTTTATGTCCATAAAATGCGAAAGGGACAACCTTTTTACTGATTAGTTTCAAAGTCAACTAACATGTATTGATGGTTTGTATGGAATCTATATTTTAATTAAATTGTCTAGATAGATGTACACACCTCAAGAAAAATAGCAATGAGAGACTATAATCATCTGGTCTGAGCATCAGTATAGGTGTTGGCTAAGACTTGTTACCATAAAACCTATATTCTGTAAGAACATCATCATAAAGAGAGGTGATATCGCGCCATCCATACTCGATATATTAATCATAGAATAGGCTTTCTCCAAAACACAAACGCGAGTATCTTGAGATAGTTTCTCAAGATATGAAGAATGAGAATGGATCACAGTACATATATGCACACATCAATAGCATTAAGTGTCAATAGCCACAGAGAAAAGAAAGAAGGGAATTGTCCATCATGTGGGTGATCATAGTGACAGAGATATCGACAATGTGGGTGAGTGCCCTATAACCTCAGCCTTGCTGATGAGTATATCTAGGTGCATCCAAAACATACATGATTATTTTTGTTCTGTGCTACATGGAAAGTGCATAGAGCTCATTTGCTTTGCCTCGTATGATTTTAAATTCTACATAATACTTCAATAGATGATAAACCTAAAGAATATGTTTTTGGTTATGTTAGTTGGAGGCTTTACTTAGAACGCATTTGTCAAAACATGTTGTGTTTCAGCTTTAATAATAACTAAATCATTGCTTCATGAATTCAGCTAACTCTACCGCAAATACCAGTTAAATTTCTCTTGATACGGGGTAACTAATTGAGCCATAGAAAAACAAAACTTGGAATGTCAAAAGGACGTAGACAGAGTCTATACAGATATCACGACACAACAAGATATAAAATAGGATGTAATAGTGACTATGCTTTATTTCTAGTAAAACTATCACAGAGAAAGAAAATTGTTGGACAAACAATCCTCTCTTTTTCATATGTGATTGGACAAACAACCATATGTTTTCATGTGTAACAAAAACACTAATTACAACTCAAACATTAGAAATTCTAATCAAGGCCCCCTTCCATACACAAAGGAACAAAGCCACCAACATTTCCATGCACAAAGGAACAATAATGTTAGGCCCTACCTGAATCCAGACAAGGAACAAAAAAGCATATATTTACACCCCATCAAAAAACAAGCATGGAAACAAAGGAACTACAAAAATATAAAGCATAGAGAATAGTACATTTTGCCTTTACCAGAAAAGGAAAGCCTCATTGGCCAACCAGGGCAAGCAGAACATGGTGAGACCCAAAACACAAATTGCCATGCAACCATACACCTAGCTCTGGAAAAGAAGATGCATGGATAGGAGGAGAAGAGGGGTTGACATGCAGATCCGTGAATGGAGACGCAGGAGGGTGCTGATAGACGGTGTGCAGGCCCAACCCCGGCTTGCCGCTCAGCCGGCGGAGACGACATTGAGCCCTTAATGCATCGACGGCTTTGTGTTCGCTGTATGGAGCCGCAGAAAAAGGAGATCAGAACTGTGTATATATGGACATCTATGAGAGAGTGAACACTGGATGCAGAGGAGAAAATGGAACCAAATGGTGATCATTACTATTCAACTTGAAAGGAAGCGCAGTTTATATCCATGATTTCCCTCTTGTGAAGCAAGCATCAAACAACACAGAAGCAATGAAATTGCACACTCAAATAGAACAATACATGAAATGCTCTTGTGTCGAGAACAATTGCAAGTATTTTGTGCACATCACATCAGATTTGCAGGGGTAGCTCGAGAACGGGTGGGGCTCACCACGTGTGGGGGTAGCAGGAGGAATAGGCAGAGCAGCCTTGAGGGCCCCGTCCACCTGCAGAAGCAGCTTGTCCTCATCGGAGCAACCTTCACATAAAACAAACGCAGGAATCAGAATAAGAGGAGATGAAGAAACAAAGAAGAGATTCATGCCCACCCAGAATAGTCAGAGATCCACCCAGAACAAAGACCATAATAAACTAAGAGCCTAATCAGGTTGTCATGGTTAAGAACATATATAGCAGAACAATTAATGATTGATGCTGCTAAATCAACAACCCAAAGCTGAAGCTTTTTTTGATACATGGCTGCTGGAAACATGCAAATACAATGAATTAGAGCATCTCCAGCCGTTGGAGCCCCCCAGGACAATCGCCGGGCCAAATAAAGCACGTCCTGGGGGGGGGCAAAACACCTTCGCCGAATGAAACACGAGGATGGTTTCCCAGCCGTTGGTGCCCCCAGGACAGTCGCCAGGCAAAAAGTGAATGAGTGGACCAGAAAAAAATGATACATGGAGGAATATGATTGGCTGTTGCTTCCGCCGGCGCCCCCAGCAGCCCCCAGCGCGTTGGGTGTGGCCTGTGTTCGCCGGCACCTTTTTGAGGTCTTGGGGGGCATGGCTGGGCCTTTTTTGCCATTTTTAGCTCACCGGCAGAAGAAAAGGCGCCTGGGGGTGGCACTCTGGGGGGGGGGCCCTGGAGATGCTCTTACTACTTGAATGAAGAGAAAGCATGTTTAATTACCGGGTGCGTGGCGTTGTAGTGGAGGAGAGCGTGGCGGTGTCATGCCTTCTACTGAACCTGACGCATGATGGCGGTGTTGTGCCTTCTGCATCAAATGCAATTGGAGCAAACTTACTTGGTACTGTTATAATTGTTCAACATAGATACTTCAGCAGCACTCTGCCCTATTAATGAAACATGGACGAGGTCTTCTCATCAGAGCGACATGATGGACAAAGTTGGAACCAGTGGCGATGGGGTAACCTCACACACATCTTTCCATAATGCAATTCTGCAGACACAACCAAAGTATATTTACTATTTATTTTTGAGTCAATTGCACGGTTCAGTTTTATTTTGAGTCAATTGCACGGTTCAGTTTAGTCCAGAAAGTTACAAGTCGTGTTTGATGGTGGTTGACGAATCATCTACAAGCTGTGTATTTTATGTTGATTTCTTCCTATGAACATGGTAAAATGTCCACACCTCCCTGCATTGGCTCTCTACACGTTCACGGTAGGTTTAGTAGGGGGTTAAAAGGTGGCTCATTTCATCATACCACTTGTCTGAATTTCTGAACATCTAAACCACAGTGGTCATAACAACAGTTTGTTAACTCTAAAAGTTGAACATTGAATGTGACTGAATTTCCCCACAAAAGAAAAAAGAACATAACTGAATTGAACTGAATTTTTTAACACTGAAATTAGCAATCACCACCAGGTTGTGTCCAGAAGTAGAAAGAGGGGGTGGTGCCTCGTCCACCTGCAGCAACAATAACAAAAGCTCCACCACCTCTTCCAGATCGGAGCAACTGCACACAAAACAAACCAAGGAATCACAAGGAGGGGAGATGAAGAAACCGACAAGACAAGGGGTTTAGGTATCATGCGCACGCACCATAGTTGGAGATCTTTGGATGAGCTCGCCGGAGATGGCCTGCAGCAGGCGCGTACTTGGAGGGCCAGGGATTCGGGCCTCTCCTTCCATGGCTGTTGCCGGGCCGGACCACCATGGCTGACCTCGAGGACGGTCGCGGATGAGGTCGATGACGAAGTGTCGATGGCCCTGTGGATCTGGGCGCTGCCTCACCTGGTCGCTCGATCCCTTCCATCCCCTCCCCTCCCCTCCCCTTACCTTTCCTTGGTGACGGTGAAATCCAAGTCGGCCTCGGGCGCAGCCTTTGAGGAGGTCGTGCACTTGCGCGAGGAGCCTCGCGATGGCTCGGCGGCCGAGGGCTGCGAGCTGGGCGGCGCCATATGGGATGCGTGCGGCTGGCTGGGGTTCCAGGAGAGGATTCAGATCAGGGGTGAGGGAGGAAGGAAGAGGACTTGCACTTCTTCCCGGCCATGGCTGGCTCAGCTATGGGAGAGGAACGGGGAGGGGATGGTGGCGCGGCTGCGGATGGTTGGCGGCGGCGGCGGCGGACGGGGAGGATGACTGGCGGCGGCGGCTCTCTCTCGAGAGAGATGTGAGGGAGAGAAAAATGAGGGAGGCACTCATTGGGGGAGGAGGCAGCGAATCGGAAAAGGGCACAGATGCGAAATGACCAAAATGCCCTGGGTGGGGGACGTGAATTTCAGCAATGGCATGAGATCTTTTACCGTTGGACAGCGCCGATGGGCTACACCGGACGTGCCCCGGCCACCCCTTCATACCTGTTTGGTCAGATATTTGTGTACGTGACTTCTACTAGCGGCCGGCCTGAAAGTTGAAAAAAAAGAAAAATTCAGAAAAAATAATAAAAAAAAGTTGATGCAAAGTTTTGGCCAGCTAGCATCTTTTGAACAATCTCTTTTGCTGTTCAGCCTGCTCTGTTCATATAAGTGATAAGTGTTGGATTTTTTTGTCTGCTCTTGGTTGCCATACACTATGTTTATACCTCACTTATATCTAGCTACTTGGAGCTATTATATTTTCGTCAGTTCCCTCTCGCTTGATTCAGTATCTGGGCTTAGATTATTTTATCTCTTACTAGTCGCCCCACAAGTTCCAAAAGGAGTCCACGTACAAGTTAGAAAAAAGAGTTCACATCTCAGTTCCCAGCAAAAGAAAGGACGTGCATGTTGGCTTGAAAAACGAAAAGGACACGTACAAGTAAATATTCCTACGTTCTTTGTAGGAAAGTAAATACTCCTATGTTACATAAAAAGAGAGACAGAGTCAAAGTTGTAAGGACTTGGTAAAGAAAACTGTGAAATGTAGGCCCCATATACTCCTGCGTGACCCGAATTTCCCGAGCGAAGTTGGAAGCAGCGTAGCGTGCGTCCGTACATCATGGGCATCTTGCCAGTGATCTATGCACTATCCCCTTTGTTTTTTTTTTTGCAGGAATAATACTTGTATTACTCATTCACCAAGTCCTTACAATCATCAAGGACCAACTTCAAAACATCCTCCGGGCCTGAACCGACCCAAGTCATAGTACGACCTTCTACTCTAGCAAAACTAGCTAGTCTATCACTCGCTCATGAGTAATACAAGTCTGCCTAAGACTCAACAAGAATTTAATTTCACTAACCAAAGAAGCATAAACTGAGCGATCCACCTCGCCGCATGAAATAATAGCCATGTTTGTAGTCGAGTCCATCTCAATGGCAATTGGAAGATTGGAGCGTTGAATTGCGAAAGATAAGCCTTCCATACATGCACATAACTCCGCCCCAGAGTGTCTCTACACGAGAACAAGGCCCTGCATGATAAGAATATTATGGCTCCTGAGTTATCTCGCAAGATCATTCCAGCACCCGCACCACCAGCGAACGAGTAAGACCCATCCATGTTAAGCTTCACCCAGCCAAGCTGGGGCGGCCTCCAAGGTGTATCGCCATTCACGGGGTGCTCAACAGCGGACCTAGACTTTAGATCATAGGATATGCTGCACTTCCCCTTTGCTGGATCAAAGCGTGAGTTCAGTTTGATGCCAATTAGAGCATCCAAGTAATTCTGAAGAAACCTTGTTGATACTTCCATGGGAGGAGCAGGTCTATGATGTACTATCTCATTCCGAATGAACCAGCTTCTCCAAAAAATTAACAGTAGCATACTTCTCTGAATTCGTTCAAAGGGGCAAGTACGTGAAGCAGCCATTCCTTACCAACAGGCAACAGGGAATCAAGGAATGGTAAAATCCAAATCTCGGCCATGGCTAGATAAAGATCACGTCCGTATTGGCATCTCACAAACGGGTGGAAATTGTCCTCCTCTTCCATACCACAAACTGGACATCTACTTGAAAGCTCCAGTCCAATCTTGTGTTTATTCCTCCATGTCGGCAAAGAGTCAGTAGTCAATCTCCAAGCAAAATTGCGCACAGTGGGGGGTACATCACATCTCCATATATATTGCCAGCATTTTCTACTACCATCTAGCGATGTGCTAGACGCCTCTGCAGTATTTCTGTGAGCTACTTCAAAAGCCAGCATATATGCTGATTTGACCGTGAAGATGCCGAGCTTCCCCGGCCCCCATGCAATCACATCCTCACCTAATCTTGGAGATGCCCGTATCTTTAAGATTTCTTCCGCATCAGCTGATAAGAAGTACTGCTGAAGAAGTACCAAGTTCCAAGAACCATTATCATTTAGCAAGTCGGACACAAAACGAATGCGACATCTTCCCTGCAGCGACACAGGTTTGTATGAAAAGGGCCTTAGAATCCAGTTATCTCTCCCATTTGTTGGTAGTCAGAGTCACTAGGACAACTAACTGTGTTAGCATCTAGAGTTGTAACAAGCCACAGTCCGCCTATCTTGGTTGCGCAGCGATGATGCTACCATCTCCTACTACAAAGTACATGCCTTGCATCGGAAACAGCGCAACCATATGACATCTATCCGAGTGGGCGACCACGTGGTGACCGGGCATGAGGCCATGGCTGAGGCCGCCTACAACCACTTCTCCGATGTGCTCGGAAGTGCCACGGAGCATGACATCACGCTTGATCTCCGCGTTTTGCGTGTTCAACACAATGCTACTCCGTGCGGTGGACCTAGGCCTTCTTCGACGCCTTATCACTCGGCACGCGGCCTCGGGTATATCGCTATACGCGGACGATGTTGTCATCTTTTGTCACCCGGACAGCCACGACATTACCACCGTGTGAACCATCCTACACATATTCGGGCTTCATACAAACTTCGCCAAGTGTTCTGCCACCCCGATCCGGTGCGATGATGACAACAACATGATGATCACATCTGAGATACAGTGCCCCATAGCCCAATTCCCCATCACATACCTCGGGTTGCCTCTCTCTGTCTGCAAGGCCTCCACGACTAGCTTGCTCCCGATCATCGACAAGCTCGGCCACAAGCTCTCCACTTGGCATGCTTCCATGATGTCCAACGGGCAACGGCGACCGCCTTACTCTCGTGCATCACGCACTTAGTGCTATCCCGACATACTTCCTCACCGCCTTTGCTCTCAACCAATCCATCCTCAAGAAATTCAACCGCATCATCCGCGAATTCCTTTGGGCGGGAGGCACCGAAGGCAATGGGGGTCAGTGCCGTGTTAACTGACAGCAAGTTTGCCAGCCAATCTCTCTTGGCGGTCTTAGCATCAGGGACATTCAAAGGACCGGCATCACCCTCCGTGCGCGGTTGCTTTGGTTACAGTGCACCGACCCCTTGCAACCCTAGAGCCACTTACACATACCTCACGACCCAGACGTGACTGCCTTCTTCAGCACGTCTATGACCTGGGATCTTGGGTCCGGCGTCACCTGCCGATTCTGGTCCGACCACTTGATAGAGGGTAGATCCGTGGCTGAGATCCCCCCAGTCCTCGCCTCGTCCCTCGACGCCGACGCAAGACTCGCACCGTTCGCGACGGCCTCCACCTTAGAGCCTGGGTGCAAGAGATTCATGGAGCACTCAGACCGACGGCCATGTTGCAATATGTTGATCTTGAGCGTCGTGTGCGCCACATTGACCAGATGAGCCGGATACACTCAAATGGCGTTGGACCGCCTTCGCTATGAAATGTCTATGATGGGAGAATTTAAATTCCTCTTAGGTCTTCAAATTCTTCAACAGCGCAATGGCATCTTCATATTTCAGGAGAAATACCTCAAGGATGTATTGTGGAAATTCGGCATGAAAGATTGCAAAGGCGTCAAAAGCCCTATGCCCACAAATGGCCATCTATGCACTGATGAAAATGGTATTGACTTTGATCAAAAGGTATACCGCTCCATGATTGGTTCTTTATTGTATTTATGTGCATCTAGGATAGATATTATGCTTAGTGTTTGCATGTGTGCCCGATTTCAACCTACACTGAAGGAATCACACCATAAGGCTGTGAAGCATATTCTTCGTTATCTAGCTCACACACCAACACTTGGATATGGTATCCCAAGGGCTCGGCTTTTGATCTCATTGGGTATTCACTGTGACTATGCTCGTGATCCTGTGGACCGCAAGTCAACATCAGGCACATGCCATTTCCTCAGACGATCCTTGGTTTGTTGGTCCTCGAAAAAACAGAACTGCGTATCACTGTCTACTACTGAAGCTGAGTACATTGCTGCTGGTTCTTGCTGTTCTCAATTGCTATGGATGAAGCAAACCCTCAAGGACTACGGCGTCAATGTAAAGAATGTGTCTCTCTACTGTGACAATGAGAGTGCCATCAAGATTGCTCATAACCCACTTCAGCAGTCGAAGACAAAGCACATTCAGATTTGTCATCATTTTCTTCGTGATCATGTGTTGAAGGGCGACATTTCTATTGAGCATGTGAAGACTGGAGAACAGCTAGCCGGTATCTTCACAAAGCCTTTGGATGAGAAGAGATTTAGCAAGTTGCGGTGTGAGCTAAATATCCTAGAATCTTCGAATGTCCTTTAAAAAGGACACACATCCTAACACTTGTGCAAAGTTGATGAGCCCCATGCTGTAGTCCATTGGGAAGAAGCTCGTGGTGCAGATGTGCGGATGCTCAGTGACAGTGCTGGTGCGTTTCAGATTTTGTTTTTCTGAAATTTGTAGGCGACGCTGGAGCCTTGCAGTTCATTGGCTCGGGGGCGAGCAGTGGAGAGGACACACGTGCGTGCAGTTCCCTGTCCATTGAAAATGTAGAAGCCCATCTTGCTGCAGTGTATGTGAGCATATGGCCTGCAAGTGCTGCTCTTTTCCCAGATTGAAAACATTGCGATGTGGTTGGCTGGCCATCGACGTGCACTTCGCTTTGGGGGGCAGTACGTTCTTTGTGGACGTGCACTTCGTTCGGCCCGAGCGGCATGAAGCTTCGTTTGGGCGCATGTGTGGCTCGGCTAACTAGTTTGTGCAGTTCGCATGATACCTTTATTATGTGATGCCTCCCTACTTGCTGGAGTTCACTTCTTTGTATTTATTGAAACATCATGTAGTGCACAGTGAAACTCTCTGTTGTTCACTTGTAAAAACAAATAGCGGTTCCCTTTGTAAAAAAAAGTGCAGCCCCTTAGTGGTTCACCTTGTAGAAAATGAGAAAGAAATCCCCATGGGAGGTTCACTTCTTTTTCTAATGCAATTTGTTTTGTTTGTGGGATGATTGAAAAAAGAAGTTCACTCCACTTGTTTAGCAGCTCATACCCCTTTGTATGAAATGCAATTTGTTTCGTGTGTCTCAAAATCAGTCGACTACATCAACACGTGCAGTGCGTTTGGTTTTTGGATGTGGTTCATTTTTTAGAGTGATGTTGTTCACTTGTGCCGAACATGAAAGCGCAATTTTTTTTAGCAAAACAATAAAAATAGTAATGCGGTTCACTACGATATATGATGTGGTTCACTTGCTCGCGTCTCTGCGGTCCACTCTTGTTCATAAAAAATTGAAAAAAAACATCAAAAACTCGTCCGAGAAAAATTTACATCCGACAAAGGAAACCATGAAATTCACTTGCCTGTCTGATGTAGTGCGGTTTCGTCCGACGCAGTGCGGTTTTCTGTCGAATGACGTTCACTCACCGATTTGGGTGTCGCAAAAAATAGTGTCCGCATTTTCGTAATTTTAAAATTGCTTTTAAACCGTAAGGAATTAGAGAGAGTGTTCTACATGAAAAAGTTGCGTCTCGTCGATATCTTTCCAATGCCATATCATTTGAATCATTTTGACAAGCAGTTTGTAAAATTTTTGCAAAAAACGACCGCTGCCACTCATCGTCCGCCACACCATTTTAAAAATTAACTTAAAACCGTAGGGAATCTCGAAACCATTTCTACATATGAAAGTTGTGCCTTGTCCATAGCTTTCCAACGACGTATTACACGCCTCATTTCGATAAACGGTTCAAAAACTAGAGCGAAAACAGTATCGAAAATTGCAAAAATTTCAAAAAACGTAATTTCGCGATTTAGTAAATTTGAAACTGCTCTTAAACCGAAACGAATTAGAGAAAATAATAGATATGGAAAAGATGCGCCTCAACGATATCTTTCCAACGGCGTATCATTTGCTTTATTCTGATGAGCGGTTTTGAAAAAATCATGAAAATACGCTCATTGCCACTCGTCATCCGCAGCATCGTTTTTGAAACTGCTCTTAAACCGCGAGGATCTCGAAAAGTGTTCAACATGGCAAAGTTGCCCCTAATCCATGGCTTCTCCACAGTATATTACACGCGTCATTCCGATAAACGGTTAAAAAATTAGAGCAAAAAAACTACCAAAAATACAAAGCGTGTAGTTTTTTCGACACGAAGTTCACTCGCCTGAATACTGCAGCACACTTGGTTCAAACAATGACGTGCACTTGTGTTGAGCGTGCACTTCGGAAGTGTTATCAGAATAACTATTCTGCTAATATTAGCATAATAGACCGACTGTATATTATTCTATTATGCGTAACAGGATATTATTCTGTTACCCTACGGTGAATTCAAGCGGTTGAACTGATGCTTTCTGTTCCTGTTAAAAATCGTCTTCTTTAGTTCAAAAGTTTTTGCAATTTTTTATCAAAACAGGACGTGTAATATATTGTTGGAAAGCTCTTGACATCCACATTACAATCTTATAATTTGTTTTTGCAAAAAAATTATGATTTACTAGCAGTTTTGAAAAAACCATTTTTTTTCAAGCCGAAAACGCGAATCGTATTTTGGACTTAATTTTCAAACAGTTTGTCGGAATTGAGCAAATGAGATGGCATTGGAAAGCTTGTGAAAATCCACATCTTCTATATTTCTACTATTTTTTCAAATTCTATATGATTTAAAAGTAATTGAAAAATGGTGAAATTCTGGGCGAAATGTTTTTTCACTGTTTTTTTGCAAACGGTTTGTAGGATTGACACAAATGATATGGTGTTGGAAAGCTATGGAAAATGCGCAAATTTTGCATATAGAAAGTTTTTTCTAATTCCTTACGGTTTAAATACGAATTCAAATACGGTTAAAATTGATTTTGAACATGTTTTTTTTAAAAAGTTTGTCGAAATGGGGAAAATAATATACCATTGGATAGCTATCGAAAATGCAAAACTTAGTCATGTTGGACGTTTTCTCTACTTCGCAACCGTTTAAGAGTTATCTTCAATACGGCATGACGGATCCTGCTGTTTTCTCGTCTGAAAAACAGATTAGTCGTACTGATATATGTGTATGTTTGTACTGAGCTATTTTTTGTAGAGTAATTTTAAATGGTTCCGAAAAAATGTTCTTATACTGATGCTTGCATGGTTTTGTACTAAACGTGTTTTCACTAACTAGACTTTGCTTTGTTTTTTTGTGAGACCCATCATGCTGTTTTTTCGTGAGAAAAAACAGAGTACTTGTACTGATCTACGTGTGTGTTTGTACTGATGTATTCTTCGAAGAGTATTGAAAGGTTCCGAAAAAAGAGTACTTGAACTGATGTCCGTATGGGGTTGTACTGAGCGTTTTTTCACAGACTAGAGTTTACTCTATTTTTTTACCGAAAATTGTTTCATCAATTGTTCGCAAATGATAGTACGAACTAAGATATGTGTTGGTTTGTACAGAGCATTTGTTTCATCATTTGTTCGCAATTGATAGTACGAACGGAGCTTTGTTCATTTTTATACTGAGCATTCTTGTCAGTGCCAGGATCTCCGGATTTATGTTGTTTTGTTCTGCGAACTTCCTCAAAATTTTATTGGTAAATCACACTGTTTTTTTTCTTTTGCTAAATTTTTGTCCTCTGAACTTGTGACCTATGGAGTTTGTACTGATATGAATCGTTTTGCCGAACTGCCACAATTTTGTGTGTATTGAATCACTATATAACTTAGAACCAAATTGTTTTTCTTAACATATATTTGAATTGTTTCTATATGTACATTGAATTGGGGAAGAGTAGCAATAGTTATACATACTTTATGGATAGTAATACATGAATTTCTTGGTAAACTGAAGAATGTACGACCATAATACATGTCCTCTCGAGTTTGTACTGATGTGAATCCTTTTGAACTTGCTCTCGACGGTAATACATGCCCTCTCAAGTTTGTACTGATGTGAATCCATTCGAACTTACGTGGCTTACATCATTGAACGTACTCTATTCTTCTCACTACCACCATTGTTCTGTCCATTTCTTTTCGGACTTGCATGGCTTACATCGTTGAACGGGCTTAGGTGGATATGTACTAATGAACTACTGTGATTTGTAGCTCTCATGAAATGGAATCCTTTCTTTCCCTGTTATTCTGAATACCAAACAGCAAAAAATCAGTTCTCATAAGCACGAAAAAATATATATGTACCCCTAAATTTTGCAGCTATTTTGTCCTCTTTCATTTTCAAAAAAACATACAAAAAGCAAAAGCACAAACTATACAAAAGGTTTTAGACACCAAACCAGTAGAGAATTAAAAATAGGCATCAGGCAGCAACTTGCTAAACATAGCACGAGTCATATACATACGCATTTCATCCCATTATACTTCTCCACCCGCATGGAAAGTGAGAGAACCTCCCTACATGCATATACAGGCATCAAACTCCCTCTGTACTTGAACTATATTTTTGTTTGATATATATTGTGAACTCCTCTCGTCGATGTACATGAACCTGCTATGCAGAGAGATGAAATGTAGTACATCAGTCTAGCTTCATTCAGCTAGAGAGAAACATGAAAAAATGTTCAGTTTTTTGGACGGCTTTCCTCTTTTTCTTTGTCCAATTCCGCGCCACGACTGCCACCATCCTGCATGCAAGCTTAAAATTAATTGAAGCCACCAAACATGCACTTTCATGAGACTTTGCTACTATAAGTCAGCGAACATATCTTTTAGTATTAAACCAAAGGCACACTTATTAACCAACACTCTTGTTCAGTTCAGAGCATCATCAATAAGATAAAGATACGAAAACATTAAGCCAATATAGAACAACTAGATTGATTTGATTCAAATTTTTACTTTCAATGCATTGTAGGCAACAGCCGATGCAAGTCAGAACTGATGTGATTTATTCCATCGAACTGATATGAAAGTTTATCTATACTGTTCTGTTTTTTAATACACACATTTTGAACTATTCCCGCTTTTTTCATTATGAATTGATGACATAAGACATGTTGAACTGTTACACAAGAGCAAAATTCAGAAATACATAACAATGGTGTACTCAAAATATGTGCATTTTAAGGAACAAAACTTTCTGAACCTTCTATACGAAAAACTTCAACTATCAGTCCAAAGAGATTTGTAGTTAAACAATCATTTCCCTTACCGAGTGTTAAGGAAAACAAAACCAGAGATGACCTCGCCGGCAGTAGGAGTAGCGATGGCTGCCAAGGCGACGCGTTGGTACATGTACTAAACATCTGCTCAAACCTGTTGTAACATCTACTTCAAGCTTTTTCTAAATCATTGTTGGGAGTAGAGGGTTTTAAAAGAAAATACAGAGTGCCAAAGAAAGAAAGGAACAACCTGTTTATCTAAAGGACTGTGATATTTGGCACACGTGTGCCATATAAGAAAAACTGCCACACCTCTATTTCTTTCATTTTAAAGTACCATACGATCCCTCGTTCTTTGACCCCGCCTCTCCCAAATTACCCCGCAGGCTCGCCTGAGAAACCTGCTTCTCCCGCACATCTTGGGCGCTTACCCCCGAGAAAACTGCCACTTCTTCACGTCTACCACATGATTTCTCCTCAGGACAAAGTTACCATGATATTCATATGAATGTTATCAGGCCTGTGTTGCATAACTTACCGTACTATTTACATAGAACGTATCAGGTACTATGCTTCAACAACTACACCCTTTCAAAGTTACCACTGTGTTTTGTACACAAGTTATAAGGTCTTCGATGTGTAAAATACCGTGGTACTTACACATAAGCTATCAGGGTATATGTACATCAACCTCCCCCCGGTCAAAGTTACCATGGGGGATTGTACATGAGTTACCGGGTCTACGGTCCGTATATTATCATGGTACTTGCACCTAAAAACATGGGTGTGTTTCGGTAGCTTTTCTCATAGGTCAAAAATTACCATGATGTTTTTGCGTAACTTATCACGCCTATAACACGTGTGCCCCTCGTGACACTAAACATTATGTGACTTTCCCGTGGCACGCCATGTGTTGTGTTCATCCAAGAGGCAAGTGTATGTTTTTAACAACTTATATATTTTCCTTTGGTAAAAAAGTTATCATCATGTTTATATTGCAAGTTATCGGTTATGCGGTGCTTATATTATCATGTTATTTACACAAAAATTATTGGGGATGTTTTGAACAACTTTTTCCCGAGGCAAAAAGTTATCATGGTGATTCTAGGTAACCTATCAAGCCCGTAGTGCTTAAAATATCATGCTATTTACATAAAATTTATCAGGGATATGTTTCAGCAACAAATTCCACCCCCACCCCCCCATGGGTCAAAAATTTATCATGGTGTTTAGTTATCGCAGTGCATATGTTTTCATACTATTTACACATAAAAATGCCAGGGGAGGGAGGTATACTACCGTGCTATTTACACAGAAGTTACCGGAGTATCTTAAAAAAACTCCCTACGGTCAAAGTTACCATGGTGCTTCTACCTCAGTTATCAGATGTGCGCTGTGTATATTACCATCTATTTACACATAAACTATCAGGTATCTTTTCACATTTGTTTTCCCCAATGGTTAAAGTTACCATGATGTTTGTATATAAATTATCAGGTCTATGGCATGAATGTTATCGTACTATTTACAGAAATTACTAGAGGGCAGGTTCAACAAATTTATTCCCAATGATCAAAGTTACCACGATGCTTGAAACAAAAAGTTGCTAACGTATTAAAGGCAAAAACATGTCAAAAACAGTATTACCCTTAGAATGTTCAACAATGAGTATCATAGGTGAGGTGGTTAGCTCCCTTTGTTAATTACCTGCAGACCAGAGATCAAATCCTAGTCTAAGCATTATTTTTGCTGAAAATCGAGAAGGCATGTGGGGCCATAAATGACGATTACGAAAATTAGGAAGGCACAAGCGGGAGAGAATTGATGACATTGGATGCGTGTGGCAGTTTCACAATCTGCCACACGGTTGCCATATACATATTTCGTTATCTAAATAGTGTGTGGAATTGTTTATACGGATGAACAAAACATTACTTGAAGTAGAGGTTCTGCCAAAAGAAAGAAAGAGCATCTTGCAGGTTCAAGTTTGAGTAGTTGAGCCAGACAATTTATCATAGGCGTTGTATGTAATAATAATTTAATTATTTTCATAGGAGTACGACTCATAGTATCGGCATGGAGGTCGTGAACAAAAGCAGAAGTATCCTTAATTTTTTACTAGTGACTGTAATTTTCCTTATAAAGAACATACTACTCTCGTGTAAACCCATCCCTCTACATATGTACTGTCAGTTTTTTGCAAATCGAACAAATTGCGTATGTAGCAAGTGCTAGTATCTTGAAACGCAGTTATGTGTATGCCCCTAAGAGTAGGTGAATAGAAAACTCGAACCAAAAATGGCTTTCTCCTAATAGTAATTGTGCTAGAACTCATTCAAAGCTGAAGTGAACTATAATTATAACCAGCCTTTGTCAATAGAAGTCCTACTGATCACAAATTCCTCTAATTTCCTCCAGACTCAAGATCAAGATGGTGGATAGTGCACGGATATTACAAAATTAACAATTCACAATACGAATTAAATATCACAAATTGCAAGGCACAAGTTTTGAGCACATACAATCTTTCATTGGTAGGCAGCACTACAACTTTGGAGGTCAACACATTAGGCAAACTCTTTGGAATTAAGATAGTGAAAAGTAAATGTATGCGAAAGCAAGCTTCAGTTCGGTAAACCATCAAGCCTAGATTGCTGCACTCCGAATTTCCTTTAGACTCGTACGCTACCTTCAGTTCAGCAAGCTTTATGTTCAGCAAGTGTGTAACAAAACAAGAATTGAACTGGAATAGAATTTGAAATTTGAACTGAAATACAATACGAAAACTAAACTGAGTGTACTTTCAGATTTTCACATGGGCATTAGTGCATGAAGCACCAATGAAATTGAACTGAAACAAACTTCAGTTCAGCAAACTTATATGAAGTTATATGAAGCATGCTTGAATGCGTTGACCCGAAGCATGCTTGTAGGAGAGTGGTGGCACTGGAAGGGAGCCTTTTGCTGAACTTATATGAAGTTATATGAACTTGTCTAACTTATATGGAACTTATATGAAGCCTTTTGCTGAACTTATATGAAGTTGACCAGACAAGATGATACCGGGGCGCATCAGAATATAGGAGAGTGGTGATGTAAGTCAGTCACCGGCTGGGTAATGAAGCGGGTGGTATGCGGCATGGAGACAACCAGAAAACGGGACATCAAGGGGTAGGGAGCGTCGTTGCTGAAGATCAGAGAGTGTGGAGCGCAGGCGTGCGGTGTCCCCCGGCCGGCACCGGAGACGAAGGAGATCGGGGATAGTGCACTTTTTTCGTCAGCCTGCAAGATGCTCAAGGACCAGGACAACATGTAGTTTCAGAATTACAGATTGTGGTCAGCTATAGGAAGTTTCTGGGACCATGTTTTAGCTATCAGAGAGCAACAACATCACATCATGAGAGAGAGGATGCAGCATCAAAAATTCAGGAGAAAGATCAGAGCAGAGCAGAAGTAAATATGTTTTGAGGAGATGAACTGACTAGGATTTAAATGAACTCTCACTAGCAGTAATTTTTGTACTTCGCATGTAGTACTACATGGACTTGCTGTAAAATACATGGACCATGTAGTAATTTGGAAGTTAATTATATGATCATCTCAGGGAGCTCAAGTTGTACTGAAAGCTCAAATTGGACTGAAACTCACTCGATAACTGAAAATCCTAGGGCGAGGGGTGGGATCCAGGGTGCTGCTAGCAATGAACGGCCTAGGGTGGTGGCGTTGAACGGCCTGGAGTGGTGGCTGTGAACAGCCAGGGTGCTCCGGCGGCAGAGCCCCACCGGAGATGGTGATGCAAGCAGGAGGTCGAGAAGCATAGGTGCCGGTGGTCGGGGTCGTCCAATGCACATGGCACACCAGTATAGGAAGTTGATTCATCACCCATCCATAGTTTTTTTCCTTTTTGGAATCCATTGAACTGAAAAAAGCTACATGTGAGCTGAAAGTATGAAAATAACATATCTTTGAAAGAATAAAGAACTAGCTTTAACATATCTATGAAAGAATACACCTTGGAGGAACTAGCTTTGAACATATCTCTGAAAGAATAGAGAGCATGCAAAGTTCAAGGAAAGAATAAGCAAAATGGCACACTAGTACGCAGTAGTACGAGTCTAGTCATGTACGTGCTAGTATTAGATTTGAATAGTAGCTAGAATTGAAGTTCAGGTAACCATGGCACACACATCATACAGTTTCAATCATGTATGCACACACTGTAATAGTAGCTGCAATTAAAGTTCAAATAACCACGGCACCCATAACAGAACAAGAATCAGTCTAGCAGCTAGGCAAGCAAGCTTCA
Organism: Triticum dicoccoides; assembly: GCF_002162155.2. Lineage (NCBI taxonomy): Eukaryota > Viridiplantae > Streptophyta > Magnoliopsida > Poales > Poaceae > Triticum > Triticum dicoccoides. Next base: position 637,669,548 of record NC_041386.1, read on the forward strand.
TCAGCATGAATACACATCAGCGGCAAGCTAGAACACGCTAGTAGGCTGTAGAAGTCTCCTTGTAATTTTTCAAACAGAAGTGCTTTAGTTCAGTTCAGTAGTAAGGCATGGAAAAAGAAAAGCAATGGAATAAACTATAACCGAGCCAAATATGTAATTTCAACAAACTAGACCTCATTGCTTGACTTCAGTAGTAATACACGATCATCAGTTCAATATAAACAGACTAATGTTAACATCATCGTACATCCATTGCCAGTTCATCTGCGTGCATTATATATAATTAAGTGTGTCAAAACCATTACAGAACAGCATGAATACAGAAGACCAAATTAATAGAAGTTCATCATCACATTAAAACCAAAGTACAATAGTGATCAAATGTTATTACTGAAAAAATAAATACATAAAGTTCATACATATATAGTTCTCATTGAACAACATATATATAGCTCTCTAGAGCATCTAATAAACCATACATTGAAACAATGTAAACTATTTCAATGCAACAACAAATGCGATCATAATCGCAACTAAGGTAACAATTGATCCAACGGCATAATGATGCCAAGCCTCGGTATGAATGGCATATTTTCTAATCTTTCTAATCTTCAAGTGCATTGCATCCCTCTTGATCTTGTGATCATTAACGACATCCGCAACATGCAACTCCAATCCCATCTTCTCCTCCTTAATTCTTTTCAATTTTTTCTTCAGGTAATTGTTTTCTTCTTCAACTAAATTTAACCTCTCAACAATAGGGTCGGTTGGAATTTCCGGTTCACATACCTCCTTGATAAAAACATCTATGTCACGTTGGTCGGCATAATTTTCATACACACTAAATGAATAAAATAGTTATAAAATATAATATATACCACATCCGAATCATAGACAGGACGAGGGCCGACGGAGGCGGATACCAAAACCATCGCACTATATAATAACAAAAAATAATAAAAGTAAGAAAATTATACAAGTATCTATCTAAATCATACAAGTAAGAACTTTTTTCTTTTAGAAGATAAGAACAAGAGGCTCACCACGGTGGTGCCGGCGACGAGATCGGCGCGGGCGATCGACGGTGGTGAGGACGGGGACGGGACAGGATGGACCGCCAAACCTAGACAAATCTTAAGGAAAATGGAGTTTGGACAAGGAGCTTCGAGAGGAGAAAGCTTAAGTATGTCTCGGGCATTTCACCGAACACCTCATGTGCATAGGAGGTGAGCTAGAGCACCACAAAGCTCTCCCACGGCCGGCCAAAAAATAGAGCAATGCACTGCTCTGCTCGCGGGCAGGGGGATATATAGGCCTCTCTTTAGTTCCGATTTGTGGCTAGAACCGGGACTAAAGGACCCCATTTGGTCCCGATTCCAACCACCAACCGGGATTAAAGGTTGTGGGCCAGGACCGAGGCCCATTGGTCCTGGTTCGTGTCTGGAAGCGGGACCAAAGGGGTCAGACGAATCGGGACCAATGGCCCCTGAGGCCAGGCCGGCGCCCTGGCTTTACGAACCGGGATTGATGCACCCATTAGTCCCGGTTCATAGGGAAACCGGGATTAATGCCCTTTTCAAACCTGGAACAAAGCCCTATTTTCTACTAGTGTTGTAGGCCTCACTCACATGAAGTAAGAACGATCGGTGACGATGCCTCATAAAGTCCATGTGGTGCAATCATAGTTGGTGGTGCAGGGGAGGAAGTAACCTTCTTTGATGGGGATTCCATCACACGCTTGTTCGTCATGTAGACGCGTCCTCTTAATTTCTGTTCAGCTTTACAGGCAAGACGAAACAAATGATCGATAGAATATAGTCTTCGTGCATTATTATGTCTTGTATATCATGATTTAAACCTTTCCAAAATCGGTTCAGAAAATCATCTTCGCATTCTTCTAAGCCAGAACGAAACAAAGCAATACACAAATTGTCATAATATTCTTCAACAGTGATATTGTCTTGTGCTAAACGTTGTAATTTCTAAGCAAATCACTGGCATGATATGAAGAACAAATCGGCCTCGCATAACAAGTTTTAAATCATTCCAAGTAGAAGGCCTATTATCAATATTTTTCCTGCAATAATTTCTCCACCAAACTGAAGCAAAACCTAAAAACACTTTAGTGACAACATTTATTTTCTTATGCTTGGGAAGTTCATGGCTAGCAAATATTTCTTCTACCTCAATTTCCCAATCAATATATGAATCAGGGTCATATTTACCCTTAAAATTTGGCAAAGAGGTAACATGATGATGTGTGTTTCTACCATGATGTATATCATGTGACGATCGTCGTACCTTTTGTGGTGGGAAAGAGTGATCTTTATCAATATATGGCAAGTCATCTCCCACAATAGACGCACCCCAACTGTCAAACGCTCTAGAATCTGCCATGGTTAGTACCACACAAAAAATAAAAATAATAAATATAATGTTTCTATAGTACTACTTGGAGGTGGCGGAAAAATTCTCTCAACACTCTAGCAATTACCAAGCTCTTACCAGATCTTACTGTGTTGCAGTGGTTGTCGGCCTTTGGCGCCTTCAAAAGTTATCAAAGTTGGATATAGTGTTTGCCAAATCACCGAACAAGGTACAATATAGAAAGTGGAGCTTGGTGAAGGTTTTCTCAGCTCACAATATCGGTGGCACAATTTTGCTAAAAGTAATGCAAGGTGAATAATTGCTCAAACTAATAACTAGTGCTGGTAGTCGACTAGTAAGAGATAAAATAATCTAAGCCCAGATACTGAATCAAGCGAGAGGGAACTGACGAAAATATAATAGCTCCAAGTAGCTAGATATAAGTGAGGTATGAACATAGTGTATGGCAACCAAGAGCAAACAAAAAAATCCAACACTTATCACTTATATGAACAGAGCAGGCTGAACAGCAAAAGAGATTGTTCAAAAGATGCTAGCTGGCCAAAACTTTGCATCAACTTTTTTTTATTCTTTTTTCTGAATTTTTCTTTTTTTTCAACTTTCAGGCCGGCCGCTAGTAGAAGTCACGTACACAAATATCTGACCAAACAGGTATGAAGGGGTGGCCTGGGCACGTCCGGTGTAGCCCATCGGCGCTGTCCAGCGGTAAAAGATCTCATGCCATTGCTGAAATTCACGTCCCCCACCCAGGGCATTTTGGTCATTTCGCATCTGTGCCCTTTTCCGATTCGCTGCCTCCTCCCCCAATGAGTGCCTCCCTCATTTTTCTCTCCATCACATCTCTCTCGAGAGAGAGCCGCCGCCGCCAGTCATCCTCCCCATCCGCCATCGCCGCCGCCGCCAACCATCCGCAGCCGCGCCACCATCCCCTCCCCGTTCCTCTCCCGTAGTTGAGCCAGCCATGGCCGGGAAGCAGTGCAAGTTTCCTCCCTCACCCCTGATCTGAATCCTCTCCCGGAACCCCAGCCAGCCACACGCATCCCATATGGCGCCGCCCAGCTCGCAGCCCTCGGCCGCCGAGCCATCGCGAGGCTCCTCGCGCAAGCGCACGACCTCCTCAAAGGCTGTGCCCGAGGCCGACCTGGAGTTCACCGTCACCAAGGAAAGGTAAGGGGAGGGAAGGGGATGGAAGGGATCGAGCGACCAGGTGAGGCAGCGCCCAGATCCACAGGGCCATCGACACTTCGTCATCGACCTCATCCGCGACCGTCCTCGAGGTCGGCCATGGTGGTCCGGCCCGGCAACAGCCATGGAAGGAGACGCCCGAATCCCTGGCCCTCCATGTACGCGCCTACTGCAGGCCATCTCCGGCGAGCTCATCCACAGATCTCCAATTATGGTGCGTGCGCATGATACCTAAACCCCTTGTCTTGTCGGTTTCTTCATCTCCCCTCCTTGTGATTCCTTGGTTTGTTTTGTGCGCAGTTGCTCCGATCTGGAAGAGGTGGTGGAGCTTTTGTTGTTGCTGCTGCAGGTGGACGAGGCACCACCCCCTCTTTCTACTTCTGGACACAACCTGGTGGTGATTGCTAATTTCAGTGTTAAAAAATCCAGTTCAATTCAGTCATGTTCTTTTTCTTTTGTGGGGAAATTCAGTCACATTCAATGTTTAACTTTTAGAGTTAACAAACTGTTGTTATGACCACTGTGGTTTAGATGTTCAGAAATTCAGACAAGTGGTATGATGAAATGAGCCACCTTTTAACCCCCTACTAAACTACCGTGAACGTGTAGAGAGCCAATGCAGGGAGGTGTGGACATTTTACCATGTTCATAGGAAGAAATCAACATAAAATACACAGCTTGTAGATGATTCGTCAACCACCATCAAACACGACTTGTAACTTTCTGGACTAAACTGAACCGTGCAATTGACTCAAAATGAAACTGAACCGTGCAATTGACTCAAAAATAAATAGTAAATATACTTTGGTTGTGTCTACAGAATTGCATTATGGAAAGATGTGTGTGAGGTTACCCCATCGCCACTGGTTCCAACTTTGTCCATCATGTCGCTCTGATGAGAAGACCTCGTCCATGTTTCATTAATAGGGCAGAGTGCTGCTGAAGTATCTATGTTGAACAATTATAACAGTACCAAGTAAGTTTGCTCCAATTGCATTTGATGCAGAAGGCACAACACCGCCATCATGCGTCAGGTTCAGTAGAAGGCACGACACCGCCACACTCTCCTCCACTACAACGCCACGCACCCGGTAATTAAACATGCTTTCTCTTCATTCAAGTAGTAAGAG
>NC_041386.1:637674571-637757826 GCF_002162155.2 Triticum dicoccoides
CGAGCTAAAAATGGCAAAAAAAAGGCCCAGCCATGCCCCCAAGACCTCAAAAAGGTGCCGGTGAACCCAGGCCACACCCAACGCGCTGGGGGGCTGCTAGGGGCGCCGGCGGAAGCAACAGCCAATCATATTCCTCCATGTATCATTTTTTTCTGGTCCACTCATTCACTTTTTGCCTGGCGACTGTCCTGGGGGCACCAACGGCTGGGAAACGGTCCTCGCTTTCATTCGGTGAAGGTGTTTTGCCCCCCAGGACGTGCTATATTTGGCCCGGCGATTGTCTTGGGGGGCTCCAACGGCTGGAGATGCTCTAATTCATTGTATTTGCATGTTTCCAGCAGCCATGTATCAAAAAAAGCTTCAGCTTTGGGTTGTTGATTTAGCAGCATCAATCATTAATTGTTCTGCTATATATGTTCTTAACCATGACAACCTGATTAGGCTCTTAGTTTATTATGGTCTTTGTTCTGGGTGGATCTCTGACTATTCTGGGTGGGCATGAATCTCTTCTTTGTTTCTTCATCTCCTCTTATTCTGATTCCTGCGTTTGTTTTATGTGAAGGTTGCTCCGATGAGGACAAGCTGCTTCTGCAGGTGGACGGGCCCTCAAGGCTGCTCTGCCTATTCCTCCTGCTACCCCCACACGTGGTGAGCCCCACCCGTTCTCGAGCTACCCCTGCAAATCTGATGTGATGTGCACAAAATACTTGCAATTGTTCTCGACACAAGAGCATGTCATGTATTGTTCTATTTGAATGTGCAATTTCATTACTTCTGTGTTGTTTGATGCTTGCTTCACAAGAGGGAAATCATGGATATAAACTGCGCTTCCTTTCAAGTTGAATAGTAATGATCACCATTTGGTTCCATTTTCTCCTCTGCATCCAGTGTTCACTCTCTCATAGATGTCCATATATACACAGTTCTGATCTCCTTTTTTCTGCGGCTCCATACAGCGAACACAAAGCCGTCGATGCATTGAGGGCTCAATGTCGTCTCCGCCGGCTGAGCGGCAAGCCGGGGTTGGGCCTGCACACCGTCTATCAGCACCCTCCCGTGTCTCCATTCACGGATCTGCAGGTCAACCCCTCTTCTCCTCCTATCCATGCATCTTCTTGTCCAGAGCTGGGTGTATGGTTGCATGGCAATTTGTGTTTTGGGGCTTACCATGTTCTGCTTGCCCTGGTTGGCCAATGAGGCTTTCCTTTTCTGGTAAAGGGCAAATGTACTATTCTCTATGCTTTATATTTTTGTAGTTCCTTTGTTTCCATGCTTGTTTTTTGATGGGGTGTAAATATATGCTTTTTTTTCCTTGTCTGGATTCAGGTAGGGCCTAACATTATTGTTCCTTTGTGCATGGAAATGTTGGTGGTTTTGTTCCTTTGTGTATGGAAGGGGGCCTTGATTAGAATTTCTAATGTTTGAGTTGTAATTAGTGTTTTTGTTACACATGAAAACATATGGTTGTTTGTCCAATCACATATGAAAAAGAGAGGATTGTTTGTGCAACAATTTTCTTTCTCTGTGATAGTTTTACTAGAAATAAAGCATAGTCACTATTACATCCTATTTTATATCTTGTTGTGTCGTGATATCTGTATAGACTCTGTCTACGTCCTTTTGACATTCCAAGTTTTGTTTTTCTATGGCTCAATTAGTTACCCCGTATCAAGAGAAATTTAACTGGTATTTGCGGTAGAGTTAGCTGAATTCATGAAGCAATGATTTAGTTATTATTAAAGCTGAAACACAACATGTTTTGACAAATGCGTTCTAAGTAAAGCCTCCAACTAACATAACCAAAAACATATTCTTTAGGTTTATCATCTATTGAAGTATTATGTAGAATTTAAAATCATACGAGGCAAAGCAAATGAGCTCTATGCACTTTCCATGTAGCACAGAACAAAAATAATCATATATATTTTGGATGCACCTAGATATACTCATCGGCAAGGCTGAGGTTATAGGGCACTCACCCACATTGTCGATATCTCCATCACTATGATCACCCACATGATGGACAATTCCCTTCTTTCTTTTCTCTGTGGCTATTGACACTTAATGCTATTACTGTGTGCATATATGTACTGTGATCCATTCTTATTCTTCATATCTTGAGAAACTATCTCAAGATACTCGCATTTGTGTTTTGGAGAAAGCCTATTCTATGATTAATATATCGAGTATGGATGGAGCGATATCACCTCTCTTTATGATGATGTTCTTACAGAATATAGGTTTTATGGTAACAAGTCTTAGCCAACACCTATACTGATGCTCAGACCAGATGATTATAGTCTCTCCTTGCTATTTTTCTTGAGGTGTGTACATCTATCTAGACAATTTAATTAAAATATATATTCCATACAAACCATCAATACATGTTAGTTGACTTTGAAACTAATCAGTAAAAAGGTTGTCCCTTTCGCATTTTATGGACATAAAGATTTGGTGTTGACTGTCGATCTTTAGTTAACACATGACCTTACAACCGTAGGGAGTGGGAAAAAACTTATATGTTTGGCACATTTGAAGAACATATCATAGTAACAAAGTTTTGGTAAACAATGTCCTAGATCTCAACCATATAGAAATACTAAATATATGTTTATTTGTATATGGATTAATTATACAGACTTATAAAACCTTGTGCAGGGCACATAAAAGAAATTTGAAATAACTATTATTTCAATATTTGCTTTTTCAGTTGAGCATAATAGTTTATAGCCTGATAGGCTTGGACATAATTGTCTACATGTACTGCTCAGTAGGCGACATCCTTTGGGAAATTGAGGATGTCCTCGTGCATTTTCTAAATACAATTGTGGCAGATCGGAGGAAGGAGGGGAGGAATAATCTCGCGGGAGAGTTCGGTGTAGAGGAAGAAGAACAAGATATTATTTATTTCTTGTGAACAGTCAAGCTTGTGCATTGTCCCACTGTAAGTTATTTCAACAATAGTAGTAACTGTTATCTCTGGCCATCTGTCGCGACATTTTCTTTAACCACCAATGCATATTTATTTTCTTGTTAATAACTCTCATAATTGCCTGCTACTGTTTCAGTTCTGGGGCCAGGCAACCTTGAATCCAACGTCCACCTGCAGGCTACATCTCAGGTAGGATAAAAAGATTGCAGTGAACTTGATGGGTATATCATTATTGTTGCCTCCTAATTTGTGTGATGAGCAAATGTGTAGATTGTGTGTAAATCCGAGATGCCTAAAACGGTTGGGAAGTGAACTTGTTACCTCGGTTCAGTTTAATGGCATGTTAAACTCGATGCACTTTCTGGACTATGACATTTTTCCTGAAATTTTGGAAGTGACTGCTAATGTAGTCTAAATAGAGTGACTGAGTAGTTACTTTCTCACAAGAGTTGACTTCCCGTTATTACTACTTGCTAAGATGGATTGGTGGTTTTTATGTTAGATGAAAAATATTACATCAATCTTTACGGCTTTTTATGGGCAAGTGATTCCGACTCCATAATAAGGAATAATATAGCCCTAGTGCTGTGATAATGTTAAAACATTTACCTCTTTTATCGGTTCAAGTTATGTATTTGCTGCGAAAAAATGGTCTTATATCAAATAATAGCCTAGAGCTTTTGGAGTGTTATTACTTGTATTTGTTGCTTGGATGTATAAACCTTCAGCAGACTGTCAGTTTTGCTTTTATATAATCTGTTTGTTTAAGTCTTTTGCATTATCAACTTTTAACTTTTGTCATTTGTTAACACATTCCTTTTGCATTATCAACTTTTAACTATTGTCATTTGTTAACACGATTATTTAGCATGTTCACTATGCGAGTAGTAATAATAGGAGATATTTATTTGCCAGATAACTAACACTATTCATAAGGCATGAGGGTTAGAAAAAGAACTGTATTCTTGCTGTGATGATTTTCGTATGGCACACTATGGATTCTTTGTATAACACATACTGTCGATCAACATGTGTTTACAACGCAGGGAGGAGCCGGGCGACAAGGCAGTCAGACCAAACTCTCTATCCATATATATAGGTAGTCTGATGTTATGCCATAGCCGAACCATATATGTTTCGTGTACTGCTCTATCAATCTGGTCTTTTGGTATATTAGACTCTATCCATTGTAATGAACTTATTGTCATGGGCGATCATTATGACTGGATCGTATGGTATGAATCGGGTCTTTATGCTTTGTGATGAAATATAATATTATCCTGTTCACCAGTTTGGTTTGGTTTTGAGCTAAAACGTATAAAAATACATGGCTTACAACAATGGGTATATGTGATGATATATTAAGTGATTAAGCATAATTTTAGACTTTCCGTGCTGGACCAATGGGATGCATGGGGTAATTGAATGTTTCTTCTTCACTTTATTATTATCGGTTGGGATCAGCACTCTCGCGCGATCTAGTTATGATGATGCTGTCTATACAAAGCAAACCTACGTGGCTATAAAGTGGAGCACCATGCGAACAAGAAACTGGCGCTTGAGGACAGACACGAGTGGAACTGATGTCTGATGCAACACGGCGCTGCTGTACGCGTCAGGGCGGACAGCAACGACGTGTAACAGATGGGATGTCGGATTGCACACAAAACAAAGGAATCCAATGCAATTTTGATAGTTTTTTTTTCAGATTATGGACGAGCTTGCGGCGGAAACTATGGTGGAGAAAAAAAAAGTTTGATCTAGTAGACAAAATTTTCTCGTACAAATCTAAACAAGCACTATTTGTAGGATGATGCAACCAAAAATTCAACTACGCAAGTACTAGATGCAAAATTTGCTAAAGGCTAAAAAGATAGGTGTAAAGGATGAACTAATCTTTCTTTCTTTTTTGGCTTTTTTGGGTTATAGGACATGAAAAATAAACTAATCTAACAAAACTGTAAATCTCTCACCGATGAAACTAAAAACTGATACCACTTATGTGATGGCGGCCCAATGTTTCGATGGGAGTGAGGATAACTATCAATTTGGTGGATTCTGATCTTGACGATCCGGCTATACAATACCCGACGATATGCCTCGACAATCGCTAAACCAATCTCCGATGGTTATTGACCTTGCCGTAGGCACGGTCGACCTGAACGACGAGGTTTGAGTTCCTGCAAGCAACTAAAGAACTGGTAAGAACAAAGGTGAATTGCAATCTGAAATTGCGAATGAAAAATTAAGCACATGAACTAGATCAAAAGTTGGGGTTCCACTTTGGATCTGACAAGGCGGTAGTTCTACACGTCTCATAGATGCGAAATTGTAGCATGGCTAAACAATACAATAAAACCCACGTAAACCCTAGAATATGATGACTATTTATTAAAGGCCGGCGTGGAGAACGCTTCATCTATTTTCTTGGAAGTCAAGACGGGCCTGCTAATTGGCCGGACCCACACGCGATCTGATTTGAAAATAAACTTCTCAGATCAATCCGGTGGCAAACTACCTCATTGGTACTATAGGCCCAGATGCGCAACACACAAGGCCATGAATGGGCGCAAAACCTATCCGGCGCCCTCAGCGTCCGATACCGTGTTAACGGTACAGGGCGCAGAACGTCCTGAGACACTTCGGTCCATATTCGATGTGGGCGTTAGAGCATTGAGATAAGTACCATGATTCAAACCGGCAATCGACTGGTTCAACACACACCACCTAACCAATAGGCCACCTGCTGTTGACGTGGTTAGTTATAGCTTTTCCTTCTTTTCTTCTTTGTACCTTTTTTGTTTTTTTGTTGGAACGGTTTTGTTAGTTTTTGTTATTTTTCTTCTTAATTTTTTTCAATAATACAACATTTTTCGTTTCAATTTCGTGAACTTTTTTAAAATTCGATATTTTTTTTCAAAATTCAATGAACTTATTTTCAAATTCGATGAACTTTTTACAAATTGGATGAACTTTTTTCAAATTTGATGAACCTTTTTTCAATCTCGATATTTGTTTTCAAATTTGCCAACTTTTTTGAAAATTCATGTACAATTATGAATTCATGAATTTTTTGATTTTTTTAATTTTGCAAATTTTCCCTTTTTAGTTTTTTTAAACAGCAATGGTTTTTTCGACAAGTGCTTGCAAGAGAAAAAAGGCTAGCAAAGGAGCGAGCAGCGACCGATCGAGCCAGCAGCAGCGGTCGAGCGAGCAGTCGAGCGATTAGCGATCGAGCGAGCAGCGATCGAGCGAGCCAGCAACAGCGGCCGAGCGAGCAGTTGAGCGATTAGTGATCGAGCGAACAAATGCATGTTGATTCGATAATGCTCAAGTGTAAATCTTCTGTATTAAATTTCGCATCTTCACCCGAGGTTTGTGCATGTCTTCTTTAATCCTGCATATAAAATATTGTGTTGTATTTTTGTTTCAGATAACAAAATAATAATTCATATAATTTCTATGAGAATTCACCTGATAATTATCTTTACGCGTAATAATTGTGGTTATATCCGTACGGGTCATGTTTATATCAGGTCGTTAATCTTCTTCTTCTTGTCCGCAAGCCACTTCTTTACATGCTCATCCAAGAGGGTTTCGTCTGCCAACATGATCATCGCATCCACCACGTCCTGTGAGAGTTGCAACCTCTCCTTCTCAAGCTCTATGTAGCCAAATGTCTTGGCCTTCTCGAGTTCCCATTTGATCGCCACCCATTGGTGGTCCACCATGTCCGAACCTCCTTGCGCCGCCGCCGCCTCCCTCTCTCGCTGCGGGCGTTGCCGCAACTTCCGGGCGGCGTCCTCCGCCTTGCAAGTCGGAGCCGACGAAGGGAAGCCGACGGACAAGGCGGACTGCGTCTTCGTCGCGAAGGTGGATCGGGACCGGTGGTGAGGATTGGGAGCAAGGGTGGAGGATGGCGAGGGTTCGGGTGCGGCAAAAGTTGGAGGGCGACGGGAGGAGGAGAAAGGGTTTGGTGCATTTGGCGCAATTTTCGATGGGGTCGGGCTGACGGGTCCGACGTGGCGGGCGCGCCCGGGCGCCCCATATTTGGGCTGGATATGAGGGGTGCCGGTCAGCCCAGGCGTTTGAGGCCCGTTTAAGGAGCCCGTCTGGATCGAAAAATCGTTACCGGGTGGCCCACCCGGGTGTATGAGCCAGGCTTGAGGGGCCCGACTGTAGATGCTCTAATCATCTAGATCCGACGCTCAAAGGCTCCACCCTCCCCCACGGCTTGGGTTCGGGCGCCTCCCCAAAACTTCGCCGGGATCCGCCACAACCAGCAACGGCGAGGCCAGAGGTGGCCGGATCCGGCACAGGTTGGTCTCTCCCCTCCTTCTTCGCCCACCCTCTCCTCCTTACCTCACGCCACTTGTCTTCCCTTTTTTGCAGGTCGCCATGGCGCGGACGGCGATGACGGCAGGAGGGGCACACACATCCGTGGAATGGGACGCCGCCATGGAGATGGAGATCCTTCTTCACACCACGCAGAGGCCCCATGGAGCCTCCCTCCTTCTTCGGTGACTTCTTCTCAGGCCCCACCCACTACCTCTGCCCTCCCCCCTCCTCTACTTTGAGTTGCACCATGCTTTGTTTCAGATTCATCCACCCATGGATGATACATGGCAAGTTAGGGGTTGCTGCAGTTTGAGGTTAATCCCTTGATTGGCTGCTTTTTAGGGTTGATTAGATTAGTTAGCTCAGTTGGCTGCTAGACTTTAGGAGTGCATACATGGGTATGACGTGCTCTGCACATTTAGGATTGAAGTATTGTGTTGCAGCACTCAGTGACGTTAATTTAGGGCATTTCAGTGTCAGTTTCACTATATTTCGGGGGACATTTAACAGTGCAATTTCATGGTTATTACAGTGTAATTTCAAGGTTCTTGCACTGTAAGTTCAGAGAATTACAATGTTAGTTTATGTGAATTCCCGTGCATTTTACTGTGTAATTTAAGTGCAATGGAAATTATAGTGTAAATTCAGTGTAATTTACTATGTAAATTTACGGAAATTACACTGTAATTCGTGTGCAACTTTTAGTGTAATTTACACTGTAATTTCAACGGGTTTACAGTAGAGTAATTTAAGTGTAATTACAGTGTGCACTTTAGAGCAATCATACTATATATTTAGTGAATTTAAAGTATCACTCCATACCTTTCGGGTTTGTCTTTTTTCTCTACAAGTTACTGCTATACTGTTGATTGATTCTACCCTTGCGTAAGAAACTTTGATGAGCACATAATTTTCTACTATGTAATTTGAGCAGCTTGGTAACCGTAATTTTCAGTTTCCTTTGACCCTAGGCCCTTGTGCTTTAGAATTGCTATTTTTTGTCAGTGTACATGCTAGATCATGTGGTTTATGATACTTCTCTGGTCCTTATAAACAAAGTGACATGTTTGTGCTGTGGAATAGAAAGAATATTTCAGTGTCTCTCGTTAGGCCTTTTGTCGAATTGTTATGTGGTCCGGCGCAGCCTTACGAAACCGGGTTCTATGCAGTTCATGTACAGTGCAAAACTCATTATTGCAGGTCAGGCCTGTTGCATGTTTTGGGTCATTGACATGCAGGAAAGAAGGAAAAAGGACATAGAAGTATCATTTTGTTATTGGTCAAGAAATTTGAATAATGTCCAACTGATTTCAGTTGAATGACAAATAGACAATCCCTTGTTTAATCACTAGATATACACCATTAACTCAAATACCAAAGAAATACTAGTCCACTTATAATCGATGATTGCGCATGATGCATCCATCCATTCTATCGGAGAGGCTGTGTTTTTTTTCTTCTTGTGCTAAGGTTGATAGCATCACATATCTTATGCTTTTGTTTCTAAAGTAGAGCCTTGAGATAGATGTGTCTGCAACTGTCCTCGAATGGTTGTGCAATAATAATGGTCCTAGCTAATTACTAGTATGCACTGCTTATAAAACAACATGCTGCTCGTTTCTGTAACATCCCAAATTTTCAATTTGGAAGATTATACACTAGATCATCATGCATAGCATATTTTCTTGCATTTTGGTCGGTCCTAGAAATTTTACGCAACTCAAGGACCCACGGAGAGAGTTGGAGATTTCGCTATATTTATATTTAAGAGTTTTCTCAAATTTGAAAAGAGGATCATTTGATTTATTTATTTCATCTTCAATTATTTTTCCCAATATCAAAATATGAGAGAGGGGAATAATATGACTTTCCTAAAGTTAGGAAAAATGAAGATTTAATGAATAATTCAAATTTTGGTTTTGCCGGAGTTTATTCGCATTTTATTTGGATAGGGAAAAATGCGTGTTTTCGAAAATTGCATTTTAGGTCCGGAGTAAAGTTCATTTTGTTCGACTCATTTTTAGGAGTCGGAGAAAATTTACTTTAGAATTTTCGGAGTTCGTTTAGTTTCTTTTCTGTGTTTTTCTGCGCACGAAACCGTTAAAAAAAAATCTTGCAGCGCCCTGGGCCAAGGCCCAGCCAGCAGCCGGCCGGCCAGGTCATCGCCCGCGCCGCGCCCGCCAGGCGCCAGGAGGCCACCGCCGCCGCCCCTTTTGGAGTCCTAGTAGGACTTTAGTCCTACTCCGTTTCCTCTTTTTCTTTCCTATTCCTACTCTATTTCTTGTCCCCTACCCCAAGAAACCCCCTCCCCTCACTAATATAAATACCCCCACACCCCCCCTCCAAAACATCAAATCAAACCCCAAGCCCCACACCATCCCGCACCGCCAAGCCGCGCCCCACCCCGCGCCCCTCACCCACGCCGCCGCCCTTGTGCATCGCCGCCACCGCCCAACGCCGCCGTTCGCCGGAGCCCCTCATCGGAACCTCGCCGAGGTAGCCGCGCCGCGTCTCTCCGATCCCCTCGATTCAGTTTTTCTTCTAAACCGTTCCGGTTCTTTCTTAACCATTCCGGTTTTCTTTCGTTCTTTGTTTCGGTTTTCTTTTCCGAAAACCCTAGATCGGTTTTCGTTCTTCTTTCGGACCGTTCGTCTCAACGAATGTGATCACCGATTATTCCCGGTTAACGACGCCCGTTCGTTTAACCATTTGTCTCTTTCTTTTCGTCGGATTTATTCCGCGATCGCGATCTCTCCGATCTTCGTTCTAGTCTTTCTTCTCGCTCGTTTATCGGAATCAGGTGATTCAAGCACCTGGATTTCGTTTCGAAACCGCCGTTCCGTCTAATCAACTTAAACAAGTTTTTGCCCCGGTAAAATTTGACCTAGTTTCAACTTGCTAGAACCGAGTTGTTTTCTTCCGCCGTTTGTTTTCCGTTTCTTTGTTCGGTTCGTTCTTTCTTTGCAACCGTAGTTCTTAAGTTGAACTTCCTGGTTCGTTCTCCTGTTCGAGTTTTACCTGTGTATTAGATGAGTACTTATTGTGTGCTTGTTGTTTGTGTGCGATAGAATACCCGGAGTGCGCCGCTTGTTACTTCAAAACCCTAGGTTACGCGGATCATCAGCAAGGCACGTAACACTTTGATCATACCTTTTCTACAACCCATGTTTTATTGCATTAGATCAATCCTCTCACATTGCATGATTAGGATCCAATTAAATTGTGGGATGGGAAGTAGATGAGGTAGTACCTATTACCTGTATTATTATAAAACCTTTGGGAGTTACTTCTACGTTTGCTTATTATGCCATGCTATGCCAGTAGACGTGGATTGGGTGAGTGATATCCATGACAGATGTGAGTTGATAATTTTAATGGTTTATCTAAGGTGGCAACTTAAACACACATCTGGGTGGATTGAGGCACCTGATGTCTATCAGGACTTGCCTGTTTTATTTTGGACCGCCACCCAGGCTCAAAGGGATCATAAGATCATTCATGCTAGAAACATCCATGTGCAGCCACATGCTACTATGGGCTCTGGCATAGTTGACTAACTTGTGGGAACTCTTACGGGGTGGACTAACAGATGTAGGGGTTGTAGGTGGTACGGTCTACCCCACATGTAAGGTGCTAGCGCTTCTGAAAGACTATGTCTCGGTCATCCGTCTTCTCAAACACCCTGTAGTGTGAGAAACCAAACAGAGGCGATCGAGTCATGTGGGGAAAAGTGCGCAAACCTCTGCAGAGTGTACAAACTAATCATGATTAGCCGTGTCCCCGATTATGGACAACTTGAGTATCTAGTACTTGAATATCATGTGAATCTCATCACGTTACTTCTAATTAATGTTGTTGGGTTTTAATTGTTCACTTAATTGGGATTGAGGATGCTGTCAACCATTCTCAATGTTTCACAACCACCATGATAGTTAAATAAATTTATTCCTTTGCAGTAGGGAAAAACTGGCTTTACGCAAAACTGTAACCATAGAGCTTTCCACCAGCCATATATGCATATAGTATAGCTGTTTCATTCCATTACTCTCTATGTGTTACTTTGCCAGCATATTCCATGTGCTGACCCGTTTTCGGGCTGCAACTTTCATGTTGCAGACTTTTCAGACGACGATTAAGGAGTTGTTAGGTCGTGGTTCTATACTCAGTGATGCCGTTGGAGTTGATGGACCCATTTATCTTCCGAGTCTTCCGCTGTTATCGACACTAGATGGCCTTAAGCCATATTTATTGTAATAAGTTCTCTTTGAGACAACGATGTAATAAGTGTGTGATTGCCACTCTGCTATAAATCCTTCGATGTACTGTGTGGTGTCAGCATTAATGATCCAGGGATGACACCGGAGCACAGTAGACTTGGTCCATTCGGGTCGGGTCGCCATAGAGATGGTATTAGAGCACACGCTGACTATAGGACACGACCACTAAGTTAAAGCCATAGATCACCATTCTCTTCTCATTTTCTAACTCCTCATCCTTTCTACTCTTTTAGGATGACGAACGCGAAGATTAAGTACGCTCAACCGGATGAAGGCACACCATTTGGATTTCACTTGAAGAAGTCACCAAGTACCTGGACATTGGATTACCAAACTTCACGGGAACCTTCGACGCCACTCTGCCTGAAGAGGAGCGCTGGAAGATTCAAACTCACGTTCCGGGAAGGACATTCGCGCCAATCACAAAGCCCATCGATAGTGTTTTCAATGCACCAACCTGGAGTCTGGGAAGGAGCATGGCAGCTCATATCACCATAGGACGCAATGGAGAAGTTTACCAAGAAGACCTCAAGGACACTATCTACCAGATTTGCGGACGCCGAGATGAACAATGGGAGTTAGTCAGCACCAAGAAGGATAGATCCATTGCATCTTACATCCAGGAGTTAAACCAGCACATTTGACGCCACGAGAACCAGATGTGCAATGATATGATAGAGTTGAAGAATGCAAAGGCAAGGATTATTGAGCTAGAAGGAGAACTGAAGTCTGCACGCAAGGACTACATAGACGAGATCGTAGCTCTAGCTAGACACAATGGCGATCTTAAGCAGGAGATTGAAGAACTCAAGAGGAAGTTAGCATCCACAGAGGAAAACGAGTACGTCGCATGTCTGGACAACTACATCATCATCGATGACACCGATTCAGATCCAAGTGAACCCGACTTTGAAGACGAAGCTGGAGCAGATATCATGGAGTCTTCCACCGGTTCAATTTTCTAGATGACCACCAGATAGTAGTAGCATTTCCCCCCTGTAAACATTATAGTTCGAGCACTTTTGCGATAGTTTTAGACCGACTGTAAGCCCTTGTTTGATTGAATGAAGTGATTTTGTGTGCATTTGCTCATGTTCATTGGGGTAGTGTTTTCCCTTTAGACCTCACTCTATTCTTAATTCTCGTCTTTTCTAAACCCTCAGATGCCTCCGAGACGTGACAATGGATTCCCACCGGAACTCACTCAGTTGATCCAGCAGCAGAATCAATTGATGCAGATGTTAGCCCAGAACCAACAGAACAACAACAACCCACCACCACCACCTGTTGACCACTTAGCCCATTTCCTTAGGCTGAATCCGCCGGTGTTTTCTAGTAGCACCGAGCCGATAGTAGGAGACGATTGGATCCGCAAGATAGGAAGGGAGTTGACCACTACAGGATGCATGGATGGTGAGAAAGTGAAGTTTGCCGCTCACCAGCTTGACGGACCCGCGGCAGCATGGTGGGAGAATTTCACAGCCACTTACCCAGTTGACACTGTCACATGGGATCAGTTTCAGCAGGCTTTTCGTACCGCCCATGTTTCAGCAGGAGCAATGGCCATGAAGAAGCGTGAGTTTCGTATCTTACGCCAAGGAGGAAGGACAGTTGGCCAGTATGTTGACGATTTCAGCAAGTTAGCACGTTATGCCCCAGATGATGTTGCTACGGATGCAACTAAGCAGGAGAAATTCCTGGAAGGACTGAATGATGAACTAAGCATGAAGTTGATGGTAGCGAGTTTCAACAACTACCAGGAGTTGGTAGATCGTGCCATCATGATTGAAGGGAAGCAACAACAGATTGAGAACTGTAAGAGGAAGTATGGACAGGGGAAGTATAACTCTGGAGCCCAGCAGAAGCCCCGTTTTACCCCAAAACCGGGATTTCAGTTTCAGCATACCCATGGAGGAGGTAGCTCGCACAACCATAATGTCCATAAGAATGGTAATGGGAATGGAGGAAGCAACGGCCAGAATCGTACCATCCCATCGACCCCAACCAAGAGAGATCTGAGTCAAGTCACCTGTTTCAAGTGTTCCAAGACCGGACATTATGCCAATGAATGTCCCGAAGGCCAGAATGGAAATGGTAATGGAAGCTCTGGGAAGAAGCCGAACCCTTTCAATAGAGGACAGGTGAACCACGTTAATGTGGAGGAGGTTGAAGATCAGCCTGATGCGGTAATCGGTAAGTTTCTGGTTAAGTCATTTACCGCACTCGTTCTTTTTGATACTGGTGCATCGCATTCATACATATCAAGGGGATTTGTGGATAAATATAACCTGCCAACCCAAGCCCTTAGGTCACCCATGTTAGTAAGCTCACCAGGAGCAGAGTTTATGGCTAGACGATGGTGTGATCGGTTACCATTAAGGATTGGTAACTATGTGTTTCCCTCAGACCTAATAGTATTGGAATCTCAAGGATTGTATGTGATATTAGGCATGGATTGGTTATCAAAGCATGAAGGGAATATTGAGTGTGCTAGTAAGTCAATTTTTCTTACCACACCCGAAGGAAGAAGGATCAAGTATGTATCCCGGCATGTGCCAAACATGACACAAGTAAACTGCCTAACAGGAGTTGTGCAAGAAGAAGTACCAGTGGTAAAGGATTTTCCTGATGTATTTCCTGAGGAATTACCAGGCATGCCACCGGATAGGGACATTGAGTTTTTGATTGAGTTATTGCCAGGTACAGGCCCAATATCGAAGCGACCGTACCAGATGCCAGCAAAGGATTTGGTGGAAATTAAGAATCAGATTAAGGAGTTATTGGATAAAGGTTACATTCGCCCAAGTTCTTCGCCTTGGGGATCACCCGTACTTCTAGTGGAAAAGAAGGATGTATCATTAAGGATGGTTGTAGATTATCGGGGATTGAATGAAGTAACCATCAAGAACAAGTACCCACTGCCAATGATTAATGATCTGTTTGATCGTTTGCAAGGAGCTAAAGTATTTTCCAAGATCGATTTGCGATCAGGGTACCATCAGTTGAAGATTCGAGAGCAGGACATACCTAAGGCAGCATTCACCACGAGATATGGACTGTATGAGTATACCGTTATGTCATTTGGATTGACTAACGCACCTGCCTATTTTATGAACCTGATGAACAAAGTGTTTATGGAGTTTTTGGATAAGTTCGTCGTAGTGTTCACTGATGACATCCTGGTTTATTCAAAGAATGAAGAGGAGCATAAGGAACATTTGCGTTTGGTTTTGGAGAAACTAAGGGAACATCAGTTATACGCCAAATTCAGCAAATGTGAGTTTTGGTTGAAGGAAGTTGGATTCCTCGGACACGTTATATCCGGAGAAGGTATATCAGTTGACCCCACTAAGGTTGAGACCGTAACCGAATGGGAATCGCCAACGACAGTTGGAGAGATCCGGAGTTTTCTTGGACTCGCAGGATACTACCTGAGGTTCATTGAGAACTTTTCAAAGATTGCAAAGCCTATGACTGAATTGTTGAAGAAGGATACTAAGTTCAATTGGACTGAGGAATGTGAGGCTAGTTTCCAGGAATTGAAGAAACGCTTGGTTACCTCACCAGTATTGATTTTACCAGATCAGACCAAGAATTATGAGGTGTATTGCGATGCTTCACGTCGAGGACTTGGAGCAGTGCTTATGCAGGAAGGGAGAGTTGTTTCGTATGCTTCACGACAACTGAAGCCTCAAGAGTTGAATTATGCCACGCATGATTTGGAGTTAGCAGCCGTAGTGCATGCATTGAAAACGTGGAGACATTTCCTCATTGGAAATCAATGTGAGGTGTACACGGATCACAAGAGTTTGAAGTACATTTTCACGCAGAAGGAGTTGAACCTTAGACAAAGGAGATGGTTGGAGCTCATCAAGGATTATGACATGAGATTGCATTACCATCCCGGAAAGGCTAATGTAGTAGCTGACGCATTGAGCCGTAAGAGCCATGTCAATACCCTAGTGACGGGAGAAGTACCAAAGGAGTTAGCAGAAAACATTCGTGAGCTATGTTTGGAAATAGTTCCGAGAGGCTATGTAGCAGCATTGGAGATTCAGTCAACATTGATGGATAAGATCAGAGAAGCTCAGAAATCTGACAAGGAGATTGCTGCTATAAAAGAGAAATTGAGCGAAGGAAAAGCAAAGGGATTTCGTGAGGACGAGCACGATACCTTATGGTTTGAGGACCGTGTTTATGTGCCAAATGACCCGGAGATCAGGAAGTTGATTTTGCAAGAGGCACATGATTCACCGTATTTGATACACCCAGGGAATACCAAGATGTATTTGGATTTGAAGGAAACATTCTGGTGGACCGGAATGAAGAAGGATATTGCAGCCTATGTAGCAGTTTGTGACGTATGTCAGAGAGTAAAGGCAGATCATCAGAAGCCAGCAGGATTGTTACAACCATTGCCGATACCCGAATGGAGGTGGGAAAAGATAGGCATGAATTTTATCACAGGACTACCCAGGACAAAATCAGGCTATGACTCGATATGGGTAGTAGTTGATCGTTTGACGAAGGTAGCACATTTTATTCCAGTTAAGATCACTTACACCAGTGCTAAGTTGGCGAAGATATACATGACTAGGATCATTTGTTTGCATGGAGTTCCGAGGAGTATCGTATCAGATAGAGGAACTCAATTTACCTCAAAGTTTTGGAATCAGTTGCATGAAACTTTAGGAACCAGACTAGAGTTCAGCACAGCTTTTCATCCGCAGACGGATGGACAGACCGAGAGAGTCAATCAGATTTTGGAAGATATGCTGAGAGCTTGTGCACTAGATTATGGATCTAGTTGGGACGATAACTTGCCGTATGCGGAGTTTTCTTATAACAACAGTTACCAAACCAGTTTGAAGATGGCACCTTTCGAAGCTTTATACGGAAGGAGGTGTAGGACACCGTTGTCATGGGACGAAGTTGGAGACCGTCAATTCTTTGGACCAGATTTGATTAAGGAGTCTGAACGGAAATTTAAGTTGATTCGCGAGAGGCTCAAGGTAGCCCAATCCAGGCAGAAGAGCTACGCAGATTCTAAACGCAAGGAGACAGTCTACGAAACCGGAGACAGAGTTTATCTTCGAGTATCCCCACTTCGAGGAGTAAAGCGCTTTGGAGTTAAGGGAAAGTTAGCACCGCGTTTTGTTGGACCGTATAAGATCTTGCAACGTATGGGAGAAGTCGCTTATAAGTTGGAATTACCAGAGGGACTGTCAGGAGTTCATGATGTATTCCATGTTTCTCAGCTGAAGAAATGTCACGCCGAGATAGCGGAGGTACCGCTAAGAGATACAGTACCACTCGAAGCGATTCAGTTGAAGGATGACTTAACATATGAGGAGAAGCCAGTCAAGATTCTCGATTATGCCAGCAGAGTTACCCGCAGCAAGGTTATCAAGTTTTGCAAAGTTCAGTGGAACCACCACTCAGAGGATGAAGCCACCTGGGAAAGAGAAGAAGATTTGCTCAAGGACCACCCTCACCTATTTTCTAGCCAACCCGAATCTCGAGGGCGAGATTCAACTTAAGGGGGGTAGGTTTGTAACATCCCAAATTTTCAATTTGGAAGGTTATACACTAGATCATCATGCATAGCATATTTTCTTGCATTTTGGTCAATCCTAGAAATTTCACGCAACTCAAGGACCCACGAAGAGAGTTGGAGATTTCGCTATTTTCATATTTGAGAGTTTTCTCAAATTTGAAAAGAGGATCATTTGATTTATTTATTTCATCTTCAATTATTTTTCCCAATATCAAAATATGAGAGAGGGGAATAATATGACTTTCCCAAAGTTAGGAAAAATGAAGATTTAATGAATAAGTCAAATTTTGGTTTTGCCGGAGTTTATTCACATTTTATTTGGATAGGGAAAAATGCGTGTTTTCAAAAATTGCATTTTAGGTCCGGAGTAAAGTTCATTTTGTTCGACTCATTTTTAGGAGTCGGAGAAAATTTACTTTAGAATTTTCGGAGTTCGTTTAGTTTCTTTTCTGTGTTTTTCTGCGTGCGAAACCGTTAAAAAAAATCTTGCAGCGCCCTGGGCCAGGGCCCAGCCAGCAGCCGGCCGGCCGGGCCATCGCCCGCGCCGCGCGCGCCAAGCGCCAGGAGGCCGCCGCCGCCGCCCCTTTTGGAGTCCTAGTAGGACTTTAGTCCTACTCCGTTTCCTCTTTTTCTTTCCAATTCCTACTCTATTTCTTGTCCCCTACCCCAAGAAACCCCCTCCCCTCACCAATATAAATACCCCCACACCCCCTCCTCCAAAACATCAAATCAAACCCCAAGCCCCACACCACCCCGCGCTGCCAAGCCGCGCCCCACCCCGCGCCCCTCACCCACGCCGCCGCCCAACGCCGCCGTTCGCCGGAGCCCCTCGCCGGAACCTCGCCGAGGTAGCCGCGCCGCGTCTCTCCTATCCCCTCGGTTCAGTTTTTTTTCTAAACTGTTCCGGTTCTTTCTTAACCGTTCCGTTTTTCTTTCGTTCTTTGTTTTGGTTTTCTTTTCCGGAAACCCTAGATCGGTTTTCGTTCTTCTTTCGGACCATTCGTCTCAACGAACGTGATCACCGATTATTCCCGGTTAACGACGCCCGTTCGTTTAACCGTTCTTCTCTTTCTTTTCGTCGGATTTATTCCGCGATCGCGATCTCAGATCCGATCTTCGTTCTAGTCTTTCTTCTCGCTCGTTTACCGGAATCAGGTGATTCAAGCGCCTGGAGTTTCGTTTCGAAACCGCCTTTCCGTCTAATCAACTTAAACAAGTTTTTGCCTTGGTAAAATTTGACCTAGTTTCAACTTGCTAGAACCGAGTTGTTTTCTTCCGCCGTTTGTTTTCCGTTTCTTTGTTCGGTTCGTTCTTTCTTTGCAACCGGAGTTCTTAAGTTGAACTTCCTGGTTCGTTCTCCTGTTCGAGTTTTACCTGTGCATTAGATGAGTACTTATTGTGTGCTTGTTGTTTGTCTGCGATAGAATACCCGGAGTGCACCGCTTGTTACTTCGAAACCCTAGGTTACGCGGATCATCAGCAAGGCAAGTAACACTTTGATCATACCTTTTCTACAACCCATGTTTTATTGCATTAGATCAATCCTCTCACATTGCATGATTAGGATCCAATTAAATTGTGGGATGGGAAGTAGATGAGGTAGTACCTATTACCTGTATTATTATAAAACCTTTGGGAGTTACTTCTACGTTTGCTTATTATGCCATGCTATGCTAGTAGACGTGGATTGGGTGAGTGATATCCATGACAGATGTGAGTTGATAATTTTAATGTCTTATCTAAGGTGGCAACTTAAACACACATCTGGGTGGATTGAGGCACCTGATGTCTCTCAGGACTTGCCTGTTTTATTTTGGACCGCCACCCAGGCTCAAAGGGATCATAAGATCATTCATGCTAGAAACTTCCGTGTGCAGCCACATGCTACTATGGGCTTTGGCATAGTTGACTAAGTTGTGCACGAACTCTTACGGGGTGGACTAGCAGATGTAGGCGTTGTAGGTGGTACGGTCTACCCCACATGTAAGGTGCTAGCGCTTCTGAAAGACTATGGCTCGGTCATCCGTCTTCTCAAACACCCTATAGTGCGAGAAACCAAACGGAGGCGATCGAGTCATGTGGGGAAAAGTGCGCAAACCTCTGCAGAGTGTACAAACTAATCATGATTAGCCGTGTCCCCGGTTATGGACAACTTGAGTATCTAGTACTTGAATATCATGTGAATCTCATCATGTTACTTCTAATTAATGTTGTTGGGTTTTAATTGTTCACTTAATTGGGATTGAGGATGCTGTCAACCATTCTCAATGTTTCACAACCACCATGATAGTTAAATAAATTTATTCCTTTGCAGTAGGGAAAAACTGGCTTTACGCAAAACTGTAACCATAGAGATTTCCACCAGCCATATATGCATATAGTATAGCTGTTTCATTCCATTACTCTCTATGTGTTACTTTGCCAGCATATTCCATGTGCTGACCCGTTTTTGGGCTGCAACTTTCATGTTGCAGACTTTTCAGACAACGATTAAGGAGTTGTTAGGTCGTGGTTCTATACTCAGTGATGCCGTTGGAGTTGATGGACCCATTTATCTTCCGAGTCTTCCGCTGTTATCGACACTAGATGGTCTTAAGCCATATTTATTGTAATAAGTTCTCTTTGAGACAACGATGTAATAAGTGTGTGATTGCCACTCTGCTATAAATCCTTCGATGTACTGTGTGGTGTCAGCATTACTGATCCAGGGATGACACCGGAGCACAGTAGACTTGATCCATTCGGGTCGGGTCGCCACAGCTTCACTTTGAGTATGCTGTTGCTGCTAAAGTAGCAACAACAACAACCATGCTTTGGTTCCCCAAAATTCAGATGGCACTGGCATCTCTACATACACACATTTGGTTCAGTTTGCATGTGTACCGTTGCTTTAACTTTGATTGAAACTATCTTGGTGGCACTTGCATCAATGTTGTGCTCTGCCCTTGTATATGTCCTTGGAGAATATGACCATTGGACTGTAGGGGACGAACAACCTTGTCCTTCTCAAGGAGGAGGAGGATGGCCACCCCGAGCTCGAGGACGACACGGCAACAGGTAGCACTCACCTCCCTACCAAGGTGAAGGTCCGATCCGCCTGTTTAGATGGTCTGCTCTTGTCTTGTGCTCTGAGGGGAGAAGAAAGCCATTGGCCTCAATTATATTTGCATGTGAGGGGAGCGATCCTTTTGGTAGATGCAGAGTATAGATTAGATATTCCACAAAACTCACCACACGAGTATACTACCTATATCCACAAAATTCACCACACGAGCATACTACCTATGTCCAAATGTGGGTGTGATACTTTCGACATGAAACATGAATATCAGGTTGGGAGTTTGGAGTTTAATCAAATAATGCAACAAGGCGATCGTCGGTAGGGATGCACCTTTGAGGCGGCAAGGAGAGCTTCTCAAAGGCAGTACACATGGCTTATTACTGCTTGTATGTGAGTACGCAGATGTGGCGTCTATGGATAGACGGTTAGGGGCGCAATGCAAGCGGCAGTAGGGGATACACAACCTGATTTGATTTGGTCAATCACGGGAAATGGGAGAAGGCCTAGGGTGCAAAGTTTGGATCGGTGGGTTGGTAGGGTTAGGCATAATAGAGATCAAACCTTTTTCATAGGCGTATGTAGGTTATTTCCTTGAAGCATTTTATCAAAATGGTGTAGGTGGGTAATATCTCTCAACTTAAATGTGAAGGGGAGATATTATTTCCTTGTAGAGGCCGAGGAATACATGGCGTACCGCTACATATGCAACCATGATTTTTTGTGGATGGTTACGAGAGAACCTGAAAGATACCATGGACCGAAGCATGGGCACATGAAGTTCCAACACTGAAGGGTAAGGAGACGGGCCCGCGTCATTTACGTCGGGAATATGCGACCTTGATTCTTTGTGGATGGTGATGCCAAGACTATAGGATAAGGTGGATCCGGACACATGAGCAGATGAAGTGCCTGACACGAAGTAGGTTAAGGAGCTGGACCCAAGTCATCTACACCGCAGATTGGTCGAAGGTGTGCCGCGAATGATAGATGTACTTGAGGGGGGAGAAAGCCTGTGAAAAGAACATACGGTTGAGTCCTGGACAACTCAAGAGTCCTGGGTTAAGTATCTGTAGCCGTCCATTGGACAACTCAAGAGTCCTGGGTTACTATCCCACGTCATGCTCCATGTAATGTGAAAGAAAATCATCTCCTTGGCCAAATCCATCCCACGTCATGCTCCATGTAATGTGAAAAAAATCATCTCCCTGGCCAAATTCTTCCTCCCCCGTTCTATCATGTGAGGCACTTGCGCATCATCCACAAATCCCTAGCGCAAATCCATCCCACGTCATGCTCCATGTAATGTGAAAAAAATCATCTCCCTGGCCAAATTCTTCCTCCCCCGATCTATCATGTGAGGCACTTGCGCATCATCCACAAATCCCTAGTGCTGCTCTTCCAGGTCGTCCTCCTCCTTCCTATCTTTTGCTGTCTTAATGCAAAACGATTCCGTGAGATCCTTGTGATCCTCTTCATCTTCACGTAGAAATCTGAACTGTCCCAACCACGCTGCAGATCTGTGGTCCGTCCTGGACAAAGAGAAGGCCCTTTCAATCTCCACAGATGCCATGCCCCAACCAAACCGCAACCCATGATAAACGATGTTGTTGAGAAGGAGGCGCTACCTAAGTCTGATCGGACATATGCCATTGTTGGGGAAGCTACAAGTCGAAGAACTATGGTAGACTGATTGCAGGTAATTAAGGAGCTAGCAACGATCCAGTAGGTTTTTGTTATTAGGAATTTTTATGTAGTGCGACTTGATCTCAAAGAACAAGTACACCATTAGAGTTCGTTTTGGAGGATTTTGATGATGTGCGCTTAGTTACAGACTTATTAAATACGTATAACTAGGATGGACAATATTTGTAGGAGCCATACAATTCAATTAGGGGATTCAGTTTGTTAAAGATGTTTCCACATATCCCTAGCGCTGCTCTTCTAGGTTGCCCCCTGCTTCCTATCTACGGTCTTCAAGTAAAGCGACTTAATGAGTCTCCTGCTGCAGAAACTTCAACTGCCACAAGAAGGCTGCAGACCTGCGGTTCATCTTGGCTGAGGTGTCATACAATCCAGTTAAGGGATTCCATTCATTGAAGATGTGGCTGTACTTTCGCACAACAAACTCAAGCACATCTTCTTATGTTCTTAGAAACTGGATGAGTTGTTTGGACTTTCTTTGGTCTACTCCTCTATGCTTCTTATTGGGAAAAACTACAGGTTCGATTTGGATCTGTACTTACAATTTTATGCTTCTGTAATTATCCTGTAGGCCATGTCCATCATAGAAGCACAAATAATACTCTATTCTGGTGATTTTTATTTATCTATAGTGTCGTCTGCAAGCCTATTTATATGTTATTTGCAGACATGGAATGTTTATGCATTCAAGAAGTCAAGAAGATGACACCTTAGCAGTATCTATTTGAAGAAAGATGGGAGATCTAAAAAGATGCTCAAGTTAACATCATGGTCCGTTCACCTCCTCAACACTGTTAAGAAGTAGCGCTGTGTGGAAAATAAAAATGCCATGTTTTTTCATCTTCATGTCTTCTTATTTCTGTCTATATTATGCAGCAAGTGCTAACTGTTACTGTTACTTCCGTCTCTAACAAACCAAATCAGTGGTTGGTACTTTGTTTCTCAAGTAAAAAAAATAGGATTTGTGTCACGATCCAGGAGATAAATTTAGGAGGTTTCCACTGCCTCAGGCAATTTCATATGGTATAGGTCATTAGGCCAAGTAAAAAAAATCTACAAGAACATTGATTGAAAATAGATCGCCGCATTGAATCGAAAGAGAAGACAAACTAGCAGGTATGTAATATTTATTTTGCTTTTTGTTGTGTTGTTTTTGTTCTGACTATAGAACTTGAATTAGATACAAGTTTCAAACGAATAGCGCCCTTCTAAAATTAATGCTTCGTTATGTATGATGCAGGATTCAACCGACCCAGTTATATGGCATTCTGAACATGGGTGTCCCCTCTATATTGACTTCTTGATATGCTTCTATTATATTCTCTAAAAGAGACAAAAAACAAAAACCTTCCCCCAATCTAGCGGCGACGATCGAGTTCCAACCGGCCGATGGATAGCCAGGACATCTCCCTGTTGTCTAGATTGTGTGCCACAGTCAGTTTAATTTGCTTCGTCTCCAACACAAACTTCATGCAACCATCAACTGCAGTGCTTCCTGGGCTGATGGAGAACTATGGCATCAGTGTTGTGTGGATTGTGTGCCACGCCAACTAAAGTTTGCTTCATCTCTAACACGTAGCTGATGCAACCATGAACTGTAGGGTTGCCTGAGATCTGTACTCGGCTCCTTCTCAGGTATAAACGTACTTCTTTGGTGTTTTATGGTAAGTGCCTGCTCGCAGCTTTTCAATCAGACGGGTAAGAGTGTTTCTCCTTCTCAGGTACAAACGTAGTCCTTTGATGTTTGATGGTTTTGATCTTGGTGACCCCCATCCATTGGTCGTCAATAACCTGTTGCCCCTGTCTCAAGGAGAAAAAGGCATGGTTGTGGCAATCATGGGCTGCAGTGAGGCATCTACACAATGAGAGAAAAAATTCTGATCAAACAGTACAACAGGAAGTTTGGGCGAAAATCAGCTCAAGTTCCAAGTATATGCTCCTTTTCGTTTTAGCCATACTTTGCTCTACATGTGCAACTTTTGTGGGCTGCACGGTGTGTCACTTTGTGTGAGAAACAACCTGACATGATTTAGTACATTCTCCCGCCCTATTAACAAGAGTGCTTAGTTAATAGTTTGCAAGACAATTGTTTCTTTAATCATTTGTTAGTTGTAGCCAACAAATAATGACTTACCAGAAAAATAAGATTACGCAAGATTATAATTCGCTACTCAGGATTTGAAATCCTTTATAATTTCAACCACGCCCACTTTAGGCATTAATGATGTTAGAGAAGAATGAGTATCACATATTAGGTACCACAACAGAAATGAGTATCACATATTAGGTACCACAACAGAAATGAGTATCACATATTAGGTATCTCATGAGGTACATTTTTTTAATCTAAATTTGTTTAAGTATTGAAATAGTGCAAATCTACTACAATGTGAAGATGTCAGCATATCAGAACTTCGCAATCAAGAAAAGAAATCATGTTATGGGAGCATCTGCTTCTCGCATTAGTTTTTCTGTTGTTAATTTCTGTAATTTTCCAACACTTTGCTACTAAGGGTTTTGGAGCATGAATATTGCAATGATATTCCTTTCAGGTGTAGGAAGGTAGTTGCGATGTGCAGAATACGTGGTGGGTGAGATTGATCAATCATGCATGTGTTAACTTATAAAAAACATAACTTAGAGAGCTAAATTTTGGTCGAAAACAGGATTCCGACGGGGGTTTTAGAGACATGTCGTTCGTGGTACTTCATTCTGCTTTTAGGTCGATGAAAGCGTGCACCTAACTTTTAGTATATTCTAATAATTTTGGACCTAATAATCATAACAAATGTGCAGTAGCATGATAATGATTTGACTTATCCAAGTCCTTCAAGTTGAAGAGAAGTATATACATTCCTCATATGTAATAACCAATCATGATTCCATTTTTCCTTCTTAGGTAATATATGTCTAACTAGGTTATTACATATATTCCCTAAATTTTATTCCTTCCATAATAATCAATCTAACTAGGTTCTAATTCCCATGACCTCTAAATGTGATGCTCATTTTTCTCTACTGGGTATGTGGTTCCTTCTAAGCGTTTCTTCAAAATCCATATTATAATTCCAATTGTATCGTCTCATAGTGTCAATCATATTTCTATATATGGCGTATAATGATTAGTTGGGACATATTGAAGATTCCAGTCCAAGTTCTGATATATTTCGAACTCATAGTATAGTATAGAGTATTGTACATTCGTGTTTCGAAAATCACTAGACCGTGCGGGCGCACGGGTTGATGACTAGTTCATTTAACTAGGCAAGTAGTTACACTGCATTTCGTTCGTGCGGCTAATTAACCTTCTCATCTTTAGCATATGGGATCAATTGGACAAACATCTCCTTAACTCCCGACTCTTGGTGTCGATGTGCATGTCACACATGTGATGCATGAAACATGCTCACCGCACTTCACTCGCTCACAAGTATTGTCAAGCTTCTATGTATTATAGGACGAGATAGGACAGCATGGGGCTGTCCACACGAGGCACATGCACAGTCTACGGCTTAGGGTTGGTGGATCCGCGCCAAACTAGTTGCCGGCATTAAGGGTAGATATCGTGTGCTCTCCTTCCATCTCTACGTACGCATGAGGGCCTATAGCATGCATGCAATGCAATGCAATATACTCCCTCCGTTCCTAAATATAAGTTTTTTTAGAGATTTCACTATAGACTACATACGGATGCATATATACATATTTTAGAGTGTAGATTCACTCATTTTGCTTCGTATGTAGTCTCTTATTGCAATCTCTAAAAAGACTTACATTTCGGAACGGAGGGAGTATTTATTCCTTCTTTTCCCTGTGTACAGTACACTACAAACCAGTGGATATGCGTGCATACGTACCCATTCACGTCAGTAGAATAACATGGTTCTTCTGTACAGCTACTAGTATTAGCTACGTACTGGATCCAGCAGGCTGCCCAACTATAAATAGTGCACGCACGAAGGCGTTCAAGTCCATCCATATGCAAAACAGCAAAACAAACACAACACGCCTTCTTGCACCTTCCTAGCAACATGGCCTCCACTTGCTCCTTTGTCTTGGTGCTAGGCATCATGTCCTTCGGGCTGCTGGCCCTGCCGGCCTCATCCGTTGGGGCCACTGCTGAAGGCGCCGCCGGTGCCACTACTGCCGGTGCCGCCGGTGCCTCCATGCAGCTTCGAGAGGATCTTCGCCTGATGGAGATCGCAGGCTGCTGCGACATATGTCAGGCATGCCTCGTCGACACCTTCCAGGCGTGCTTTGATTTCCGCCCCGCGAGGTTCGCTGCCTGCTTCATCAAGTACATAGTCAAAGAGAAGTGCATCGGCATGTAGGGGATCAACCTCCCCGGCCATGTCGCCGGCAATGATCCATTACTTAACTATTGTCCATCTGCACCGAGGTGCATGCATATGTATGCCGTGTCATCTACTCCACTATGTCTTCTACTGTGTTGTGCTCTGTACGCTCGTAACGCCCTTTGTTATATGGTGGTTCACTAATGAATAAAAGATGACCATACATATATATCTTCTATCTTTCGTTCTATCTACTGACTGGATATGCACCTTTTGAGTGTTCACATTAATCCACATCATTAAGATTAATTTAGCCATTAGGTTTATAATTTAATGGTCAAGATCTATTAGGAGACCCTTCAATATTTTTAATACTAAATAAAAACATCACGTAGGTAAAATTCTACTCCCTCCATTCCTAAATATAAGTCTTTTTAGATTTTTCAATATAGACTACATACGGAGCAAAATGAGTGAATCTATACTCCAAACTTCATCTATATACATCCGTATGTAGTCTATTGTGAAATCTCTAAAAGGACATATTTAGGAACGGAGGAAGTACGTGCTTTCTCCTTTTCGTGTGAAAAAAATGACACGTACATGTCAAGTCCTCAAGCCCCACGTTCAAAAGGAGTCGACGTCCAATTTCAAAGAAAAAAGGGTCTCCCTTCCGTGATGGAAAAATGACACGTACAATGAAAGTCCTCAGGCCCCACAAGTTCCAAAAGGAGTCCACGTACAAGTTAGAAAAAAGAGTTCACATCTCAGTTCCCAGCAAAAGAAAGGACGTGCATGTTGGCTTGAAAAACGAAAAGGACACGTACAAGTAAATATTCCTACGTTCTTTGTAGGAAAGTAAATACTCCTACGTTACATAAAAAGAGAGACAGAGTCAAAGCTGTAAGGACTTGGTAAAGAAAACTGTGAGATGTAGGCCCCATATACTCCTGCGTGACCCGAATTTCCCGAGCGAAGTTGGAAGCAGCGCAGCGTGCGTCCGTACATCATGGGCATCTTGCCAGTGATCTATGCACTATCCCCTTTGTTTTTTTTTGCAGGAATAATACTTGTATTACTCATTCACCAAGTCCTTACAATCATCAAGGACCAACTTCAAAACATCATCCGGGCCTGAACCGACCCAAGTCATAGTACGACCTTCTACTCTAGCAAAACTAGCTAGTCTATCACTCGCTCATGAGTAATACAAGTCTGCCTAAGACTCAACAAGAATTTAATTTCACTAACCAAAGAAGCATAAACTGAGCGATCCACCTCGCCGCATGAAATAATAGCCATGGTTGTAGTCGAGTCCATCTCAATGGCAATTGGAAGATTGGAGCGTTGAATTGCGAAAGATAAGCCTTCCATACATGCACATAACTCCGCCCCCAGAGCGTCTCTACACGAGAACAAGGCCCTGCATGATGAGAATATTATGGCTCCTGAGTTATCTCGCAAGATCATTCCAGCACCCGCACCACCAGCGAACGAGTAAGACCCATCCGTGTTAAGCTTCAACCAGCCAAGCTGGGGCGGCCTCCAAGGTGTATCGCCATTCATGGGGTGCTCAACAACGGACCTAGACTTTAGATCATAGGATATGCTGCACTTCCCCTTTGCTGGATCAAAGCGTGAGTTCAGTTTGATGCCAATTAGAGCATCCAAGTAATTCTGAAGAAACCTTGTTGATACTTCCATGGGAGGAGCAGGTCTATGATGTACTATCTCATTCCGAATGAACCAGCTTCTCCAAAAAATTAACAGTAGCATACTTCTCTGAATTCGTTCAAAGGGGCAAGTACGTGAAGCAGCCATTCCTTACCAACAGGCAACAGGGAATCAAGGAATGGTAAAATCCAAATCTCGGCCATGGCTAGATAAAGATCACGTCCGTATTGGCATCTCACAAACGGGTGGAAATTGTCCTCCTCTTCCATACCACAAACTGGACATCTACTTGAAAGCTCCAGTCCAATCTTGTGTTTATTCCTCCATGTCGGCAAAGAGTCAGTAGTCAATCTCCAAGCAAAATTGCGCACAGTGGGGGGTACATCACATCTCCATATATATTGCCAGCATTTTCTACTACCATCTGGCGATGTGCTAGACGCCTCTGCAGTATTTCTGTGAGCTACTTCAAAAGCCAGCATATATGCTGATTTGACCGTGAAGACGCCGAGCTTCCCCGGCCCCCATGCAATCACATCCTCACCTAATCTTGGAGATGCCCGTATGAAAGTGCAACTATCCCTAGGTGGTTTTGGTAATTCATAACAACATATAGCTCATTGAGCTAATACTATTCCAAGATAAGTATTTTAGGAAAGCTCAATGATTGGCATGGCATGGATGTGAAAGTGGAACCGTCAAAATGCTAAGGACAATGGATTGACTCAAGCTCAAAAGCTCAAGACTCTTCATTTTATATTTTAGTGATCCAAGATCACATTGAGTCCATAGGAAAAGCCAATACTATTAAGAAGGGATGAGGTGTTGCTTAATGAGCCTCTTGCTTCATGTGCTTAGTGATATGCTCCAAAAACCCTCAATTACTTTCCCATATCCACATATGACCTAAACTCTAAGCCAAACTCGGTCCTACCGATTCTTCCTATCCGGCGCCACCGAGTTTCACTTGTCATTAGCCACTACCAAACCCTAGCAATTTAGTTCTACCGATAAGGATCTCGGTCCCATCGAGATGGGGTTGCAAACTCTCTGTTTCCCTTTCGTAACTTTTTGGTTCCACCGAAAGAGCGAATCGGTCCCACCAAGATTGCAATGTAAACTCAGTGTTTCCCCTTTGTAACTTTTCGGTCTCACCGAGTTCCACTCGGTCTCACCGAAAGAGCAAATTGGTCCCACCGAGTTTGCCTGACCAACTCTCTGGTTAGCTAATTACCAAATTCGGTCTCACCGAGTTTGTGTAATCGGTCTCACCGAGATTACGTTATGCCCAAACCCTAACAGAATCGGTCCTACCGAGTTGCATGTCAGTCCCACCGAAATTCCTAACGGTCACTAGGTTTACTATTTCGGTCAGACCGAGTTTTCTGATTCGGTCCCACCGAGATTGGTAAATTGTGTGTAACGGTTGGGTTTTGTGTGGAGGCTATATATATACCCCTCCACCTCTTTCTCATTCAGTGAGAGAGCCATCAGAACACACACACCATTCCAACTCATATGTTCTGAGAGAGAACCACCTACTCATGTGTTGAGATCAAGACATTCCATTCCTACCATATGAATCTTGATCTCTAGCCTTCCCAAGTTGCTTTCCACTCAAAATCTTCTTTCCACCAAATCCAAATCCTATGAGAGAGAGTTGAGTGTTGGGGAGACTATCATTTGAAGCACAAGAGCAAGGAGTTCATTACCTACACACCATTTGTTACTTCTTGGAGAGTGGTGTCTCCTAGATTGGCTAGGTGTCACTTGGGAGCCTCCGACAAGATTGTGGAGTTGAACCAAGGAGTTTGTAAGGGCAAGGAGATCGCCTACTTCGTGAAGATCTACCGCTAGTGAGGCAAGTCCTTCGTGGGCGATGGCCATGGTGGGATAGACAAGGTTGCTTCTTCATGGACCCTTTGTGGGTGGTTGCTTCTTCGTGGACCCTTCGTGGGTGGAGCCCTTCGTGGACTCGCGCAACCGTTGCCCTTGGGTGGAGCCCTGTGTGGACTCGCGCAACCGTTACCCTTCGTGGGTTGAAGTCTCCATCAACGTGGATGTAGGATAGCACCACCTATCCGAACCACGGGAAAAACATCCGTGTCTCCAATAGCGTTTGACTTCTCCAAACCCTTCCCTTTATACTCTTGCAAGTTGCATGCTTTACTTTCCGCTGCCCATAAACTCTTTGCATGCTTGCTTGAATTGTGTGATGATTGCTTGACTTGTCCTAAAATAGCTAAAATCTGCCAAGAACTAAAATTGGGAAAAGGTTAAGTTTTTAATTGGTCAAGTAGTCTAATCACCCCCCTCTAGACATACTTTCGATCCCACAAGTGGTATCAGAGCTTTGGTCTCCATTTGCTTGATCTCCATAGCTTTTGGTGGTCATAGCCTTGGTTTCACAACCTAGGAGAGTATGGCGTCTAGCGAGGGAAATTATCACCGTAGAGGTCCTTACTTTGATGGTACTAATTTTGCTAGTTGTAAGCATAAAATGAAAATGCATATTCTTGGACATAACCCCGCTGTTTGGGCTATTGTGTGTGTTGGTTTGCAAGGTGACTTCTTTGATGGGAGAGAACCAAACCGTGAAGCTACCGCGGATGAGTTGAAGATGTTGCAATACAATGCTCAAGCTTGTGATATTCTCTTCAACGGATTATGCCCAGAAGAATTCAACAAAATCAGCCGCCTTGAGAATGCAAAGGAAATTTGGGACACTTTGATTGATATGCACGAAGGTACCGACTCCGTCAAGGAATCCAAGTTGGATGTGCTTCAAAGCCAACTTGACAAGTTCAAGATGAAGGATGGTGAAGGTGTCGCTGAAATGTACTCTAGGCTTGCTCTCATCACAAATGAGATTGCCGGCTTAGGAAGTGAAGAGATGACCGATAGATTCATCATCAAGAAGATCCTATGAGCCTTGGATGGAAAATATGATACCGTGTGCACATTGATCCAAATGATGCCCAATTACAAAGATCTCAAGCCAATGGAAGTGATTGGAAGAATTGTTGCTCATGAGATGTCACTTAAGGATAAAGAGGAACTTCACAACAAGTCAAGTGGTGCCTATAAAGCCTCATGTGAAGCCCCTACATCATCAAGTGAGAAACAAGACTTCAATGAAGAATTGAGCTTAATGGTGAAGAACTTCAACAAGTTCTACAAGAGTAGGAGCAAAGATAGAAGCTCCAAGTCAAGGTCCTACAATGACAAAAGATCTTCTAGTCGAGAGAGAAACTGTTACAATTGTGGAAGACCCGGACACTATTCCAACGAGTGTACGGCTCCCTACAAGAGAAGAGAAGATTCTCCAAAAAGAAGAAGCAAAGGATCACCACCAAGAGAGAGAAGGAGTAGAGATGATCGTTATGAACGAAGATACTCACGGAGAAGCAAGGATTCGGAAAGGAAGGAAAAATCATCAAGGAGCTACACAAGACAAAGACATCAAGCTCATGTTGGTGAATGGGTATCCGGCTCCGACTCCGACAGCCACTCTGAGAGAAGTTATCACTCCGACTCCGAAGATACTCAAGATGAAGGTGTTGCCGGTCTAGCACTTGTGTCAACCAACTCCTACGACATATTTGACTCACCAAATGAAGGAATTGGAAGATGCTTCATGGCCAAAGGTCCTAAGGTAACACATCCCGAGTATGTTGATTTCAATAGTGATGAAGATGACTTGTTAGGTGATGGTTTGCTTGGTGACAACTCTAGTGATGAATACTATGATGAAAGACCAATTAATCATGCTAATCAAGATAAAACGAATGACAATGATAAGGAGAAGATTGAGGCTCTAACTAAAGAACTAAAAACTCTTAAGTTAGCTCATGACACTATCTTCGAAGATCATCGAGAACTTTTAAGAGCTCATGAGAAGCTACGCTTTGAAAAGCTCAATCTTGAGCAAGAGCATGAGTTCTTAAAGGCAATCAATGATGATCTCCACAAGAAAAGTTCTTCTTACATTGCCAAGCGTTTACTCTTATCCACTTACATGCCTCAAGTCAAATCTAACAAGAAAGATTCTTTCGCTAGTAGTAACAATGATCATGCTAAATCCAATATTGTTGCTTCTAGTAGTTCTCTTGATTCCACTAATGATTCTCTTAGCCAAGTTACACTTGAGCAATAAAATAGCTTATTGAAGGGAATTATAGAGAAAGGAGTGTACAAAAGCCTTGCCGGGAGTAAGCAATTCGAGGAAATTGTGCGCAAGCAAGGAATGCACCGGAAGAATCAAGGTATTGGTTTTGAACAAAAGTTCAATGCCAATGGAGTTGAATGGGAAGAAGATCAATACCCCAAGACAAAGTTTGTCCCTCAACAAGAGAAGTTTTTCAAGGGGACACAAGCTCAAGATGATCTTTCACCACAAGACTATGAGCAAAAAGGCAAGGACAAGCTTCAAGAGGAAATTGATGCATTTGAAGAAGCTCCTAAGACCTTAGTCAAGTGGATTCCCAAGACTACTTCAAGTTCCACTTCATCAAGTACGACTACAACTCCAAGGATTCCCATCAAGATGATGTGGATCCAAAAGAAGAAGAACTAGAAAGTTCTTGAGGGTGACTCCGCCAACATACTTCACTCTTATCATTTTGGCAAGAACAAGTGCAATCAACTTCCACATCTTGCACTAGTTCAAGGAGTCACAAACCCTCTTGTTGGTAAGACAAGGGACAAGGTAACCTAAAAGTTTTCATGGACATCATCTTTTGTGTGCATCACTCTATGTCTATGGATATCCTTGTTTGTTCCTTGTGGGACTAACCCATGTAGGTATTGAAAGTGCAATTCACTCAAATGGATAGCTCTAAGAGATCTACATCAACATTGAGCATCCACATCTTCAATGTATACATGAAGTCATCATCGACAAAACCCAAGGTTAGTTCATCCCTCTTAGGGGGGATATCACATCTAGGGGGAGCTTTACTCTAAGACTGAGCTAAAGCAACTCTAAAGATGTGAACAAAACAATGCTTTATGTAAAAGTGGTAACCCCACTTGAGCTTAAACGATGAGTATGACCTATGATCAAGTGTTCTCACTTGACTCCTAAGTCAATATACTCATATATAGATGACCTAGTCATCGCAAATTGCTTGATAGATGCTAGAATTGGTTGTGCATGCTTTGCCACATATTTCATTTGCTATCTTATTATGTGAGCATGCTGATTGCATATTTTACTCATTCGAGGACATCCACTTGTTGCTTTGATTGTTCGGCTTTATCTTCTTTTTCCAAGTGGATGGACAAGGATGCCTAAGAACCTCCTCTAGCTATGTATGATTTTCTCGTCTCAAACTCTATTCATGCTGCATCACAAAATTTGATCAAGTCAGATTCGAACCACTCTGTGTGAGGAGCGCTCGGAGTCCCCGATTCGTCATAGACTTAAACTTCCAAAACCTCTTTATGATTCTCGGTCTGACCGATACTCCACTTCGGTCCTACCGAGATCATTAAGTTGATCTAAGTTTTCAATCTCGGTGCAACCGATTTGAACCTTTCGATCACACCGAGTTTCAATAACTGCATGCAGTTATGAATCTCGGTGCCACCGAGTTGTTCCACTCGGTCACACCGACAGGGTCGGGCTATATATAGTCACGGGCAAAATTTGGAAATTTCTCCGAACCCCTTCGCCTGCGCGATAGCCTGCTCTGCCCCCGAGGTCTCCGGATCGTCTTCTCGCCGCCAGCAGCCTCCAGTCGCTGGTCTTTGTCGCCGTCAATGGGAATTCTGCCCCGCCGTTGCCGCCGTAGCAAGTCCACGCCGAACTAGGGTATGGACTTGATCTTTGTGCTATTCCTCAATCTGATTCCTAGCACATTGTGATCATATTGTTTCTGGCCACGTTTGATAAACTTCTATCCAGTCAAAACGCTCATAGGTTAGGTTTGATTCGAAAATTCTAGGTTTAGGTTTCCGCCGAAACCATCTCGGACCCACCGAGTTGAAAAACTCGGTCCCACCGATTTGGCTTATGCCATTGCACAAGTAAAACTCGGTCTGACCGAGAATTACTATTGGTGTGACCGATTTTTGAACTCAGTGAAACCCTAGCAGTCTCGGTGCCACCGAACTGTGACTCGGTCCTACCGAGTTCACTAGTTTAGGTTCCAAAACTGCTTCGGTATCACCGAGTTTGAAAATCGGTAGATCCGAGATGATTTCAGTGAGAAACTAAAACTAAGTTTTTGGATCATTCTTTTTGCAAAAATCTATGCATTTTGTGATGCTCATCCACTCTATCTCTTCTATAATCTATTCACAGGGTCAGCAGTCAGTTTGCAGCATGTCAGACCAGAGTGATAGCCAGAATCTGTCAGAGCAGCAAGTGGTGATGAGTGAGGGCACTAGTCCCTCCAGTTCATCTGATGAAGGCAGCAGGAGCACTCCTAGCAATTTGCCAAAGGCTGCCACGAGACAAAGGAAGAAGAAAACCTCAGATTCAGAAGATGAGGACTATGTGGCAAAGGAAGAGGCCACCTCCAAGAGAGTTGAGCCAGCTCAAGGCTCAAAGCCAGGCCTGAAAATCAAGAGGCCAGCAGGCAGGCAACCCATGTCAAAGGCTAGAGCCTCAACTGAGAAGCCTGCTCCCATTGAGCCCGTTGTAGCTGAGGGCAAGAAGAGGAAAGAAAGAGTGAAGAAGACTATAGCCAGAGTGCTTGGGAAAGCCTCCATCATGGTAGAAGAGGAGGAGGAAGAAGAGGCAGCTACACCAGCGCCCAAGGCAGCCAAACTTATGGGAGATGCCATAAGGTCAGGGGGAGCTGCATCCAAGCCCAAGGAAGCACCTAAGGCTGCATCTAAGCCTAAGAGTGCACCAAAGAGGAACACACGGAGCATTCCTGCAGCTGAGAAGAACAAGGCCCCAGTGCTTGAGACTGTTGCTGAGGATGAGGAAGAGAATGTCCTTCGGAAGCTCAACCCAAGATCCCAGACCATAACGATGCTCATATCCTGTGGCTGAGGATATGAAGCTCAAGAGAGACTCAGGGCTCAGGAAGTGGAGAGAAGCAGATCCATATGCTTCTAGGAGAAGGACTGCAGTGGACTACAGATTTCATACCAAGGAGCAGCAAGATTTCTATGAGACAGTGCTACTTGACAAGAAGCCAATCGTATATGACATGAGATGGGTCGACTGGACCTATATCAAGGACAATGAAGAATACTACCCAGGAGTTCAGGACAGCTTCAAGGCGTGTGGAGTAGAGGACTTTGTTGGGCAGAAGCTCACAAAGTGGAACGAGGAACTCATCATGCAGTTCTACTCCACAGCTCACTTTTATCCAGATGGGAGGATCACATGGATGTCAGAAGGTACAAGGTACAACTCTACTGTTGAGGAATGGGCGAAGCTAATCAATGCCCCAGAGGAGCAAGCAGATGACTTGGACATTTATGCCAAGAAAAAGATGGACCACAACTCCATGTCCAACATATACAAGGAGATTCCGAATGAAGCACTTGACACGTTCAAGTTTGGCTCAGTGCATTATCTGCTCTCAGGATTGCCTACGATCAACTGGATCCTTAGGCACACCCTTCTGCCCAAGTCTGGAGATCACAAGATGATCAGAGGTCACGCGATCAATTTGCTTCATGTCTTTAACGTGCCTCAAAAATTCAAAGTTATGAGCCTCATAGTGGAAACGATCAAAAGGACTGCGGCAGATCAGAAGAGGAGCTGTGGATATGCCCCTTAGATTCAGGAGCTCATCAACTCCAAGATGGGCACGGGCGTATATTTGTTGGATAAGGAACACCTGCCCATCCGTCCAGATTTAGAGGACAATGAAGTTGTTATGACTGAGAATGAACCATCATCTGCTCAAGCATTTGCAAAGAAGGAGAAGGCGAGGAAGGAGAAAGCTGCCAAGATGCCCACTCAAGAGGAGGCATCTGAGTACTTCTTGAAGACCAAACAAGAGCAGCTTGGTTACTTGATTGCATCCACGCTGAGAATTGAGCAAAGTCTGGCCACCCTCACTAAGAATCAGCAGAGCCTAGAGAGGATCATGGAACAGAAGTTCTATGACTTGGACGTCAAGGTAACGGAAGTTCAGTCTGCCGTGGAGCAGCTCCAGGAGGACATGAATGAGAGGAGAGGCAGGACCACGACTCATGCTTTTTCTAGAGTGCCACGAGGCCCGAGGTCATCTGCACTGCCAGTTGCTGACACCAGAGCTACAACGTCTGCACCAGCTACAGCCTCAGCTCCAGCATCTACTTCAGCTCCAACTCCAGCGACTACTTCAACATCTACTGAAGCCTTCGTCCTTGGAGTGATCCGGACTCCACCACCACCTGAAGATCAAGCCTGAGCGTCGATCTAGTGCTATGCATTTTCTAGGAACTTTTTGGTAACTAGTTGCCAAAGGGGGAGAAGATGTATAGATCATAGGCTTCGAGAGAGAGAGTGTTGCTTTTCTCTCTTACTTTATTTGGTGGTTTTTCGAACCTTGTTTGCTTGTGTGTGAGATACTACGTCCTTATGCTTGTGAGACATCGATGATCATGTGTTTGATCATAAGCTACACTTAATGTTTGCTTAATGCTTGCTTAAATATTACCATCCTATCTATCTTGTGTGATCATTTATTATTGGTGATGAGTGCATGTATTTCATTCTTATCATTTTGAGCGCTCCACCAAGATGTATGTGACATGGAAGAGTAACCCATGACTCTAACTCTTTGTGCATTTGCAGTCCAAAGCAAATTTTAAATATGCACAAATTTAGGGGGAGCTCTTACTTATCACATACTTCTAAAAGTGACGATATATTTCATGCTTATTATCTTTTGTCGAAGCTTTGATCTATATGTTGTCATCAATTACCAAAAAGGGGGAGATTGAAAGTGCAACTATCCCTAGGCGGTTTTGGAATTCATAACAACATATAGCTCATTGAGGTAATACTATTCCAAGATAATTATTTCAGGAAAGCTCAATGATTGGCATGGCATGGATGTGAAAGTGGAACCCTCAAAATGCTAAGGACAATGGATTGGCTGAAGCTCAAAAGCTCAAGACTCTTCATTTTATATTTTAGTGATCCAAGATCACATTGAGTCCATAGGAAAAGCCAATACTATTAAGAAGGGATGAGGTGTTGCTTAATGAGCCTCTTGCTTCATGTGCTTAGTGATATGCTCCAAAAACCCTCAATTACTTTCCCATGTCCACATATGACCTAAACTCTAAGCCAAACTCGGTCCTACCGATTCTTCCTATCCGGCGCCACCGAGTTTCACTTGTCATTAGCCACTGCCAAACCCTAGCAATTCGGTTCTACCGATAAGGATCTCGGTCCCACCGAGATGGGGTTGCAAACTCTCTGTTTCCCTTTCGTAACTTTTCGGTCCCACCGAAAAAGAGAATCGGTCCCACCGAGATTGCAATGTAAACTCAGTGTTTCCCCTTTGTAACTTTTTGGTCTCACCGAGTTCCACTCGGTCTCACCGAAAGAGCAAATCGGTCCCACCGAGTTTGCCTGACCAACTCTCTGGTTAGCTAATTACCAAATTCGGTCTCACCGAGTTTGTGTAATCGGTCTCACCGAGATTACGTTATGCCCAAACCCTAACAGAATCGGTCCTACCGAGTTGCATGTCAGTCCCACCGAAATTCCTAACGGTCACTAGGTTTACTATTTCGGTCAGACCGAGTTTTCTGATTCAGTCCCACCGAGATTGGTAAATTGTGTGTAACGGTTGGATTTTGTGTGGAGGCTATATATACCCCTCCACCTCTTTCTCATTCAGCGAGAGAGCCATCAGAACACACACACACCATTCCAACTCATATGTTCTGAGAGAGAACCACCTACTCATGTGTTGAGATCAAGACATTCCATTCCTACCATATGAATCTTGATATCTAGCCTTCCCAAGTTGCTTTCCACTCAAAATCTTCTTTCCACCAAATCCAAATCCTATGAGAGAGAGTTGAGTGTTGGGGAGACTATCATTTGAAGCACAAGAGCAAGGAGTTCATTACCTACACACCATTTGTTACTTCTTGGAGAGTGGTGTCTCCTAGATTGGCTAGGTGTCACTTGGGAGCCTCCGACAAGATTGTGGAGTTGAACCAAGGAGTTTGTAAGGGCAAGGAGATCGCCTACTTCGTGAAGATCTACCGCTAGTGAGGCAAGTCCTTCAGTGGCGATGGCCATGGTGGGATAGACAAGGTTGCTTCTTCGTGGACCCTTTGTGGGTGGTTGCTTCTTCGTGGACCCTTCATGGGTGGAGCCGTTCATGGACTCGCGCAACCGTTGCCCTTGGGTGGAGCCCTGTGTGGACTCGCGCAACCGTTACCCTTCGTGGGTTGAAGTCTCCATCAACGTGGATGTAGGATAGCACCACCTATCCGAACCACGGGAAAAACATCCGTGTCTCCAATAGCGTTTGACTTCTCCAAACCCTTCCCTTTATACTCTTGCAAGTTGCATGCTTTACTTTCCGCTGCCCATAAAATCTTTGCATGCTTGCTTGAATTGTGTGATGATTGCTTGACTTGTCCTAAAATAGCTAAAATCTGCCAAGAACTAAAATTGGGAAAAGGTTAAGTTTTTAATTGGTCAAGTAGTCTAATCAACCCCCCTCTAGACATACTTTCGATCCCACACCGTATCTTTAAGATTTCTTCCACATCAGCTGATAAGAAGTACTGCTGAAGAAGTACCAAGTTCCAAGAACCATTATCATTTAGCAAG
This sequence comes from Triticum dicoccoides, assembly GCF_002162155.2. Lineage (NCBI taxonomy): Eukaryota > Viridiplantae > Streptophyta > Magnoliopsida > Poales > Poaceae > Triticum > Triticum dicoccoides. The sequence continues at coordinate 637,713,163 of NC_041386.1, forward strand.
TCAGACACAAAACGAATGCGACATCTTCCCTGCAGCGACACAGGTTTGTATGAAAAGGGCCTTAGAATCCAGTTATCTCTCCCCTTTGTTGGTAGTCAGAGTCACTAGGACAACTAACTGTGTTAGCATCTAGAGTTGTAACAAGCCACAGTCCGCCTATCTTGGTTGCGCAGCGATGATGCTACCATCTCCTACTACAAAGTACACGCCTTGCACGGGAAACAGCGCAACCATATGACATCTATCCGAGTGGGCGACCACGTGGTGACCGGGCATGAGGCCATGGCTGAGGCCGCCTACAATCACTTCTCCGATGTGCTCGGAAGTGCCACGGAGCATGACATCACGCTTGATCTCCGCGTTTTGCGTGTTCAACACAATGCTACTCCGTGCGGTGGACCTAGGCCTTCTTCGACGCCTTACCACTCGGCACGCGGACTCGAGTATATCGCTATACGCGGACGATGTTGTCATCTTTTGTCACCCGGACAGCCACGACATTACCACCGTGTGAACCATCCTGCACATATTCGGGCTTCATACAAACTTCGCCAAGTGTTCTGCCACCCCGATCCGGTGCGATGATGACAACAACATGATGATCACATCTGAGATGCAATGCCCCATAGCCCAATTCCCCATCACATACCTCGGGTTGCCTCTCTCTGTCTGCAAGGCCTCCACGACTAGCTTGCTCCCGATCATCGACAAGCTCGGCCACAAGCTCTCCACTTGGCATGCTTCCATGATGTCCAATGGGCAACGGCGACCGCCTTGCTCTCGTGCATCACGTACTTAGTGCTATCCCGACATACTTCCTCACCGCCTTTGCTCTCAACCAATCCATCCTCAAGAAATTCAACCGCATCATCCGCGGATTCCTTTGGGCGGGAGGCACCGAAGGCAATGGGGGTCAGTGCCGTGTTAACTGACAGCAAGTTTGCCGGCCAATCTCTCTTGACATGTACGTGGGGCTTGAGGACTTGACATGTACGTGTCATTTTTTTCACACGAAAAGGAGAAAGCACGTACTTCCTCCGTTCCTAAATATGTCCTTTTAGAGATTTCACAATAGACTATATACGGATGTATATAGACGAAATTTGGAGTGTAGATTCACTCATTTTGCTCCGTATGTAGTCTATATTGAAAAATTTAAAAAGACTTATATTTAAGAACGGAGGGAGTAGAATTTTACCTACGTGATGTTTTTATTTAGTATTAAAAATATTGAAGGGTCTTCTAATAGATCTTGACCATTAAATTATAAACCTAATGGCTAAATTAATCTTAATGATGTGGATTAATGTGAACACTCAAAAGGTGCATATCCAGTCAGTAGATAGAACGAAAGATAGAAGATATATATGTATGGTCATCTTTTATTCATTAGTGAACCATCATATAACAAAGGGCGTTACGAGCGTACAGAGCACAACACAGTAGAAGACATAGTGGAGTAGATGACACGGCATACATATGCATGCACCTCGGTGCAGATGGACAATAGTTAAGTAATGGATCATTGCCGGCGACATGGCCGGGGAGGTTGATCCCCTACATGCCGATGCACTTCTCTTTGACTATGTACTTGATGAAGCAGGCAGCGAACCTCGCGGGGCGGAAATCAAAGCACGCCTGGAAGGTGTCGATAAGGCATGCCTGACATATGTCGCAGCAGCCTGCGATCTCCATCAGGCGAAGATCCTCTCGAAGCTGCATGGAGGCACCGGCGGCACCGGCAGTAGTGGCACCGGCGGCGCCTGCAGCAGTGGCCCCAACGGATGAGGCCGGCAGGGCCAGCAGCCCGAAGCACATGATGCCTAGCACCAAGACGAAGGAGCAAGTGGAGGCCATGTTGCTAGGAAGGTGTAAGAAGGCGTGTTGTGTTTGTTTTGCTGTTTTGCATATGGATGGACTTGGACGCCTTCGTGCGTGCACTATTTATAGTTGGCCAGCCTGCTGGATCCAGTACGTAGCTAATACTAGTAGCTGTACAGAAGAACCATGTTATTCTACTGACGTGAATGGAAAAAGAAGGAATAAATACTCCCTCCGTTCCGAAATGTAAGTCTTTTTAGAGATTGCAATAAGAGACTACATACAACACAAAATGAGTGAATCTACACTCTAAATATGTATATATACATCCGTATGTAGTCTATAGTGAAATCTCTAAAAAAACTTATATTTAGGAACGGAGGGAGTATATTGCATTGCATTGCATGCATGCTATAGGCCCTCATGCGTACGTAGAGATGGAAGGAGAGCACACGATATCTACCCTTAATGCCGGCAACTAGTTTGGCGCGGATCCACCAACCCTAAGCCGTAGACTGTGCATGTGCCTCGTGTGGACAGCCCCATGCTGTCCTATCTCGTCCTATGATACATAGAAGCTTGACAATACTTGTGAGCGAGTGAAGTGCGGTGAGCATGTTTCATGCATCACATGTGTGACATGCACATCGACACCAAGAGTCGGGTGTTAAGGAGATATTTGTCCAATTGATCCCATATGCTAAAGATGAGAAGGTTAATTAGCCGCACGAACGAAATGCAGTGTAACTACTTGCCTAGTTAAATGAACTAGTCATCAACCCGTGCGCCCGCACGGTCTAGTGATTTTCGAAACACGAATGTACAATACTCTATACTATACTATGAGTTTGAAATATATCAGAACTTGGACTGGAATCTTCAATATGTCCCAACTAATCATTATACGCCATATATAGAAATATGATTGACACTATGAGACGATACAATTGGAATTATAATATGGATTTTGAAGAAACACTTAGAAGGAACCACATACCCAGTAGAGAAAAATGAGCATCACATTTAGAGGTCATGGGAATTAGAACCTAGTTAGATTGATTATTATGGAAGGAATAAAATTTAGGGAATATATGTAATAACCTAGTTAGACATATATTACCTAAGAAGGAAAAATGGAATCATGATTGGTTATTACATATGAGGAATGTATATACTTCTCTTCAACTTGAAGGACTTGGATAAGTCAAATCATTATCATGCTACTGCACATTTGTTATGATTATTAGGTCCAAAATTATTAGAATATACTAAAAGTTAGGTGCACGCTTTCATCGACCTAAAAGCAGAATGAAGTACCACGAACGAAATGTCTCTAAAACCCCCGTCGGAATCCTGTTTTCGACCAAAATTTAGCTCTCTAAGTTATGTTTTTTATAAGTTAACACATGCATGATTGATCAATCTCACCCACCACGTATTCTGCACATCGCAACTACCTTCCTACACCTGAAAGGAATATCATTGCAATATTCATGCTCCTAAAACCCTTAGTAGCAAAGTGTTGGAAAATTACAGAAATTAACAACAGAAAAACTAATGCGAGAAGCAGATGCTCCCATAACATGATTTCTTTTCTTGATTGCGAAGTTCTGATATGCTGCCATCTTCACATTGTAGTAGATTTGCACTATTTCAATACTTAAACAAATTTAGATTAAAAAAATGTACCTCATGAGATACCTAATATGTGATACTCATTTCTGTTGTGGTACCTAATATGTGATACTCATTTCTGTTGTGGTACCTAATATGTGATACTCATTCTTCTCTAACATCATTAATGCCTAAAGTGGGCGTGGTTGAAATTATAAAGGATTTTAAATCCTGAGTAGCGAATTATAATCTTGCGTAATCTTATTTTTCTGGTAAGTCATTATTTGTTGGCTACAACTAACAAATGATTAAAGAAACAATTGTCTTGCAAACTATTAACTAAGCACTCTTGTTAATAGGGCGGGAGAATGTACTAAATCATGCCAGGTTGTTTCTCACACAAAGTGACACACCGTGCAGCCCACAAAAGATGCACATGTAGAGCAAAGTATGGCTAAAACGAAAAGGAGCAGATACTTGGAACTTGAGCTGATTTTCGCCCAAACTTCCTGTTGTACTGTTTGATCAGAATTTTTTCTCTCATTGTGTAGATGCCTCACTGCAGCCCATGATTGCCACAACCATGCCTTTTTCTCCTTGAGACAGGGGCAACAGGTTATTGACGACCAATGGATGGGGGTCACCAAGATCAAAACCATCAAACATCAAAGGACTACGTTTGTACCTGAGAAGGAGAAACACTCTTACCCGTCTGATTGAAAAGCTGCGAGCAGGCACTTACCATAAAACACCAAAGAAGTACGTTTATACCTGAGAAGGAGCCGAGTACAGATCTCAGGCAACCCTATAGTTCATGGTTGCATCAGCTACGTGTTAGAGATGAAGCAAACTTTAGTTGGCGTGGCACACAATCCACACAACACTGATACCATGGTTCTCCGTCAGCCCAGGCAGCACTGCAGTTGATGGTTGCATGAAGTTTGTGTTGGAGACGAAGCAAATTTAACTGACTGTGGCACACAATCTAGACAACAGGGAGATGTCTTGGCTATCCATCGGCCGGTTGGAACTCGATCGTCGCCGCTAGATTGGGGGAAGGTTTTTCTTTTTTGTTTCTTTTAGAGAATATAATAGAAGCATATCAAGAAGTCAATATAGTGGGGACACCCATGTTCAGAATGCCATATAACTGGGTCGGTTGAATCCTGCATCATACATAACGAAGCATAAATTTTAGAAGGGCGCTATTCGTTTGAATCTTGTATCTAATTCAAGTTCTGTAGTCAGAACAAAAACAACACAACAAAAAGCAAAATAAATATTACATACCTGCTAGTTTGTCTTCCCTTTCGATTCAATGCGGCGATCTATTTTCAATCAATGTTCTTGTAGATTTTTTTTACTTGGCCTAATGACCTATACCATATGAAATTGCCTGAGGCAGTGGAAACCTCCTAAATTTATCTCGTGGATCGTGACACAAATCCGATTTTTTTTACTTGAGAAACAAAGTACCAACCACTGATTTGGTTTGTTAGAGATGGAAGTAACAGTAACAGTTAGCACTTGCTGCATAATATAGACAGAAATAAGAAGACATGAAGATGAAAAAACATGGCATTTTTATTTTCCACACAGAGCTACTTCTTAACAGTGTTGAGGAGGTGAACGGACCATGATGTTAACTTGAGCATCTTTTTAGATCTCCCGTCTTTCTTCAAATAGATACTGCTAAGGTGTCATCTTCTTGACTTCTTGAACGCATAAACATTCCATGTCTGCAAATAACATATAAATAAGCTTGCAGACGACACTATAGATAAATAAAAATCACCAGAATAGAGTATTATTTGTGCTTCTATGATGGACATGGCCTATAGGATAATTACAGAAGCATAAAATTGTAAGTACAGATCCAAATCGAACCTGTAGTTTTTCCCAATAAGAAGCATAGAGGAGTAGACCAAAGAAAGTCCAAAACAACTCATCCAGTTTCTAAGAACATAAGAAGATGTGCTTGAGTTTGTTGTGCAAAAGTACCGCCACATCTTCAATGAATGGAATCCCTTAACTGGATTGTATGACACCTCAGCCAAGATGAACCGCAGGTCTGCAGCCTTCTTGTGGCAGTTGAAATTTCTGCAGCAAGAGACTCATTAAATCGCTTTACGTGAAGACCGTAGATAGGAAGCAGGGGGCAACCTAGAAGAGCAGCGCTAGGGATATGTGGAAACATCTTTGACAAACTGAATCCCCTAATTGGATTGTATGGCTCCTACAAATATTGTCCATCCTAGTTATTACAACTGTTACAGTGATTGGCGAATTTAGGGGCCGTCCATTCACTGCGATCAAACGGTGGAGAAATAGGAGTTACGATACTAGAATTACATGAAATTACAAATACTTGTGGGACCATTACAAAATTATGGTGGGGCTAATCAATTTCTAAAAGGGTAGATCCGTCCAATTTAGTGTGCAGCGCTGGGAGAAAAGGAAAAGAAAACCTAGCCCCGCACGCTTGTTCCCCGTTGTGTCGATCCCCTCTCCGCTCGCCTCCTCCTCTCCCGGGTCGCTGCACCGCCGGCTCAGCCGGTTCTCCTGCGTCTTATCCTCCCCGCTCCTCTCCTCACAGCTGAGTCCTCGACCAGATCGGCGTCCATCTTCAGCGGCGGCGGCATCTTCAGTGGAGGAGGCGGGTGGTCGTGGCGGGGGCATCTTCAGCGGCATCGCCGGACGAGCTCCACGCGTGGGGGAGATATCTCCACGGGCCCGCGCAACCATGTCCCCTTGCTGACGTCAGCCTCACAAAGAAGAGGTCTAGTCCGCCCGTGCCGCCGAGGAGGGGGAGCAGCCGCGCCCGGAGTAGGTCGTCCCCAATGCCTGTATCTAGTCGTCGACCTTAACTATACTGCAGTCGCCGCTGCTGGACGAGGTCGCCCAGTTGACACCGGCCCCGCCGGAGTGCAGCTCATCTTGCCCGAGGACATGATACGTACCGTCTCTTGCTCCCCCCTTCACCCCCTCTGTTGATCTCATTGGCACTGCAGCGACAGTACAAATACGTGCTGAAAGCATCTGTTTTCTACGTTACTAAACTATATGTGTGTTTCTTTTTGGTCCTCTACTAGTACCTACTAGTAGACACGCATAACAATTACTCTTCCTTTGTTCCCTGCATAATTTCCAAGGAAAGGGAGGGACGCCGGCGGGTGATTCCCCCCATTCTGCCAAGGCCAAGATGGGGCAGAAGACGTCATTGGCGCATCGAAGGCTCTCTTTGCTTGATGATGTCATTGGCATCAGTAGGCACATCGCTGCTGCTGCTGCGGCGGCGGTGGCGGCTGATGATGATGGTGGTGCTTTTGAGCTGATGGCAAGAACCTTCATGGAACCATCTGATCTCATATGTCTGCATTCAGGCACGTCTATTCTTCCAGGATTCAGAGTATCAAATGCATGTTCTCATACATCAACAAGAATAAATATAGGAAGCCGCTTTTATCAGTTAGTTAGTTAGTTGGTTGGTTGGTTGGTTGGTCGATGAATCGAGCATTGGGCGAAAGCTCAAGTACTGAGATTGTTATGAGGCAAATTCAGTATCCTTTTTTTTCAACCATTTCATTTGCCTTCTCTCTTTTCTTTCTGAATCTTCGGTCACGCTTACCTTGTGGAACCGTCAGACAAACTGAAAATGAACTGCTTATGTATTTTCTTATAGGGCTCATTAGTACTGCAGCAAGTAGTACAAGTACACAGCGACCGCATAGCATCCTCCATGTTATTAGACTATATTATCTATACATTTTTTTTCTTTACTAATTTTGAACTTCTCGTGACGCGATAATAAAAATTTGGCAATTGTAGGATGAGGAGTTCGCTGCTGATGTTCCTCAGAAAAATACAGGAATTTGTGACAGCAATGACGACTTCGTTCCATTGATAGTGAGTGTTCTATTGCTTTAGTTCTCTGCAAAACGGAAGTTGATAGTCATGTCTGAAACCTTGGTTTATTAAGCAAATCTGCAAAACCTGACTATTTTTCGCAAAACGTGACTATTCTGTCTGGCCACATTTATCTTTAGTATTCAGAACGCACCATCTTCTGAACTTGCATATTTAGTACGTAGTATGTATCAGCAGTCCACACATTAATTAACATGGAAAGCTTTCTCAGAATGGACTAGACATCTCTAATGGAAGTTGCGAATCGAGTCTGACACTTCGGTTTGTTATGAAAATCTGCAATACCTGCCTATTGTAATTGTACCGTTTATCTTCAGTTTTTCTTCTTCTCCTAGGGACAATGTTGATGCCATAAAAGAGAAATACATCATCGAGGCTGCTAACCACCCAATAGACCCCGAGGCCGACGAGGCAAGAACACCAACATTTTGCCACAAAACTAAGCTGCATTTGTTGACACATTTCACACATTGACTTATAGTAGAGAAATGTACATGTTCATGGTGCAGAGAAGGGCGTGCTGGTCCTAGCGGACATCATGGCCAACTCCGGCGGAGTGATGGTGAGGTACTTCGAGTGGGTGCAGAACATCCAGGTGTTCATGTGGGACGAGGAGAAGGTGAATCGGGAGCTCAAGACGTACATGACCCGAGCCTCAAACATAGTTCTGATTATTTAGGCAATGTATGTCGCCGTATAAAATGGACAGTAATTATGTATAGTATATCTTCGAAAATCAGAATTGACTCAATTTGGAAGAATGCCTACTTGATATGAATTTCTTGCCCGCTTTGCACGCGTTGCTACAAGTGCATTATCATGCCTCAGCCATAATCATTCTGCACAAAAATGGAAAGAAGTGTGGCCCCTATTTTAGTCATCTCTGTCATGTTCGCGTGCACAACCTATTTTGCCAATGAGCAAGTTTAGCATCTGTTTGTTCTTTGATGATCTTATGCTGCTTGCCTAGTTCTCATTGTTGTGCTAGTTGTCTAGTTAGTAAGCAGAACTCTGTTAGAGTAAAGCTAGATGGGACGTCTGTTTCCGTATTGTTACCCAATAGACTTAGACCTAAATTTATTAGTTGTAAATTTGTTAGCTCCATGTATCGCGTTAGTTTCGATGCAGAACACAAGCTACAATGTACCAACTCTTGTCTGACATGTCTATGTCAGTAAAAAATGGTACATGGTGTCAAATTGTTGTTTCACTGGATTACTAGGAGGGGCATTCTTCCTCGGGCGTCCACGTTTACGCTTTGGGGCACCGGATGTCTCTGGTTTGTTTGTAACATCAGGGTTGATGACAATCGTGACGTCGTCGTCTGCACCTTTTCGTTCCTATGGAATGCTGGCTTCGTACTCGTCCTTCTGTATAGGAAATAGTGGTGCGTTACATTCAATCATGAAGGGTAGGAACTACATGACATGAAATGCTAGTTGTGTAGAACTTACCGTTATAGGATTCTTGTATGATTTTTTCCGAAGCTTGTTGCAATCCGAATGCACCAAGCTTGAACATATTTTCCAGCTGAAAATATGTATTTTTGCCTGAATTAGATAGCGACACATAGGTTGGGATAGCGGTGAAGCATAGGTAGTGCATGATTGCAAATGTAATTTAGTGTTAGGCAGACCTGTGTGAAATCATCGGTAATTTTATCTCCGTCCCATGTCAATATGTATTTGAGTGTGTACGCCCTGCAGGAATAACTGTGATGTAAAGTTGAAGTTAAGAATTTTAGTGTACGCCCCGCAGGAATAGTCTTGGTCCAACTCCTTGTTTTGCACCACGGGTTTTGCACTAGGTGTTCCAGTAGAAGTCCGTGCTTTCCATGCGTCAAACCCAGGAGTTGATGGGAACTTGCCATTGCCTGGATCTTAATTCCTGTAACATGAAATGCATAGATGAAAACATAGGAAGTCATGGGTAAAATTGATGTTGTAGTATTTGCTTACCTGGAGTTCCTTTTTGAGGTCTCCAACTTCGTCCTCCAGCTTGGACAACCTAGGTTGAGTAGCAATTTTACCCCTTCATATAAATAATAGTAGAATGACAACTAGTGTTGTAGCACTTACTTGGAGCAAAGCTAGATTTCCTTGTAGATTCACTTGATCAATATAGTTTAAAGTATTGATGGATGTCAACAAATGGTTCAGTGTGAAACATCCCCAGTTAAAGTTGGGAATTCTTGCGACGTCTTGTACAAGGATGAAATATTTGGTGTCGACATAATCCTGTACCGTGGGTGCTAATATAGTGCCAATAGCATACAAAACAAAGCGCCTGATGAAATGATCATCTGGAGTTTTGGAGGCTTTAATTTTCTTATCAAGGTCACTCAGCTTAAGTCTTCCGTCTGTTTGATAAGCGCTTAACAGGTTTACAGCTCTTCCTATATATTTGGAAGGTCCATTAATTCATACACATCTGTTGGAGTTATAGGAATGTCCTTACCAGCAATGTGAATACTCTGCTTTTTGCTGATGTAGCTCTTGGCTAGTAGCACCAACATATACCGCCGGAGAGACACTGACTTCATCTGTGTTAGCCCTCCAAGACCAGTTTTAGTGCAGGTGGCCTCTTAGTGCAGAACTATAGGAAGAGCTAGTCATTCCTGGAAAATATGCACAAAGATAGACTGGATCAATTTTCTCTACTGTTGTTTATGTGAATATAATACGTGGTACGTACTGAATGATTCTGCCATTTGATATTTGTATAGAGTTTTGGATTATGTTGACCTCACCGTTGACTAACAGGTGTAAGATCAGGCGTTCTCACCATGAAGCGGATGAGTGGATGAAGAGGAAGCAGTACCGTCATATCACACAGGCCGGGTGGGGTGGTTGCCGGCGGCTCCGTTCCAACATAATCATGTAGGAGCACGATGCTGTGGACGGAGCAAAATTCAGAGAAAAACCCATAAGATCTCATGATGGGTTCATGCGCAGAATAGGCGGAATCCATTATTTCGTTTTAAATCATCTCATCTGTTGCCTTAGTTCTAACTGATGACAAGAGCGGGCATTCTCACCTTAAATCCAACGTGTGGACTGACGTCGTGTTCCGTAGGTCAGATGGGCGGTCGCCGGCGGCTCCGTTCCCGTGGGTGACGACGGCGGCTCCGATACAGCCGGTGAACAGGGCGACGGCGTTTGATGGGACTGGCCTTGGAGGAGAAGGTCGCGTGTGGGACGACGTCCGGAATATGAGTGGGGAATCAGCGTTCGAGCCGGCTAGGCCAGTTGGATCGGAGGCTGTTGTAGATAATGGGGGAGGTGGGAGCGGATTTTGGGAGGGCCGATAGATACGCGTGTGATAAATGTTAATTCATCTACGAGCCAAAAATTGGATGGCACGTATGTTTCTTTTTTCTTTAAGTATTTTTTAAGCATCTGCCACGTCTGTTTCTGGCCTGCGTGCGGGCTTAAGCGATCTCTTTGGCTCTTCACGTTTAGTACTACAGGTCCTTCGAATATACATCACTAACACCACAAGTCATCTGATACTACCAGTGACCCTGGACCCCTTTTAGCACAAAAAGTCATCCGGAAATGCTAACACCACGAGCCGTCCCCAACGAGTAAGACCGATTCTCATGACAACACTTGGCTATCACCAGTATGTGTATCTCGAACCAAAAACTATGTTCACATGGTGGCCAGCTGGGCGGTCCCACCAATAGCACTTCAAGTACTCCTCGTCTGGACCCCGACTACCGGTTGTTATCGGTGATTCGGACTTGGACTACGTAATGCTGAGTCCGAACGAGTAAGGCCGATAGTTGTGGGCCATCAACTACAAGTAGTACTATGACCATGGCTCTTCACGTCTAGTACTACGGGTCCTATGGATACATCACTAACACCACGAGTCATCTGATACTACCAGTATCACTGTTGATCCCTAGATCCCTTTTAGCGCAAAGGGTCATCCGGAGATGCTAACACCACGAGCCATCCCCAATGAGTAAGACCGATTCTCATGACAACAGTTGGCTATCACTAGTATGTGTATCCCAAACCAAAAACCATGTTCACATGGTGGCCAGCTAGGCGGTCCCACCAATAGCACTTCAAGTACTCCTCGTTTGGACCCCAACTGCCGGTAGTTAATGGTGATTCGGACTTGGACTACCATTAATGCTGAGTCCGAACGAGTAAGGCCGGTAGTTGTGGGTCATCCACTACAAGTAGTACTACGACCATGGCCCTTCATGTCTAGTACTACGGGTCCTTCGGATATACATCACTAACACCACGAGTCATCTGATACTACCAGTACCACTGTTGATCCCTGGACCCCTAATAACACAAAGGGTCATCCGAAAATGCTAACACCACGAGCCTTCCCCAGCGAGTAAGACCGATTCTCATGACAACACTTGGCTATCACCAGTATGTGTATCCCGAACCAAAAACTATGTTCACATGGTGGCCAACTGGGCGGTGCCACCAATAGCACTTCAAGTACTCCTCGTCTGGACCCCGACTACCGGTTGTTATCGGTGATTCGGACTTGGACTATGTAATGCTGAGTCCGAACGAGTAAGGCCGATAGTTGTGGGCCATCCACTACAAGTAGTACTATGACCATGGCTCTTCACGTCTAGTACTACGGGTCCTCCGGATACATCACTAACACCACGAGTCATTTGATACTAACAGTACCACTGTTGATCCCTGGACCCCTTTTAGCACAAAGGGTCATCCGGAGATGCTAACACCACGAGCCATCCCCAATGAGTAAGACCGATTCTCATGAAAACAGTTGGCTATCACCAGTATGTGTATCCCGAACCAAAAACTATGTTCACATGGTGGCCAGCTGGGCGGTCCCACCAATAGCACTTCAAGTACTCCTCGTCTGGACCCCGACTATCGGTAGTTAACGGTGATTCGGACTTGGACTACCATTATTGCTGAGTCCGAACGAGTAAGGCCGGTAGTTGTGGGCCATCCACTACAAGTAGTACTACGACCATGGCTCTTCACGTCTAGTACTACGGGTCCTCCGGATACATCACTAACACCACGAGTCGTCTGATACTACCAGTACCACTGTTTGATCCCTGGATCCCTTTTAGCACAAAGGGTCATCCGTAAATGCTAACATCACGAGCCGTCCCCAATGAGTAAGGCCGCATGACAACACTTGGCTATCACCAGTATGTGTATCCCGAACCAAAGACTATGTTCACATGGTTGCCAGCTGGGCGATCCCACCAATAGCACTTCAAGTACTCCTCGTCATGAAATGTTGCATGCTTTAGAAGGGCTAAAGAAATGTCATTTGTACATTGTCAAGAATTGTGCATTCTCAGATGATGCACAATTCTCATATGATAGCGACGATGACATGTATGAACAGGTTGGTTATATTGCCAAGTTCCTACTTATTATACAAAAAATGGCCACATCATTTGCATGTTGATCTAAATACCTTTCGTATACTTTTGGACAGGACATGTCTGAGGAAGACATATATTCGTGTGGGTACATGGATATCGGCGAGAGGAACATGGGCGAATATGGGTCATCGCCCAAAAGGAAGAAACTTGCAGATAACAATCCGAACAAGGCATTGCTTTTCGGCAGCAGTGACGAGCCTCTTTTGTAGGCTTTTGGTTTTTCTACAATTTCAAGCTTTAGAGCTGAATTATTATCCCAAGTAGTGTTCATATTATTTCTGAACCAAGAATCACTTCATTCAAGTGACAATTGTGAGACTATGTTTACAATAATAGACTTTCAACTCTGAGTTGTTGCTCAATTTTTAGATGAAAGGTTCCTTTGATGCCCGCATACTAAATTCTGGCTTTTACTATTTTTGTATTGCATATGCTGCACCAGTCCAAACCAGTGTTATCTCACGCAACAGTCCATGCCACTGGTTTGCATCATTCAGAACCAGTAAGAATGATTAGAAACACGAGCTAAGCATCAGTCAAAAACAGCAAGAATGATTAATTAATCGATTAGTTCTACTAAATTCTTATACTTTTTTTAACTCTTCAGCATCTTCGTAATGTCAATTAATCCACCGTTTTACTTAGAATCTCACCACATTATGGATTGATGCAAATTTGCACAGGCACATTTCATGAAACAAGCAAAGAATATTACCTACCCTTCTCTGATTTGTTGTAAAAGAACTCTGAATTATAGGAGGGGGGCTAATAGCGGCACACAAGCAGACACACACATGCATGTGTTCAATTACAACAACCGGAGAAATGACTACATACTCATGAAAGCCAAGAACTCATCGAACATCATCTTCAACCTCCCACATACTCATTAAATCTATGATGTTTTTTGTACAGACAAGCACACCCTGCCTACCATCAGTCTTCTCTGCCTTGGCTGTTCAGTAATCTGACTATGCTAATTTGTCATGGAAAATTCAGTTTGCTGCCACATTGCATGGCAATTGAATGTCCAGCAATTGAGCAATCTGACTATGCGGTGGACAGTAATGGTACGCATTGGAAGTGGCTGTGGCAGGAGTGCTCTGCACAGAGCTGACCATATGTGTGTGCGTGAGTTTCGTTCTTAATCTTGGGCAACTCCAACATATGTTCAGCATTTCATTGATAATATATCACCCTAAAAGAGCTCCCTAGTTATACGTATTTAGATAAGTCTGTAACTAAGCGCACATCATCAAAATCCTCCAAAACGAACTCTAATGGTGTACTTGTTCTTTGAGATCAAGTCGCACTACATAAAAATTCCTAATAACAAAAACCTACTGGATCGTTGCTAGCTCCTTAATTACCTGCAATCAGTCTACCATAGTTCTTCGACTTGTAGCTTCCCCAACAATGGCATATGCCCGATTAGACTTAGGTAGCGCCTCCTTCTCAACAACATCGTTTATCATGGGTTGCGGTTTGGTTGGGGCATGGCATCTGTGGAGATTGAAAGGGCCTTCTCTTTGTCCATGACGGACCACAGATCTGCAGTGTGGTTGGGACAGTTCAGATTTCTACATGAAGATGAAGAGGATCACAAGGATCTCACGGAATCGTTTTGTATTAAGACAGCAAAAGATAGGAAGGAGGAGGATGACCTGGAAGAGCAGCACTAGGGATTTGTGGATGATGCGCAAGTGCCTCACATGATAGATCGGGGGAGGAAGAATTTGGCCAGGGAGATGATTTTTTTCACATTACATGGAGCATGACGTGGGATGGATTTGCGCTAGGGATTTGTGGATGATGCGCAAGTGCCTCACATGATAGATCGGGGGAGGAAGAATTTGGCCAGGGAGATGATTTTTTTCACATTACATGGAGCATGACGTGGGATGGATTTGGCCAAGGAGATGAATTTTTTTCACATTACATGGAGCATGACGTGGGATAGTAACCCAGGACTCTTGAGTTGTCCAATGGACGGCTACAGATACTTAATACTTGTCGGATGGATAATATTCTTAGTTTTTGAGGATTAACGTGGTCGCTTATTTGGTGCCTCTAATTAGTAAATATAAGATTGAGTCTATCATGCAAACTACTAAGTAATTAAAAGAATGACAAGTACTACAATTTCTTTGGTGATATATTAATTTTCAAAATAAACAAAGTACATATATACATCCTGATGGGACCGTGGAAATCTTGAGAAGACAGAGACGCCAGTTGAAAGTTTGTCTGAATCGCAGTGGTGGACATAAGCTTGGCAATGGAGCCCTGATCAGGATGGCTTGCTTGGTACCTTATGTGATTTTCCTCACCATTGCTTGTGCGCCCACCGCTCTGGCATTTCAAGGTCTTGCGGGGGTGCCCTTTTGGCTTCGGTTGCCGCACACCACTGAGAATCTCGCGACCGGGGTGATGTTCTCGTGGCATGCCTTAACCATATCTAGGGTTCTCGCCATCCTCTCAAGACATGTGTCATCATCGAGCAACCGTATGTTCTTTTCACAGGCTTTCTCCCCCCTCAAGTACATTTATCATTCGCGGCACACCTTCGACCAATCTGCGGTGTAGATGACTTGGGTTTAGATCCTTAACCTACTTCGTGTCAGGCACTTCATCTGCTCATGTGTCCGGATCCACCTTATCCTATAGTCTTGGCATCATCATCCACAAAGAATCAAGGTCGCATATTCCCGATGTAAATGATGTGGGCCCGTCTCCTTACCCTTCGGTGTTGGAACTTCATGTGCCCATGCTTCGGTCCATGGTATCTTTCAGGTTCTCTCGTAACCATCCACAAAAAATCATGGTTGCATATGTAGCGGTACGCCATGTATTCCTCGGCCTCTACAAGGAAATAATATCTCCCCTTCACATTTAAGTTGAGAGATATTACCCACCTACACCATTTTGATAAAATGCTTTAAGGAAATAACCTACATACGCCTATGAAAAAGGTTTGATCTCTATTATGCCTAACGCTACCAACCCACCGATCCAAACTTTGCACCCTAGGCCTTCTCCCATTTCCCGTGATTGACCAAATCAAATCAGGTTGTGTATCCCCTACTGCCGCTTGCGTTGCGCCCCTAACCCTCTATCCATAGATGCCACATCTGCGTACTCACATACAAGCAGTAATAAGCCATGTGTACTTCCTTTGAGAAGCTCTCCTTGCCGCCTCAAAGGTGCAGCCCTACCGATGATCGCTTTGCTGCGTTATTTGATTAAACTCCAAACTCCCAACCTGATATTCATGTTTCATGTCGAAAGTATCACACCCACATTTGGACATAGGTAGTATGCTCGTGTGGTGAATTTTGTGGATATAGGTAGTATACTCGTGTGGTGAGTTTTGTGGAATATCTAATCTATACTCTGCATCTACCAAAAGGATTGCTCCCCTCACATGCAAATATAATTGAGGCCAATGGCTTTCTTCTCCCCTCAGATCACTAGACAAGAGCAGACCATCTAAACAGGCGGATCGGACCTTCACCTTGGTAGGAAGGTGAGTGCTACCTGTTGCCGTGTCGTCCTCGAGCTCGGGGTGGCCATCCTCCTCCTCCTCGAGCAGGACAAGGTTGTTCGTCCCCTAGAGTCCAATGGTCATATTCTCCAAGGACATATACAAGGGCAGAGCACAACATTGCTGCAAGTGCCACCAAGATAGTTTCAGTCAAAGTTAAAGCAATGGTACACATGCAAACTGAACCAAACCGAGGTGCATATTCATATGTGTGTGTATGTAGAGATGCCAGTGCCATCTGAATTTTGGGGAACCAAAGCATGGCTGTTGTTGTTGCTACTTTAGCACCAACAGCGTACTCAAAGTGAAACGAGCAGCAAGTTGTTTTATAAGCAGTGCATACTAGTAATTAGCTAGGACCATTATTATTGCACAACCATTCGAGGACGGTTGCAGACACATCTATCTCAAGGCTCTACTTGAGAAACAAAAGCATAAGATATGTGATGCTATCAACCTTAGCACAAGAAGAAAAAAAACACAGCCTCTCCGATAGAATGGATGGATGCATCATGCGCAATCATCGATTATAAGTGGACTAGTATTTCTTTGCTATTTGAGTTAATGGTGTATATCTACTGATTAAACAAGGGATTGTCTATTTGTCATTCAACTGAAATCAGTTGGACATTATTCAAATTTCTGGACCAATAACAAAATGATACTTCTATATCCTTTTTCCTTCTTTCCTGCATGTCAATGACCCAAAACATGCAACAGGCCTGACCTGCAATAATGATTTTTGCACTGTACATGAACTGCATAGAACCCGGTTTCGTAAGGCTGCGCTGGACCACATAACAATTCGACAAAAGGCCTAAAGAGAGACACTGAAATATTCTTTCTATTCCATAGCACAAACATGTCACTTTGTTTATAAGGACCAGAGAAGTATCATAAACCACATGATCTAGCATGTACACTGACAAAAAATAGCAATTCTAAAGCACAAGGGCCTAGGGTCAAAGGAAACTAAAAATTACGGTTACCAAGCTGCTCAAATTACATAGTAGAAAATTATGTGCTCATCAAAGTTTCTTACGCAAGGGTAGAATCAATCAACAGTATAGCAGTAACTTGTAGAGAAAAAAGACAAACCCGAAAGGTATGGAGTGATACTTTAAATTCACTAAATATATAGTATGATTGCTCTAAAGTGCACACTGTAATTACACTTAAATTACTCTACTGTAAACCCGTTGAAATTACAGTGTAAATTACACTAAAAGTTGCACACGAATTATAGTGTAATTTCCGTAAATTTACATAGTAAATTACACTGAATTTACACTATAATTTCCATTGCACTTAAATTACACAGTAAAATGCATGGGAATTCACATAAACTAACATTGTAATTCTCTGAACTTACAGTGCAAGAACCTTGAAGTTACACTGTAATAACCATGAAATTGCACTGTTAAATGTCCCCCGAAATATAGTGGAACTGACATTGAAATGCCCTAAATTAACGTCACTGAGTACTGCAACACAATACTTCAATCCTAAATGTGCAGAGCACGTCATACCCATGTATGCACTCCTAAAGTCTAGCAGCCAACTGAGCTAACTAATCTAATCAACCCTAAACAGCAGCCAATCAAGGGATTAACCTCAAACTGCAGCAACCCCTAACTTGCCATGTATCACCCATGGGTGGATGAATCTGAAACAAAGCATGGTGCAACTCAAAGTAGAGGAGGGGGGAGGGCAGAGGTAGTGGTGGGGCCTGAGAAGAAGTCACCGAAGAAGGAGGGAGGCTCCATGGGGCCTCTGCATGGTGTGAAGAAGGATCTCCATCTCCCAGCGTCACATCTCTTTTGCACCTATCTTTTTAGCCTTTAGCAATTTTTGCATCTAGTACTTGCGTAGTTGAATTTTCGGTTGCATCATCCTACAAAATAGTGCTGGTTTAGATTTGTACGAGAAATTTTGTCTACTAGATCGAACTTTTTTTTCTCCACCATAGTTTCCGTCGCAAGCTCGTCCATAATCTGAAAAAATACTATCAAAATTGCATTGGATTCCTTTGTTCTGCGTGCAATCCGACATCCCATCTGTTACACGTCGTTGCTGTCCGCCCTGACGCGTACATCAGCGACATGTTGCATCAGACATCAGTTCCACTCATGTCTGTCCTCAAGCGCCAGTTTCTTGTTCGCATGGTGCTCCACTTTATAGCCACGTTGGTTTGCTTTGTATAGACAGCATCATCATAACTAGATCGCGCGAGAGTGCTGATCCCAACCGATAATAATAAAGTGAAGAAGAAACATTCAATTACCCCATGCATCCCATTGGTCCAGCACCGAAAGTCTAAAATTATGCTTAATCACTCAATATATCATCACATATATCCATTGTTGTAAGCCATGTATTTTTATACGTTTTAGCTCAAAACCAAACCAAACTGGTGAATAGGATAATATGATATTTCATCACAAAGCATAAAGACCCGATTCATACCATACGATCCAGTCATAATGATCGCCCATGACAATAAGTTCATTACAAAGGATAGAGTCTAATATACCAAAAGACCAGATTGATAGAGCAGTACACGAAACATATATGGTTCGGCTATGGCATAACATCAGACTACCTATATATATGGATAGAGAGTTTGGTCTGACTGCCTTGTCGCCCGGCTCCTCCCTGCGTTGTAAACACATGTTGATCGACAGTATGTGTTATACAAAGAATCCATAGTGTTCCATATGAAAATCATCACAGCAAGAATACAGTTCTTTTTCTAACCCTTACGCCTTATGAATAGTGTTAGTTATCTGGCAAATAAATAGCTCCTATTATTACTACTCGCATAGTGAACATGCTAAATAATCGTGTTAACAAATGACAATAGTTAAAAGTTGATAATGCAAAAGGAATGTGTTAACAAATGACAAAAGTTAAAAGTTGATAATGCAAAAGAAAACATGATTATAACACCTTTAGAATTAGTTTGGTAATGTTCACTGCAGCAAGACACAAAATTCATGTAGTTCTTGGTAGGCATAAGTTACCAGAGTCCGCAAACATGAGTAATCCAGTCAGCTAGCAATCAGCCAAATGTAGGGGCTGCCAACCAAATTTCTAACATAATCGTTTTACTAACAGGGAAGCGACAATATACTTTGCTGTATATCCAAATATGCTTTAGGAGTCATCAGAAAAATTCTTGTATAATATTTGTATCCCTCTTAACAACAAGGAACAATCTTGGTACACGACATCTATCTATTTATTATTCCAAGATACCAAGATACGGGAAGCATACTAAAAAGCAACATCCTTGCACCAAAACAGCGGGAATAGTTTCTCGTAACAATTCATAATATGCTTTGCAATTTCCCCTGCACAAACAAAAGAACTATCTGAGCTTGTGGGTAGCAGGAGAACTCCAAAACAAAATCAGACCTACAATCTAAGTGCAGGGTCCCAATATAGTAGCTATTGATCACCCCATCAACAAGGCGCCATGATGTTCATGAGTTTTCTTTAGCATGCATTCAGAAATCACTGTTAGATACAAGATCATCACCTAACATCAGCAATTAGCATGAGCTTTTGACCAATATGCAGCAGACTTAAACAAACAGATTATATAAAAGCAAAACTGACAGTCTGCTGAAGGTTTATACATCCAAGCAACAAATACAAGTAATAACACTCCAAAAGCTCTAGGATATTATTTGATATAAGACCATTTTTTCGCAGCAAATACATAACTTGAACCGATAAAAGAGGTAAATGTTTTAACATTATCACAGCACTGGGGCTATATTATTCCTTATTATGGAGTCGGAATCACTTGCCCATAAAAAGCCGTAAAGATTGATGTAATATTTTTCATCTAACATAAAAACCACCAATCCATCTTAGCAAGTAGTAATAACGGGAAGTCAACTCTTGTGAGAAAGTAACTACTCAGTCACTCTATTTAGACTACATTAGCAGTCACTTCCAAAATTTCAGGAAAAATGTCACAGTCCAGAAAGTGCATCGAGTTTAACATGCCATTAAACTGAACTGAGGTAACAAGTTCACTTCCCAACCATTTTAGGCATCTCGGATTTACACACAATCTACACATTTGCTCATCACACAAATTAGGAGGCAACAATAATGATATACCCATCAAGTTCACTGCAATCTTTTTATCCTACCTGAGATGTAGCCTGCAGGTGGACGTTGGATTCAAGGTTGCCTGGCCCCAGAACTGAAACAGTAGCAGGCAATTATGAGAGTTATTAACAAGAAAATAAATATGCATTGGTGGTTAAAGAAAATGTCGCGACAGATGGCCAGAGATAACAGTTACTACTATTGTTCAAATAACTTACAGTGGGACAATGCACAAGCTTGAATGTTCACAAGAAATAAATAATTGTTGGAAATATGCCCTAGAGGCAATAATAAATTGATTATTATTATATTTCCTTGTTCATGATAATCATTTATTATCCATGCTAGAATTGTATTGATAGGAAATTCAGATACATGTGTGGATACATAGACAACACCATGTCCCTAGTAAGCCTCTAGTTGACTAGCTCATTGATCAATAGATGGTTACGGTTTCCTGACCATGGACATTGGATGTCGTTGATAACGGGATCACATCTTTAGGAGAATGATATGATGGACAAGACCCAATCCTAAGCATAGCACTAGATCGTGTAGTTCGTATGCTAAAGCTTTTCTAATGTCAAGTATCATTTCCTTAGACCATGAGATTGTGCAACTCCCGGATACCGTAGGAGTGCTTTGGGTGTGCCAAACGTCACAACGTAACTGGGTGGCTATAAAGGTACACTACGGGTATCTCCGAAAGTGCCTGTTGGGTTGGCACGAATCGAGACTGGGATTTGTCACTCCGTGTGACGGAGAGGTATCTCTGGGCCCACTCGGTAGGACATCATCATAATGTGCACAATGTGACCAAGGAGTTGATCACGGGATGATGTGTTACGGAACGAGTAAAGAGACTTGCCGGTAACGAGATTGAACAAGGTATCGGGATACCGACGATCGAATCTCGGGCAAGTATCGTACCGATAGACAAAGGGAATTGTATACGGGATTGATTAAGTCCTTGACATCGTGGTTCATCCGATGAGATCATCGTGGAACATGTGGGAGCCAACATGGGTATCCAGATCCCGCTATTGATTATTGACCGGAGAACGTCTCGGTCATGTCTGCATGTCTCCCGAACCCGTAGGGTCTACACACTTAAGGTTCGATGACGCTAGGGTTATAAAGGAAGTTTGTATGTGGTTACCGAATGTTATTCGGAGTCCCGGATTAGATCCCGGACGTCACGAGGAGTTCCGGAATGGTCCGGAGGTAAAGATTTATATATGGGAAGTCCTGTTTTGGTCACCGGACAAGTTTCGGGGTCACCGGTATTGTACCGGGACCACTGGAAGGGTCCCGGGGGTCCACCGGGTGGGGCCACCTGCCCCGGAGGGCCACATGGGCTGTAAGGGGGTGCGCCTTGGCCTATATGGGACAAGGGCACCAGCCCCAAGAGGCCCATGCGCCAAGGGATAAGGAAAGGAGGAGTCCTAAAAGGGGAAGGCACCTCCTAGGTGCCTTGGGGAGGAGGGATTCCTCCCCTTGGCCGCACCCCCTAGGAGATTAGATCTCCTAGGGCCGGAGCCCCCCCCTTGGCCCTCCTATATATAGTGGGGAGATGGAGGAATTCTTACCATTGCCTTTGGTGCATCCCTCCCCTCTCCCAAGTCCTTCTCCTCTCCCGTGGTGCTTGGCGAAGCCCTGCAGGATTGCCACGCTCCTCCACCACCACCACGCCGTTGTGCTGCTGCTGGATGGAGTCTTCCTCAACCTCTCCCTCTCTCCTTGCTGGATCAAGGCATGGGAGACATCACCGGGCTGTACATGTGTTGAACGCGGAGGTGCCGTGCGTTCGGCACTTGGTCATCGGTGATTTAGATCACGACGAGTACGACTCCATCAACCCCGTTCACTTGAACGCTTCCGCTTAGTGATCTACAAGGGTATGTAGATGCACTCTCCTTCCCCTCGTTGCTAGTTTCTCCATAGATAGATCTTGGTGACACGTAGGAAAATTTTGAATTTCTGCTACGTTACCCAACAGTGGCGTCATGAGCTAGGTCTATTGCGTAGATTCTATGCACGAGTAGAACACGAAGTAGGTGTGGGTGTTGATTTTGTTCAATATGCTTGCCGTTACTAGTCTTATCTTGATTCGGCGGCATCGTGGGATGAAGCGGCCCGGACCAACCTTACATGTACGCTTACACGAGACCGGTTCCACCGACAAACATGCACTAGTTGCATAAGGTGGCTGGCGGGTGTCTGTCTCTCCCACTTTAGTCGGATCAGATTCGATGAACAGGGTCCTTATGAAGGGTAAATAGCAATTGGCATATCACGTTGTGGTCTTTGCGTAGGTAAGAAAAGTTCTTGCTAGAAACCCATAGCAGCCACGTAAAACATGCAAACAACAATTAGAGGACGTCTAACTTGTTTTTGCAGGGTATGCTATGTGATGTGATATGGCCAAAGGATGTGATGAATGATATATGTGATGTATGAGATGATCATGATCTTGTAATAGGAATCACGACTTGCATGTCGATGAGTATGACAACCGGCAGGAGCCATAGGAGTTGTCTTAATTTATTTATGACCTGCGTGTCAACATAAACGTCATGTAATTACTTTACTTTATTGCTAACCGTTAGCTGTAGTAGTAGAAGTAATAGTTGACGAGACAACTTCAAGAAGACACGATGATGGAGATCATGATGATGGAGATCATGGTGTCATGCCGGTGACGATGATGATCATGGAGCCCCGAAGATGGTGATCAAAAGGAGCAATATTGTCACATCCCTAGCTGCTGGTAGTGCTCTAGGCTAGCTTCATGTGTGCATCATGTCTATATTTTCGAAACTTGAACTGAGGAATTTTGGAAGCCTCAAAAACTTAAATAAAAGAAGGGAAAAGAACCCTGGAAAATGCATTCAATGTTTTCAAAATGGCCTTAAATAATGTTGGTTATATTTTGGCAAGGGTTTTGCACCAAACCAAAAATAATGAACATTTTTGAGGAATATTTTGAGCACTGAATTTAAATCATTACTTTATTTGCATTTGGAACTATATTCATAACTTATATAGAATATATTTCCAAATACCCTGAAACATTTTTATGTGCTTTTGGAAAAGTCCATTAAGCAGCATAAATATTCTCAGAGGAGTTTTTTGGCATTGTTTGAATTATTTTTAATTCAAAACAGTGGCAAAAGAATTAAATAAAAGAAAAACAGAACATAATTAAATAAAACAGAGCAGAAAGCCTACCTGGCCTTACCCGTGCAGCCCACCAGAGCCGGCCCAGCTCCTGTGCTGGTCCAGCACTGTGCGGCCCAGCCCACCTCCTCCTCCCTGTCGCCTTCCTCCTCGCGCCAGTAGGCAGAGGAGGGACTCGGCGCACGCGCCCGAGCTCGCCACGCCACCACCCTGCTCGTCTGCTTCGCCTGAGGCCACCACGACGCCTCGCGCCTTCTCCTCGGCGCCGCCTCGACCCCTGGAACCCTCCCGCTCACTCCCTCGTCCCCATCTCTCCTCTGTTCCCTCTCTCTCGCCCGGACCGAACGGAGCCGCCGCCACCGACAAGCTTCCTCGCGGCCACCGCCACCCCCTCTCCTCCCCGACGCGCTCCTGAGCTCCGCAGTGCCTCCCTCGACCTCCCCGTCGGCTCACGCGACCGGAGAAGCCCCGAAGCGCCGTCCCGACGTTTTCCCCCTCCTCGGCCACCGAGGACCGCCGCTGTTGATTCGCCGCCTCCGACGCCTCCCCGAGCTCCCCGAGGCCACCGTCGCAACCCCTGTGAGCTCCGCCACCGTTTCCCCCTCTTTCCCTCTTTGTTTGATTGCCGTAGCCATCGCCCCCTTGATGACCGAAACCCGCCGCCGCCTGTGATCGCCGCCGACGTGCCTCCGGCCACCTAGTGGCCCGGCTGTCGTGCTCAGCTTCCTTCCCGCGCTGCCTAGAACACGTAGGTGCCTCGCACGAGCCTCCCCAGCCACCGTAGCATCGACCCCGAGCTCGCCCGAGCTCCGGCGACCGCCACGGTCGATGCCGGTGACGACTCCGGCCATCTTAGGCCCAGCCGCTGCCACTACTCGACGCGGACGAGTGCCTGCGTCACGTAGACGCCCTCCGCCGGCCATTTGGTCGCCGGAGGAGGGAAACCGCACCCATCCGCCGTCTCTGGCTCCGCCGGCGACGAGCCGCGGGTCAACTCCGGCGAGTTGACCCAGGTTTGACCTTCCCCGTGTGTCACTGACGTGTGGGCCACCCTCTGACATTTTAGTTAGTATTAGTTTAACACTAATTAACCTAGGTTAGTTAGCTGATTAGTCGCTGACCAGTGGGCCCCGGCCCCACAAACAGTTTAGTTAGAATTAACTTAAGGCTAATTAACTTGGTTAATTAGTTGTGTCACTGACCAGTGGACCCCACTGGTCAGGTTTGACCTGAACCTGCCCTGTTGACCTGATGACGTCAAGGTGATGTCATGCTGACGCATTAAATGATTTTCTGGATTTAAAATAAATCAGAAAATTCCAGAAAATTGTATAAACTTCAATAAATCATAGAAAATTAACCGTAACTCCAAATTAAATAATTTATATATGAAAAATTATCAGAAAAATCCAAGGAATCCATCTGTACCATTTTCATGCATGTTAGAACAACTTATAGCTGCTGTTTAGCACAAATCAACTAAAGGGCATTTAAATAATCACATATGGAGTTTGAATTTGAATCTTGTATTCAAACCAACTTCATTTAATCTGGTTCTAGTTGCATTAGCACAAAACACAGCATATTGCCATGTCACATTCATGCATCATATTGTGCATTGCATTTGATTGTGTTTTCCTCAGTTGCCGGTGATTGCCCCCTTTCGATAGACGTGATACCAATGATGTGATCGTTGACACTGATGAAGACTCAATGTTATCTTCAGAAGTGCCAGGCAAGCAAAACCCCCTTGTTCATTCCGATAAAATCCCACTCTCTCGCTCCTGCTCTCTTTTACTGCATTAGGACAACAACGACATATTTGTTACTTGATGCGGTAGCTGAACCCCTTTATCCTTTGCATGACCTGTCATTGCCACAGTAAATAGATGAAACCCACTAGCATGAGTAGGAGTTGTTTGAGCCCTGTTGTGCCTACTCATTCATGTTTGTTTGTCATGCCTGCTACTGCTTAGAGTTGAGTCAGGTCTGATTCATCGGGGATGAATCAGAGGCGTGTGAACATGTCCTACTGTGTGTGAGCTAAGTGTGTGAACACGATTAGGTAAAGGTAGCAGTGAGAGGCCATGTAGGAGGACATGGTGGGTTGTCTCATTGCAGCCGCCCTCAGGAACTGAGTTCTGTGTTTGTGATCCATGATTCAGCTACTACCATACATTGGGCCCTGAAATATGACCCCGCTCGACTTCTTATTCACCCTCGTCCTCTGTCCAGGAGTTGCAAGTAGTTTCTGGTGTTTGTAGTATGCTGGAGGCCGTGGACAGCGCTGACCGTAGGGGTGGGCTGTGATGCGGTAGGCACGTGGCCGGGTATACCGGGCGCCCGTTTGGTGTCACGGAACCCTGTTCACATCGTTTGGGGCTGTGAGCGAAACTCCGGCCGGATCTCCTCATGGATGGAACCCGAATAGGCGATAAACCTGGACTAGAGACTTGAGTGTTTAGGTAGGTCGTGGTCTACACCCACGTCGGCTTTCGCTTGAAGTCTGCCGAGCACATGTCGTGTGCAGACGCTAAGTGGTGGAAACATGTATGAAGCAGTACACCCCTGCAGGGTTAACATCATCTATTCGAATAGCCGTGTCCGCGGAAAAGGACTTCTGGGTTGCTTATATCAGTTCATAGACAAGTGAAAGTGGATACTCTAAAATACGCAAGATAAGCGTGAGTGCTATGGATGGCGTTCTCGTAGGGAGACGGGAGCGGATCCATAGTGGTGTATTGATATGGTGAATATGTGGACTCGTGTGCGCCACCTCAAAAGAGTCGCTTGCAGTCGTAGTTTAGGATAGCCACCGAGTCAAAGCTGGCTTGCTACAGTTAAACCCCACCATCCCTTTGCTGATAATGATGCATATGTAGATAGATCTGATGTAAGTCTTGCTGGGTACATTTGTACTCACGTTTGCCTATTTTATGTTTTTGCAGAGAGACTTCGGTCTCGCTAGTAGTTCCACGTGGACTTCGACGTTTAGCTTGTTACCTCAGCCACGATCTTGAGCCCTCGGCAGGATTGGTAGATAGTCAGGCTTTTCAGCCTTTTTCATTTATAGATGTCTGTACTCAGACATGATAGCTTCCGCTTGTGCTTTGACTTGTATGCTCTGAGTGTTGGGTCATGAGACCCATGTTTGTAATATCTCGCTCCTCGGAGCCTATTGAATAAATTACTTGAGTCGTAGAGTCATGTTGTGATGCCATGTTGTGTTTGCACATATCGAGCATATTGTGTGTATGTTATTGAAATGCTTGGTATGTGTGGGATCTGACTATCTAGTTGTTTATCTTTAGTAGCCTCTCTTATCGGGAAATGTCTCCTAGTGTTTCCACCGAGCCATGGTAGCTTGCTACTGCTCCGGAACACTTAGGCTGGCCGGCATGTGTCCTTCTTCGTTCCTGTGTCTGTCCCTTCGGGGAAATGTCACGCGATGAATACCGAAGTCCTGTTAGCCCGCTGCAGCCCGGTTCACCGGAGTCCTGCTAGCCCAGTGCTACAGCCTGGGTTCACCCGCTGATGACCGACACGTTCGATGCTGGGTCATGGATGCCTGTCCCTGTAAGTTTGTGCCACTTCGGGTTTACGACTAGCCATGTCAGCCCGGGCTCCTTATCATATAGATGCTAGCGACACTTTCATATGCGTGTGCCAAAAGGCGCAAACGGTCCCGGGCAAAGGTAAGGCGACACCCGTGGGAATACCGTGCGTGAGGCCGCAAAGTGATATGAGGTGTTACATGCTAGATCAATGTGGCATTGAGTCGGGGTCCTGACAGCGTTGGTATCAGAGCCTGACTGCCTGTAGGATTACCAAGCCAAACTGGTCGAAGTTGAGTCTAGAAATGCTTTAGTTATATGTAAGGGAATTGATTGTGGGATGGGACGTAAGGCTCTTTTTACTCCTTATACCTTATGCCTTCTGATCTGAGTCATCCTATCTTTCCTACGGGGATTAAGAACTAGGCTATCTCTTCTTTCTATCAGGATCACGTGTTACTGATCCGTAGACTTATAAGATTGTTGGATTTAAGCTTGAGTTCAGTTTCTACTACTTCCGTACGTTAATTATTGATCTCGAGACCTTGATATTGTGCTTCTGAGTGGTTATGCCACCATCTTTGTGAATGTCTCAAATCTTTTCTGAGCATTTACAGCCGTTATGCTGTCCGAGTCATCCCAGGTTTCTAAGTAGTCTGATGCATTTGCAAATCCTTTCTTCCCGTTTCAATGTTCCCATGGGCCAGATTAACCACACTAATTAGTGAGTTGAGGTACTTTATTGCCTCGACATATATGTTGGAATAATTATTATGACCCTAGGTGTCTCAGGGGATCATCTAGTGGTCTAGCCATGATTTGTGTCCTAGTGTGAAGATTCTGGCCATCATTCTCGTAAGCATCCCGTAATGCCACTTAGTTAGTAGGCATTTCACTTCTGGGTTTTCGACCCGAGATTCACTCTACCTACTTCATGTTGATAGTAATTGCTAGTGCCTTTAGGATATTAGTAACCTTTGCGATAGTCCTTGAAGTCCGTGGTATCTTCTTCTTCCAAATACCATGAACTACTTATGGCAGAAGTTCCTCGTTGAACTGAAATATCACAACAGGATTATTCTTGAGGAGTTCTCCATTCATAAATCGTGACTCTGCCAGTTCTACCTTTCTGCATGGGTTATCCGGAAGAAATATGTTGAACTTGGTTCGACATACTAATCTATGCATCCACAACTCAGAAAATTATATGTTCCTTTGAGTTGTTCTCTTTAGTTGCATTCTGACCCTCGTCTATCAATTGATAGTCAAGAGTATGCGTGCGTTCGTTTATCGATGCCTATTACTCTTGTGGTCCGTCAAGCCATTCTATCGCAGAATGACTAGGAGAAACAAACTCCAGTACCTCATCCATATCTAGGATTGGGTCAAAGTAGTTGTATTCCGCAGATCAAATGCCAATACAGCTTTTGGTTTTGTTCTACCTTGGAGTATTACCCCCTTTATGTCAGAATTGTCATGAGAACTGCACCAACTCTCATGAATTTTGACGTAGTGATACTTCTCACCATCATTAGTCATTCCTCGGCCCTCGTGTTGATGCAACCGGAATACCGACAAATGAATTGTGATGTGTGAAATCAATACTCCCAGCAACCTCGTTGCTTGGTAGTTAAAGGATAATAATTTCATTCTTAGCATGTTGGTTTTTGAATCATCCTTCTAAGACTGATCGTGCTACCTAGTCCTTATTTCGGTGCACCCTTCGATTGATGAGTTAGGATCTTGTCAAGTCCTCACTCATTTGATCATATCGTCTTGCCCTCAAAAGCGAGATTGTTCTCGAGCTTAGTAACATACCGGTGGTTCATGATTTTCTGAATATCTTCTCGGAAGTATCACCAGGTTGTCACCTGACCGCTATGTTGAGCTCGTGATCAAGTTGGTTTCTTGTGAACCACCTTCTCTCCAAGAATCGGTGTTAGATATCCCTGAGCTAGTTGGTTAAGCTAAACGACAACTTGGAGGGTTGGAAGATAAAAGCTTGCCTGACTTAGTTCGTTCCAAAGGGATATTCTTGTGTAGTGTGGTTGAAGAAAGATGATGTCTTCATCGATTGGTCCCTGTGATCAGTTGCTGGACCTATTGTCTTATCAATCCTTTGATTTGAGTGTGGGCTATCGTCAAATCAAATCAGTACCAATGATGCTCGTAATGTTGTCTTATTCGTGGTTGATCCCTCAAGCATACACCATTACATCTTTGGCCTGACCAATGCTATCACCGTGTTCACTTAACTATGGAATTCCTTTTAAAAGGAAACCTAGATGAATTGTTGTTGAGCCCATTGACAACATCCTTATCTCCTCCATGATCTTGTTGGACAACAAGTTAGTGTTGGAAACTTCTGAAAGCATTTCTTCATGCTAACTCATGAAGTATGTGTTTGATGAAAGGAGTGACTTCCTCTTATACATGTGCATTTGGTGAAAGATGCCGCTGTGGATTTGAGAAAGTTAGTTTTGCTTCCTCTGGAATCATCCCAAGTCAGTCATGCATACGTGCGAAGTATTCTGTGGTCTGGAGACTTGCAACCTTCATTCCATATGTGTTCTGAGCACACCAAGCCACTGATTGATTTGTTCAAGGAGAAGAAGTTCCTTCTTAAGAGCATGCCTTATGCAAGGATTTTGATATCCTCGTTGATGGTTCCCCACCTGAACTCGGTAGTGTTTTATTATAAGACTACCACGTGGTCATGTTTGTCTGGGATAGCGTGTTCACATGTTTATAGCAGAACCAGCTCATGTTTTGGAGCTTACTATCGTAGTTCATTCCCGAGAATCTCGCAGTGTTGTCTCGTCGAATTGTGTTGCAAACTTTCATTTGTCTTCCTAGACTCGATGAGCCTGGAATATCCTGACCACCAACCAGATCTGAATCTCAGGCAGATATGATGGTTTGGAACATTTCCCAAGAACTATAATATCATTCCCTCGAAAACCGGTAAAGTGGATGTCGTGGCCAACACACCCAGCCGGAAGACCTGTTATTATAATATCTTGATTGAGGAAGTTGGCCACCTCCCCATAGGGATTTCGTAGGATTTACTCCCTAGTTGCCCCTATGGATTTTGAGATCCCGAAGTCCGACCTTTTTACTTGATGTTCTAGATATCAAACCATATCTATGAATGGGTTACACTAGCACATCAAGGAGAACATTAGAAGCGGAGTGCTAAATATCTCTCGGTCGATCATCCAGATTTTATTCCCTTGGCCCCGCTAAGATGAAATCTGAGAAGTGTTATCTTCCTTTGCATCTGCATCATCCATCATCATTCATCATGGTAGTAAGTTGTGTTGCCAGGATCCTTGACACGGATATTGGTAAAACCTTGATGAATGTGGAAATGCTCAAGTTCTTGAGAGCACGCACAAGCGCTACGTGTTATCATCGGCTCTAACTGGGATTCCTCTCAGTTTCCTCGGCAATGCTATGACCTTTTCAAACAGTGAGTCCACTCTCTATTGTTGGGTTCTTCCCCAGTTACCAGAATCATTCCCATCATTTGCATTTTGTTCCCAGTTTGCACCGCCAATGTGCCATTCTACCATGGGTCTCTTCCATTTCTGGTGATAAGCAAATTCATCCATTGCGTTGTCTTCAACAAGGTAATCCACATCATCCAAGTCCGAGTATGCCATTCTACCGACCCCCTCCAAACGATCGCTCGAGAATTGTCTTAGGCTGGTTTAAAGAGTTTCAATGATCTCTGAATCAAAAGTAATTCTTTTTGCCACCTAAGGTAATAATCTACGAATCACCCTCCTCCAGGATGTTTCGTCGTGGTATCATGGCAACTCAACTCCTCGCTACGTTGACAATCGTTTACCACCTTCTTAGGTGCGGAATTGTTGTCTACCTAGTGAACCTTCGTCATCCGTTTCTTTCCACCCCTCTTGATGTGTATCTCGTGTCTCAACCCGAGAGATGGTCCTATGTCTCATTCCGTGAGTTGTTCGATCTTCGAGAAGATCGACCCCTCTAGAGTCTCCTTCTTCCCTCCATGTCATGTTGACAGGATTTCTCAGAGCAAGACTTCAAGACGATGATGGTGATCGAATCAACGTTCCTATGAAGTGCAACCTGGATCGTGAAGATTGTACTAGTTTGCGTTTCCCCTTCACCCTACCCTACGCTTGAATCTCGGGACGAGATTTTTGTTTAGTGGGGGTGAGTTGTCACATCCCTAGCTGCTGGTAGTGCTCTAGGCTAGCTTCATGAGTGCATCATGTCTATATTTTCGAAACTTGAACTGAGGAATTTTGGAAGCCTCAAAAACTTAAATAAAAGAAGGGCAAAGAACCCTGGAAAATGCATTCAATGTTTTCAAAATGGCCTTAAATAATGTTGGTTATATTTTGGCAAGGGTTTTGCACCAAACCAAAAATAATGAACATTTTTGAGGAATATTTTGATCACTGAATTTAAATCATTACTTTATTTGCATTTGGAACTATATTCATAACTTATATAGAATATATTTCCAAATACCCTGAAACATTTTTATGTGCTTTTGGAAAAGTCCATTAAGCAGCATAAATATTCTCAGAGGAGTTTTTTTGGCATTGTTTGAATTATTTTTAATTCAAAACAGTGGCAAAAGAATTAAATAAAAGAAAAACAGAACAGAATTAAATAAAACAGAGAAGAAAGCCTACCTGGCCTTACCCGTGCAGCCCACCAGAGCCGGCCCAGCTCCTGTGCTGGTCCAGCACTGTGCGGCCCAGCCCACCTCCTCCTCCCTGTCGCCTTCCTCCTCGCGCCAGTAGGCAGAGGAGGGACTCGGCGCACGCGCCCGAGCTCGCCACGCCACCACCCTGCTCGTCTGCTTCGCCTGAGGCCACCACGACGCCTCGCGCCTTCTCCTCGGCGCCGCCTCGACCCCTGGAACCCTCCCGCTCACTCCCTCGTCCCCATCTCTCCTCTGTTCCCTCTCTCTCGCCCGGACCGAACGGAGCCGCCGCCACCGACAAGCTTCCTCGCGGCCACCGCCACCCCCTCTCCTCCCCGACGCGCTCCTGAGCTCCGCAGTGCCTCCCTCGACCTCCCCGTCGGCTCACGCGACCGGAGAAGCCCCGAAGCGCCGTCCCGACGTTTTCCCCCTCCTCGGCCACCGAGGACCGCCGCTGTCGATTCGCCGCCTCCGACGCCTCCCCGAGCTCCCCGAGGCCACCGTCGCAACCCCTGTGAGCTCCGCCACCGTTTCCCCCTCTTTCCCTCTTCGTTTGATTGCCGTAGCCGTCGCCCCCTTGATGACCGAAACCCGCTGCCGCCTGTGATCGCCGCCGACGTGCCTCCGGCCACCTAGTGGCCCGGCTGTCGTGCTCAGCTTCCTCCCCGCGCTGCCTAGAACAGGTAGGTGCCTCGCACGAGCCTCCCCAGCCACCGTAGCGTCGACCCCGAGCTCGCCCGAGCTCCGGCGACCGCCACGGTCGATGCCGGTGACGACTCCGGCCATCTTAGGCCTAGCCGCTGCCACTACTCGACGCGGACGAGTGCCTGCGTCACGTAGACGCCCTCCGCCGGCCATTTGGTCGCCGGAGGAGGGAAACCGCACCCCTCCGCCGTCTCTGGCTCCGCCGGCGACGAGCCGCGGGTCAACTCCGGCGAGTTGACCCAGGTTTGACCTTCCCCGTGTGTCACTGACGTGTGGGCCACCCCCCTGACATTTTAGTTAGTATTAGTTTAACACTAATTAACCTAGGTTAGTTAGCTGATTAGTCGCTGACCAGTGGGCCCCGGCCCCACAAACAGTTTAGTTAGAATTAACTTAAGGCTAATTAACTTGGTTAATTAGTTGTGTCACTGACCAGTGGACCCCACTGGTCAGGTTTGACCTGAACCTGCCCTGTTGACCTGATGACGTCAAGGTGATGTCATGCTGACGCATTAAATGATTTTCTGAATTTAAAATAAATCAGAAAATTCCAGAAAATTGTATAAACTTCAATAAATCATAGAAAATTAACCGTAACTCCAAATTAAATAATTTATATATGAAAAATTATCAGAAAAATCCAAGGAATCCATCTGTACCATTTTCATGCATGTTAGAACAACTTATAGCTGCTGTTTAGCACAAATCAATTAAAGGGCATTGAAATAATCACATATGGAGTTTGAATTTGAATCTTGTATTCAAACCAACTTCATTTAATCTGGTTCTAGTTGCATTAGCACAAAACACAGCATATTGCCATGTCACATTCATGCATCATATTGTGCATTGCATTTGATTGTGTTTTCCTCAGTTGCCGGTGATTGCCCCCTTTCGATAGACGTGATACCGATGATGTGATCGTTGACACTGATGAAGACTCAATGTTATCTTCAGAAGTGCCAGGCAAGCAAAATCCCCTTGTTCATTCCGATAAAATCCCACTCTCTCGCTCCTGCTCTCTTTTACTGCATTAGGACAACAACGACATATTTGTTACTTGCTGCGGTAGCTGAACCCCTTTATCCTTTGCATGACCTGTCATTGCCACAGTAAATAGATGAAACCCACTAGCATGAGTAGGAGTTGTTTGAGCCCTGTTGTGCCTACTCATTCATGTTTGTTTGTCATGCCTGCTACTGCTTAGAGTTGAGTCAGGTCTGATTCATCGGGGATGAATCAGAGGCGTGTGAACATGTCCTACTGTGTGTGAGCTAAGTGTGTGAACACGATTTGGTAAAGGTAGCAGTGAGAGGCCATGTAGGAGTACATGGTGGGTTGTCTCATTGCAGCCGTCCTCAGGAACTGAGTTCTGTGTTTGTGATCCATGATTCAGCTACTACCATACATTGGGCCCTGAAATATGACCCCGCTCGACTTCTTATTCACCCTCGTCCTCTGTCCAGGAGTTGCAAGTAGTTTCTGGTGTTTGTAGTATGCTGGAGGCCGTGGACAGCGCTGACCGTAGGGGTGGGCTGTGATGCGGTAGGCACGTGGCCGGGTATACCGGGCGCCCGTTTGGTGTCACGGAACCCTGTTCACATCGTTTGGGGCTGTGAGCGAAACTCCGGCCGGATCTCCTCATGGATGGAACCCGAATAGGCGATAAACCTGGACTAGAGACTTGAGTGTTTAGGTAGGTTGTGGTCTACACCCACGTCGGCTTTCGCTTGAAGTCTGCCGAGCACATGTCGTGTGCAGACGCTAAGTGGTGGAAACATGTATGAAGCAGTACACCCCTGCAGGGTTAACATCATCTATTCGAATAGCCGTGTCCGCGGGAAAGGACTTCTGGGTTGCTTATATCAGTTCATAGACAAGTGAAAGTGGATACTCTAAAATACGCAAGATAAGCGTGAGTGCTATGGATGGCGTTCTCGTAGGGAGACGGGAGCGGATCCATAGTGGTGTATTGATATGGTGAATATGTGGACTCGTGTGCGCCACCTCAAAAGAGTCGCTTGCAGTCGTAGTTTAGGATAGCCACCGAGTCAAAGCTGGCTTGCTGCAGTTAAACCCCACCATCCCTTTGCTGATAATGATGCATATGTAGATAGATCTGATGTAAGTCTTGCTGGGTACATTTGTACTCACGTTTTCCTATTTTATGTTTTTGCAGAGAGACTTCGGTCTCGCTAGTAGTTCCACGTGGACTTCGAAGTTTAGCTTGTTACCTCAGCTACGATCTTGAGCCCTCGGCAGGATTGGTAGATAGTCAGGCTTTTCAGCCTTTTTCATTTATAGATGTCTGTACTCAGACATGATAGCTTCCGCTTGTGCTTTGACTTGTATGCTCTGAGTGTTGGGTCATGAGACCCATGTTTGTAATATCTCGCTCCTCGGAGCCTATTGAATAAATTACTTGAGTCGTAGAGTCATGTTGTGATGCCATGTTGTGTTTGCACATATCGAGCATATTGTGTGTATGTTATTGAAATGCTTGGTATGTGTGGGATCTGACTATCTAGTAGTTTATCTTTAGTAGCCTCTCTTATCGGGAAATGTCTCCTAGTGTTTCCACCGAGCCATGGTAGCTTGCTACTGCTCCGGAACACTTAGGCTGGCCGGCATGTGTCCTTCTTCGTTCCTGTGTCTGTCCCTTCGGAGAAATGTCACGCGATGAATACCGGAGTCCTATTAGCCCGCTGCAGCCCGGTTCACCGGAGTCCTGCTAGCCCAGTGCTACAGCCTGGGTTCACCCGCTGATGACCGACACGTTCGATGCTGGGTCATGGATGCCTGTTCCTGTAAGTTTGTGCCACTTTGGGTTTACGACTAGCCATGTTAGCCCGGGCTCCTTATCATATAGATGCTAGCGACACTGTCATATACGTGTGCCAAAAGGCGCAAACGGTCCCGGGCAAAGGTAAGGCGACACCCGTGGGAATACCGTGCGTGAGGCCGCAAAGTGATATGAGGTGTTACATGCTAGATCAATGTGGCATTGAGTCGGGGTCCTGACAAATATGATATTGGCCATATCATGTCACTATTTGATTGCATGTGATGTTTATCATGTTTATGCATCTTGTTTGCTTAGAACAACGGTAGTAAATAAGATGATCCCTCATTAAAATTTCAAGAAGGTGTTCCCCCTAACTGTGCACCGTTGCGACAGTTCGTTGTTTCAAAGCACCACATGATGATCAGGTGTTTGATTCCAACGTTCACATACAACGGGTGTAAGACAGATTTACACATGCAAACACTTAGGTTGACTTGACGAGCCTAGCATGTGTACAGACATGGCCTCGGAACACAGAAGACCGAAAGGTCGAGCATGAGTCGTATGGTAGATACGATCAGCATGAAGATGTTCACCGATGTTGACTAGTCCGTCTCACGTGATGATCAGACACGGCCTAGTTGACTCGGATCATGTAATCACTTAGATGATTAGAGGGATGTCTATCTGAGTGGGAGTTCATAAGATGAACTTAATTATCCTGAACATAATCAAAAGGATTTCGCAAATTATGTCGTAGCTCACGCTTCAGTTCTACTGTTTAGATATGTTCCTAGAGAAAATTTAGTTGAAAGTTGATAGTAGCAATTATGTGGACTAGGTCCGTAAACTGAGGATTGTCCTCATTGCTTCATAGAAGGTTGATGTCCTTAATGCATCGCTCAGTGTGCTGAACCTCGAACGTTGTCTGTGGATGTTGCGAACATCTGACATACATGTTTTGATAACTACGTGATAGTTCAGTTAAAACGGTTTAGAGTTGAGGCACCGAAGACGGTTTTGAAACGTCACGAAACATATGAGATGTTTCGAGGGCTGAAATTGGAATTTCAGGCTCGTGCCCACGTCAAGAGGTATAAGACCTCTGATGATTTTCTTAGCCTACAAACTAAGGAGAAAAGCTCAATTGTTGTGCTTGTGCTCAGATTGTCTGAGTACAACAATCATTTGAATCGAGTGGGAGTTGATCTTCCAGATAAGATAGTGATGTTTCTCCGAAGTCATTACCAGCAAGCTGCTAGAGCTTCGTGATGAACTATAATATATCAGGGACATATATGATGATCCTTGAGATATTCGCGATGTTTGACACCAAAGTAGAAATCAAGAAGGAGCATCAATTGTTGATGGTTGGTGAAACCACTAGTTTCAAGAAGGGCAAGGGCAAGAAAGGATACTTCATGAAACGGCAATTCAGCTGCTGCTCTAGTGAAGAAACCCAAGGTTGAACCCAAACCCGAGACTAAGTGCTTCTGTAATAAGGGGAACAACCACTGGAGCAGAATTACCCTAGATACTTGGTAGATAAGAAGGCTGGCAAGGTCGATAGAAGTATATTGGATATACATTGTGTTGATGTGTACTTTACTAGTACTCCTAGTAGCACCAGGGTATTAGATACCGGTTTGGTTGCTAAGTGTTAGTAACTCGAAATAAAAGCTATGGAATAAACGGAGACTAGCTAAAGGTGAGCTGACGATATGTGTTGGAAGTGTCTCCAATGTTGATATGATCAAGCATCGCACGCTCCCTCTGCCATCGAGACTGGTGTTAAACCTAAATAATTGTTATTTGGTGTTTGCGTTGAGCATAGACGTGATTGGATTATGTCTATCGCAATACGATTATTCATTTAAGGAGAATAATGGTTACTCTGTTTATTTGAATAATACCTTCAATGGTCTTGCACCTAAAATGAATGGTTTATTGAATCTCGATCGTAGTGATACACATGTTCATGCCAAAAGATATAAGATAGTAATGATAGTACCACCTATTTGTGGCACTGCCACTTAAGTCATATCGGTATAAAACGCATGAAGAAGCTCCATGTTGATGGATCTTTGGGCTCACTCGTTTTGAAAAGTTTGAGACATGTGAACCATGTCTATTGGTGTATATGCATGAAGAAACTCCATGCAAATGGACCGTTTGGACTCACTTGATCTTGAATCACTTGAGACATGCAAATCATACCACATGGGCGAGATGACTGAAAGCCTCGTTTTAGTAAGAAGGAACAAGATAGCAACTCGTTGGAAGTAACACATTTTGATGTGTGCAGTCCAATGAGTGCTGAGGCGTATAGTGGATATCGTTATGTTCTTCACAGATGATTTGAGTAGATGTTGAGTATATTTACTTGATGAATCACGAGTCTGAATTATTGAAAGGTTCAAGTAATTTCAGGGTGAAGTTGAAAGATCGTCGTGACAAGAGGATAAAATATCTATGATATGATCATAGAGATGAATATCTGAATTACGAGTTTGGCACAGAATTAAGACATTGTGGAAATCGTTTCACAACTAATACAGCCTGGAACACCATAGTGTGATGGTGTGTCCGTACATCATAACTGCACCCTATTGGATATGATGCATACCATGATGTCTCTTATCGAATTACCACAATACTTCATGGGTTAGGCATTAGAGACAACCACATTCACTTTAAATGGGGCACCACATAATTCCGATGAGATGACACCGTATGAACTATGGTTTAGAGAAACCTAAGCTGTCATTTCTTAAAAGTGTGGGGCTGCGACGCTTATGTGAAAAAGTTTTAGGCTGATAAGCTCGAACCCAAAGCGGATAAATGCATCTTCATAGGACACCCAAAACAGTTGGGTATACCTCCTGTCTCAGATCCGAAAGCAATAAGGGATTGTTTCTAGAATTGGGTCCTTTCTCGAGAAAAAGTTTCTCTCCAAGGAATTGAGTGGGAGGATGGTGGAGACTTGATGAGGTTATTGAACCGTCACTTCAACTAGTGTATAGCAGGGCACAAAGAGTTGTTCCTGTGGCACCTACACCAATTGAAGTGGAAGCTTATGATATTGATCATGAGACTTCGGATCAAGTCACTCCCAAACCTCGTAGGATGACAAGGATGCGTACTACTTCAGAGTGGTACGTAATCCTGTCTTGGAAGTCATGTTGCTAGACAACAATGAACCTATGAGCCATGGAGAAGCGATGGTGGGCCCGGATTCCGATAAATGGCTCGAGGCCATAAAATCCGAGAGAGGATCCATGTATGAAAACAAAGTGTAGACTTTGGCGGAACAGCTCGATGGTCGTAAGGCTGTTGAGTACAGATGGATACTAAAAGGAAGACGAACAATGATGGTAAGTATCACCATTAAGAAAGCTCGACTTGTCGTTAAGATGTTTTCCGACAAGTTCAAGGAGTTGACTACGGTGAGATTTTCTCACTCGTAGCGATGCTAAGAGTCTGTTGGAATTATATTAGCGATTACTGCGTTATTTATGAAATCTTGCAGATAGGATATCAAAACATTGTTTCCTCGACGATTTTTCTTGAGGAAAGGTTGTATGTGATACAACCGGAAGGTTTTGTCAATCCTGAAAGATGCTAATAAGTATGCAAAGCTCCAGCTATCCTTCTGAGGACTGGAGTAAGCATCTCGGAGTTGGAATGTATGCTTTGATGGGATGATCAAAGATTTTGGGTGTATACAAAGTTTGTGAGAAACTTGTATTTCCGAAGAAGTGAGTGGGAGCACTATAGAATTTCTGATGAGTATATGTTGTTGACATATTGTTGATCAGAAATGATGTAGAATTTCTGGAAAGCATATAGGGTTATTTGGAAAGTGTTTTCAATGGAAAGCCTGGATTAAGCTGCTTGAGCATTGAGCATCAAGATCTATAAGGATAGATCAAAACGCTTAATGGAACTTTCAAATGAGCACATACCTTGACATGATCTTGAAGGTGTTCAAGATGGATCAGTCAAAGAAGGAGTTCTTGCTTGAGTTGTAAGGTATGAAGTTAAGACTTAAAGCTCGACCATGGCAGAATAGAGAGAAAGGACGAAGGTCGTCCCCTATGCTTAAGACGTAGGCTCTACAGTATGCTATGCTGTGTACCGCACCTGAAGTGTGCCTTGCCATGAGTCAGTCAAGGGGTACAAGAGTGATCCAAGAATGGATCACAAGACAGCGGTCAAAGTTATCCTTAGTAACTAGTGGACTAAGGAATTTTCTCGATTATGGAGGTGGTAAAAGAGTTCGTTGTAAAGGGTTACGCCGATGCAAACTTTGACACTAATCCAGATTATTCTGAGTAGTAAACTGGATTCGTATAGTAGAACAGTTATTTGGAATAGCTCCAAATAGAACGTGGTAGCTGCATCTAGGAGATGACATAGAGATTTGTAAAGCACACACGGATCTGAAAGGTTCAGACCCGTTGACTATAACCTCTCTCACAAGCATAACATGATCAAACCCAGAACTCATCGAGTGTTAATCACATGGTAAATGTGAACTAGATTATTGACTTTAGTAAACTCTTTGGGTGTTAGTCACATGGGGATGTGACCTTGAGTGTTAATCACATATCGATGTGAACTAGATTATTGACTCTAGTGCAAGTGGGAGACTGTTGGAAATATGCCCTAGAGGCAATAATAAATTGATTGTTATTATATTTCCTTGTTCATGATAATCGTTTATTATCCATGCTAGAATTGTATTGATAGGAAACTCAGATACATGTGTGGATACATAGACAACACCATGTCCCTAGTAAGCCTCTAGTTGACTAGCTCATTGATCAATAGATGGTTACGGTTTCCTGACCATGGACATTGGATGTCGTTGATAACGGGATCACATCATTAGGAGAATGATGTGATGGACAAGACCCAATCCTAAGCATAGCACTAGATCGTGTAGTTCGTATGCTAAAGCTTTTCCAATGTCAAGTATCATTTCCTTAGACCATGAGATTGTGTAACTCCCGGATACCGTAGGAGTGCTTTGGGTGTGCCAAACGTCACAACGTAACTGGGTGGCTATAAAGGTACACTATGGGTATCTCCGAAAGTGCCTGTTGGGTTGGCACGAATCGAGACTGGGATTTGTCACTCCGTGTGACGGAGAGGTATCTCTGGGCCCACTCGGTAGGACATCATCATAATGTGCACAATGTGACCAAGGAGTTGATCAGGGGATGATGTGTTACGGAACGAGTAAAGAGACTTGCCGGTAACGAGATTGAACAAGGTATCGGGATACCGACGATCGAATCTCGGGCAAGCATCATACCGATAGACAAAGGGAATTGTATACGGGATTGATTAAGTCCTTGACATCGTGGTTCATCCGATGAGATCATCGTGGAACATGTGGGAGCCAACATGGGTATCCAGATCCCGCTATTGGTTATTGACCGGAGAACGTCTCGGTCATGTCTGCATGTCTCCCGAACCCGTAGGGTCTACACACTTAAGGTTCGATGACGCTAGGTTTATAAAGGAAGTTTGTATGTGGTTACCGAATGTTATTTGGAGTCCCGGATGAGATCCCGGACGTCAGAGGAGTTCCGGAATGGTCCGGAGGTAAAGATTTATATATGGGAAGTCCTGTTTTGGTCACTGGACAAGTTTCGGGGTCACCGGTATTGTACCGGGACCACCGGAAGGGTCCCGGGGGTCCACCGGGTGGGGCCACCTGCCCCGGGGGGCCACATGGGCTGTAAGGGGGTGCGTCTTGGCCTATATGGGCCAAGGGCACCAGCCCCAAGAGGCCCATGCGCCAAGGGATAAGGAAAGGAGGAGTCCTAAAAGGGGAAGGCACCTCCTAGGTGCCTTGGGGAGGAGGGATTCCTCCCCTTGGCCGCACCCCCTAGGAGATTAGATCTCCTAGGGCCGGCGCCCCCCCTTGGCCCTCCTATATATAGTGGGGAGATGGAGGACTTCTTACCATTGCCTTTGGTGCATCCCTCCCCTCTCCCAAGTCCTTCTCCTCTCCCGTGGTGCTTGGCGAAGCCCTGCAGGATTGCCACGCTCCTCCACCACCACCACGCCGTTGTGCTGCTGCTGGATGGAGTCTTCCTCAACCTCTCCCTCTCTCCTTGCTGGATCAAGGCATGGGAGTCGTCACCGGGCTGTACGTGTGTTGAACACGGAGGTGTCGTGCGTTCGACACTTGGTCATCGGTGATTTGGATCACGACGAGTACGACTCCATCAACCCCGTTCACTTGAACACTTCTGCTTAGCGATCTACAAGGGTATGTAGATGCACTCTCCTTCCCCTCGTTGCTAGTTTCTCCATAGATAGATCTTGGTGACACGTAGGAAAATTTTGAATTTCTGCTACGTTACCCAACAATAATATCTTGTTCTTCTTCCTCTGCACCGAACTCTCCTGCGAGATTATTCCTCCCCTCCTTCCTCAGATCTTCCACAATTGTATTTAGAAAATGCACGAGGACATCCTCAATTTCCCAAAGGATGTCGCCTACTGAGCAGTACATGTAGACAATTATGTCCAAGCTTATCAGGCTATAAACTATTATGCTCAACTGAAAAAGCAAATATTGAAATAATAGTTATTTCAAATTTCTTTTATGTGCCCTGCACAAGGTTTTATAAGTCTGTATAATTAATCCATATACAAATAAACATATATTTAGTATTTCTATATGGTTGAGATCTAGGACATTGTTTACCAAAACTTTGTTACTATGATATGTTCTTCAAATGTGCCAAACATATAAGTTTTTTCCCACTCCCTACGGTTGTAAGGTCATGTGTTAACTAAAGATCGACAATCAACACCAAATCTTTATGTCCATAAAATGCGGAAGGGACAACCTTTTTACTGATTAGTTTCAAAGTCAACTGACATGTATTGATGGTTTGTATGGAATATATATTTTAATTAAATTGTCTAGATAGATGTACACACCTCAAGAAAAATAGCAAGGAGAGACTATAATCATCTGGCCTGAGCATCAGTATAGGTGTTGGCTAAGACTTGTTACCATAAAACCTATATTCTGTGAGAACATCATCATAAAGAGAGGTGATATCGCGCCATCCATACTCGATATATTAATCATAGAATAGGCTTTCTCCAAAACACAAACGCGAGTATCTTGAGATAGTTTCTCAAGATATGAAGAATGCGAATGGATCACAGTACATATGTGCACACATTAATAGCATTAAGTGTCAATAGCCATAGAGAAAAGAAAGAAGGGAATTGTCCATCATGTGGGTGATCATAGTGACGGAGATATCGACAATGTGGGTGAGTGCCCTATAACCTCAGCCTTCCTGATGAGTATATCTAGGTGCATCCAAAATATACATGATTATTTGTGTTCTATGCTACATGGAAAGTGCATAGAGCTCATTTGCTTTGCCTCGTATGATTTTAAATTCTACATAATACTTCAATAGATGATAAACCTAAAGAATATGTTTTTGGTTATGTTAGTTGGAGGCTTTACTTAGAACACATTTGTCAAAACATGTTGTGTTTCAGCTTTAATAATAACTAAATCATTGCTTCATGAATTCAGCTAACTCTACCGCAAATACCAGTTAAATTTCTCTTGATACGGGGTAACTAATTGAGCCATAGAAAAACAAAACTTGGAATGTCAAAAGGACGTAGACAGAGTCTATACAGATATCACGACACAACAAGATATAAAATAGGATGTAATAGTGAGTATGCTTTATTTCTAGTAAAACTATCACAGAGAAAGAAAATTGTTGGACAAACAATCCTCTCTTTTTCATATGTGATTGGACAAACAACCATATGTTTTCATGTGTAACAAAAACACTAATTACAACTCAAATGTTAGAAATTCTAATCAAGGCCCCCTTCCATACACAAAGGAACAAAACCACCAACATTTCCATGCACAAAGGAACAATAATGTTAGGCCCTACCTGAATCCAGACAAGGAACAAAAAAGCATATATTTACACCCCATCAAAAAACAAGCATGGAAACAAACGAACTACAAAAATATAAAGCATAGAGAATAGTACATTTGGCCTTTACCAGAAAAGGAAAGCCTCATTGGCCAACCAGGGCAAGCAGAACATGGTGAGCCCCAAAACACAAATTGCCATGCAACCATACACCTACCTCTGGAAAATAAGATGCGTGGATAGGAGGAGAAGAGGGGTTGACCTGTAGATCCGTGAATGGAGACGCGGGAGGGTGCTGATAGACGGTGTGCAGGCCCAACCCCGGCTTGCCGCTCAGCCGGCGGAGACGACATTGAGCCCTCAATGCATCGACGGCTTTGTGTTTGCTGTATGGAGCCGCAGAAAAAAGGAGATCAGAACTGTGTATATATGGACATCTATGAGAGAGTGAACACTGGATGCAGAGGAGAAAATGGAACCAAATGGTGATCATTACTATTCAACTTGAAAGGAAGCGCAGTTTATATCCATGATTTCCCTCTTGTGAAGCAAGCATCAAACAGCACAGAAGCAATGAAATTGCACATTCAAATAGAACAATACATGACATGCTCTTGTGTCGAGAACAATTGCAAGTATTTTGTGCACATCACATCAAATTTGCAGGGGTAGCTCGAGAACGGGTGGGGCTCACCACGTGTGGGGGTAGCAGGAGGAATAGGCAGCGCAGCCTTGAGGGCCCGTCCACCTGCAGAAGCAGTTTGTCCTCATCGGAGCAACCTTCACATAAAACAAACGCAGGAATCAGAATAAGAGGAGATGAAGAAACAAAGAAGAGATTCATGCCCACCCAGAATAGTCAGAGATCCACCCAGAACAAAGACCATAATAAACTAAGAGCCTAATCAGGTTGTCATGGTTAAGAACATATATAGCAGAACAATTAATGATTGATCCTGCTAAATCAACAACCCAAAGCTGAAGCTTTTTTTGATACATGGCTGCTGGAAACA
Organism: Triticum dicoccoides; assembly: GCF_002162155.2. Classification (NCBI taxonomy): domain Eukaryota; kingdom Viridiplantae; phylum Streptophyta; class Magnoliopsida; order Poales; family Poaceae; genus Triticum; species Triticum dicoccoides. The sequence continues at coordinate 637,757,489 of NC_041386.1, forward strand.
TGCAAATACAATGAATTAGAGCATCTCCAGCCATTGGAGCCCCCAGGACAATCGCCGGGCCAAATATAGCATGTCCTGGGGGGCAAAACACCTTCGCCGAATGAAACGCAAGGATGGTTTCCCAGTCGTTGGTGCCCCCAGGACAGTCGCCAGGCAAAAAGTGAATGAGTGGACCAGAAAAAAATGATACATGGAGGAATATGATTGGCTGTTGCTTCCGCCAGCGCCCCCAGCAGCCCCCCAGCGTGTTGGGTGTGGCATGGGTTCGCCGGCACCTTTTTGAGGTCTTGGGGGGCATGGCTGGGCCTTTTTTTGCCATTTTTAGCTCACCTGCAGAA
>NC_041386.1:637758047-637794892 GCF_002162155.2 Triticum dicoccoides
GGGCTGGAGATGCTCTTACTACTTGAATGAAGAGAAATCATGTTTAATTACCGGGTGCGTGGCGTTGTAGTGGAGGAGAGCGTGGCGGTGTCGTGCCTTCTACTGAACCTGACGCATGATGGCGGTGTTGTGCCTTCTGCATCAAATGCAATTGGAGCAAACTTACTTGGTACTATTATAATTGTTCAACATAGATACTTCAGCAGCACTCTTCCCTATTAATGAAACATGGACGAGGTCTTCTCATCAGAGCGACATGATGGACAAAGTTGGAACCAGTGGCGATGGGGTAACCTCACACACATCTTTCCATAATGCAATTCTGCAGACACAACCAAAGTATATTTACTATTTATTTTTGAGTCAATTGCACGATTCAGTTTTATTTTGAGTCAATTGCACGGTTTAGTTTAGTCCACAAAGTTACAAGTCGTGTTTGATGGTGGTTGACGAATCATCTACAAGTTGTGTATTTTATGTTGATTTCTTCCTATGAACATGGTAAAATGTCCACACTTCCCTGCATTGGCTCTCTACACGTTCACGGTAGGTTTAGTAGGGGGTTAAAAGGTGGCTCATTTCATCATACCACTTGTCTGAATTTCTGAACATCTAAACCACAGTGGTCATAACAACAGTTTGTTAACTCTAAAAGTTGAACATTGAATGTGACTGAATTTCCCCACAAAAGAAAAAGAACATGACTGAATTGAACTGAATTTTTTAACACTGTAATTAGCAATCACCACCAGGTTGTGTCCAGAAGTAGAAAGAGGGGGTGGTGCCTCGTCCACCTGCAGCAGCAACAACAAAAGCTCCACCACCTCTTCCAGATCGGAGCAACTGCGCACAAAAAAAAAACCAAGGAATCACAAGGAGGGGAGATGAAGAAACCGACAAGACAAGGGGTTTAGGTATCATGCGCGCGCACCATAGTTGGAGATCTGTGGATGAGCTCGCCGGAGATGGCCTGCAGCAGGCGCGTGCTTGGAGGGCCAAGGATTCGGGCCTCTGCTTCCATGGCTGTTCCCGGGCCGGACCACCATGGCCAACCTCGAGGACGGTCGCGGATGAGGTCGATGACGAAGTGTCGATGGCCCTGTGGATCTGGGCGCTGCCTCACCTGGTCGCTCGATCCCTTCCATCCCCTCCCCTCCCCTTACCTTTCCTTGGTGACGGTGAACTCCAGGTCGGCCTCGGGCGCAGCCTTTGAGGAGGTCGTGCGCTTGCGCGAGGAGCCTCGCGATGGCTCGGCGGCCGAGGGCTGCGAGCTGGGCGGCGCCATATGGGATGCGTGTGGCTGGCTGGGGTTCCGGGAGAGGATTCAGATCAGGGGTGAGGGAGGAAGGAAGAGGACTTGCACTTCTTCCCGGCCATGGCTGGCGGCGGCGGCTCTCTCTCTCGAGAGAGATGTGAGGGAGAGAAAAATGAGGGAGGCACTCATTGGGGGAGGAGGCAGCGAATCAGAAAAGGGCACAGATGCGAAATGACCAAAATGCCCTGGGTGGGGGACGTGAATTTCAGCAATGGCATGAGATCTTTTACCGCTGGACAGCGCCGATGGGCTACACCGGACGTGCCCCGGCCACCCCTTCATACCTGTTTGGTCAGATATTTGTGTACGTGACTTCTACTAGCGGCCGGCCTGAAAGTTGAAAAAAAAGAAAAATTCAGAAAAAAGAATAAAAAAAGTTGATGCAAAGTTTTGGCCAGCTAGCATCTTTTGAACAATCTCTTTTGCTGTTCAGCCTGCTCTGTTCATATAAGTGATAAGTGTTGGATTTTTTTTGTCTGCTCTTGGTTGCCATACACTATGTTCATACCTCACTTATATCTAGCTACTTGGAGCTATTATATTTTCGTCAGTTCCCTCTCGCTTGATTCAGTATCTGGGCTTAAATTATTTTATCTCTTACTAGTCGCCCCACAAGTTCCAAAAGGAGTCCACGTACAAGTTAGAAAAAAGAGTTCACATCTCAGTTCCCAGCAAAAGAAAGGACGTGCATGTTGGCTTGAAAAACGAAAAGGACACGTACAAGTAAATATTCCTACGTTCTTTGTAGGAAAGTAAATACTCATACGTTACATAAAAAGAGAGACAGAGTCAAAGCTGTAAGGACTTGGTAAAGAAAACTGTGAGATGTAGGCCCCATATACTCCTGCGTGACCCGAATTCCCCGAGCGAAGTTGGAAGCAGCGTAGCGTGCGTCCGTACATCATGGGCATCTTGCCAGTGATCTATGCACTATCCCCTTTGTTTTTTTTTGCAGGAATAATACTTGTATTACTCATTCACCAAGTCCTTACAATCATCAAGGACCAACTTCAAAACATCCTCCGGGCCTGAACCGACCCAAGTCATAGTACGACCTTCTACTCTAGCAAAACTAGCTAGTCTATCACTCGCTCATGAGTAATACAAGTCTTCCTAAGACTCAACAAGAATTTAACTTCACTAACCAAAGAAGCATAAACTGAGCGATCCACCTCGCCGCATGAAATAATAGCCATGGTTGTAGTCGAGTCCATCTCAATGGCAATTGGAAGATTGGAGCGTTGAATTGCGAAAGATAAGCCTTCCATACATGCACATAACTCCGCCCCCAGAGCGTCTCTACACGAGAACAAGGCCCTGCATGATGAGAATATTATGGCTCCTGAGTTATCTCGCAAGATCATTCCAGCACCCGCACCACCAGCGAACGAGTAAGACCCATCCGTGTTAAGCTTCACCCAGCCAAGCTGGGGCAGCCTCCAAGGTGTATCGCCATTCACGGGGTGCTCAACAGCGGACCTAGACTTTAGATCATAGGATATGCTGCCCTTCCCCTTTGCTGGATCAAAGCGTGAGTTCAGTTTGATGCCAATTAGAGCATCCAAGTAATTCTGAAGAAACCTTGTTGATACTTCCATGGGAGGAGCAGGTCTATGATGTACTATCTCATTCCGAATGAACCAGCTTCTCCAAAAAATTAACAGTAGCATACTTCTCTGAATTCGTTCAAAGGGGCAAGTACGTGAAGTAGCCATTCCTTACCAACAGGCAACAGGGAATCAAGGAATGGTAAAATCCAAATCTCGGCCATGGCTAGATAAAGATCACGTCCGTATTGGCATCTCACAAACGGGTGGAAATTGTCCTCCTCTTCCATACCACAAACTGGACATCTACTTGAAAGCTCCAGTCCAATCTTGTGTTTATTCCACCATGTCGGCAAAGAGTCAGTAGTCAATCTCCAAGCAAAATTGCGCACAGTGGGGGGTACATCACATCTCCATATATATTGCCAGCATTTTCTACTACCATCTGGCGATGTGCTCGACGCCTCTGCAGTATTTCTGTGAGCTACTTCAAAAGCCAGCATATATGCTGATTTGACCGTGAAGACGCCGAGCTTCCCCGGCCCCCTTGCAATCACATCCTCACCTAATCTTGGAGATGCCCGTATCTTTAAGATTTCTTCCACATCAGCTGATAAGAAGTACTGCTGAAGAAGTACCAAGTTCCAAGAACCATTATCATTTAGCAAGTCGGACACAAAACGAATGCGACATCTTCCCTGCAGCGACACAGGTTTGTATGAAAAGGGCCTTGGAATCCAGTTATCTCTCCCCTTTGTTGGTAGTCAGAGTCACTAGGACAACTAACTGTGTTAGCATCTAGAGTTGTAACAAGCCACAGTCCGCCTATCTTGGTTGCGCAGCGATGATGCTACCATCTCCTACTACAAAGTACATGCCTTGCACTGGAAACAGCGCAACCATATGACATCTATCCGAGTGGGCGACCACGTGGTGAACGGGCATGAGGCCATGGCTGAGGCCGCCTACAACCACTTCTCCGATGTGCTCGGAAGTGCCACGGAGCATGACATCACGCTTGATCTCCGCGTTTTGCATGTTCAACACAATGCTACTCCGTGCGGTGGACCTAGGCCTTCTTCGACGCCTTATCCCTCGGTACGCGGCCTCGAGTATATCGCTATACGCGGACGATGTTGTCATCTTTTGTCACCCGGACAGCCACGACATTACCACCGTGTGAACCATCCTGCACATATTCGGACTTCATACAAACTTCGCCAAGTGTTCTGCCACCCCGATCCGGTGCGATGATGACAACAACATGATGATCACATCTGAGATACAGTGCCCCATAGCCAAATTCCCCATCACATACCTCGGGTTGCCTCTCTCTGTCTGCAAGGCCTCCACAACTAGCTTGCTCCCGATCATCGACAAGCTCGGCCACAAGCTCTCCACTTGGCATGCTTCCATGATGTCCAACGGGCAACGGCGACCGCCTTACTCTCGTGCATCACGTACTTAGTGCTATCCCGACATACTTCCTCACCGCCTTTGCTCTCAACCAATCCATCCTCAAGAAATTCAACCGCATCATCCGCGGATTCCTTTGGGCGGGAGGCACCGAAGGCAATGGGGGTCAGTGCCGTGTTAACTAACAGCAAGTTTGCCAGCCAATCTCTCTTGGCGGTCTTAGCATCAGGGACATTCAAAGAACCGGCATCACCCTCCGTGCGCGGTTGCTTTGGTTACAGTGCACCGACCCCTTGCAACCCTGGAGCCACTTACACATACCTCACGACCCAGACGTGACTGCCATCTTCAGCGCGTCTACGACCTGGGATCTTGGGTCCGGCGTCACCTGCAGATTCTGGTCCAACCACTTGATAGAGGGTAGATCCGTGGCTGAGATCCCCCCAGTCCTCGCGTCGTCCCTCGACGCCGACGCAAGACTCGCACCGTTCGCGAGGGCCTCCACCTTAGAGCCTGGGTGCAAGAGATTCATGGAGCACTCAGGCCGACGGCCATGTTGCAATATGTTGATCTTGAGCGTCGTGTGCGCCACATTGACCAGATGAGCCGGATACACTCAAATGGCGCTGGACCGCCTTCGCTATGAAATGTCTATGATGGGAGAATTTAAATTCTTCTTAGGTCTTCAAATTCTTCAACAGCGCAATGGCATCTTCATATTTCAGGAGAAATACCTCAAGGATGTATTGTGGAAATTCGGCATGAAAGATTGCAAAGGCGTCAAAATCCCTATGCCCACAAATGGCCATCTATGCACTGATGAAAATGGTATTGACTTTGATCAAAAGGTATACCGCTCCATGATTGGTTCTTTATTGTATTTATGTGCATCTAGGCCAGATATTATGCTTAGTGTTTGCATGTGTGCCCGATTTCAACCTACACTGAAGGAATCACACCATAAGGCTGTGAAGCATATTCTTCGTTATCTAACTCACACACCAACACTTGGATATGGTATCCCAAGGGCTCGGCTTTTGATCTCATTGGGTATTCACTGTGACTATGCTCGTGATCCTGTGGACCGCAAGTCAACATCAGGCACATGCCATTTCCTCAGATGATCCTTGGTCTGTTGGTCCTCGAAGAAACAGAACTGCGTATCACTGTCTACTGCTAAAGCTGAGTACATTGCTGCTGGTTCTTGCTATTCTCAATTGCTATGGATGAAGCAAACCCTCAAGGACTACGGCGTCAATGTAAAGAATGTGCCTCTCTACTATGACAATGAGAGTGCCATCAAGATTGCTCATAACCCACTTCAGCAGTCGAAGACAAAGCACATTCAGATTTGTCATCATTTTCTTCGTGATCATGTGTTGAAGGGCGACATTTCTATTGAGCATGTGAAGACTGGAGAACAGCTAGCCGGTATCTTCACAAAGCCTTTGGATGAGAAGAGATTTAGCAAGTTGCGGTGTGAGCTAAATATCCTAGAACCTTCGAATGTCCTTTGAAAAGGACACACATCCTAACACTTGTGCAAACTTGATGACTTAGACGTGCAACACATGAAGAAACGTTTTTCTTCAATCAATGAAGATTAACACTCTAAGTGTGAAGAAATTAACGAAGAATTTGATTCTCAGAGCCCTACGACAATTGTACATGGTGTTTGAAATCATCATTCTTATACGGTGGGTCACACCACCACCAAAAGTTGAAAATCTTGAATTTGAGTTTTTACTCATTTTTGAATTTCCTCGGTTGTTCAAATTCTTCAACTTTTCGATGTCTTCACTCTTTTCATTGTTGTTCTTCATTGGCTATATATATATAGGGTGGGTCTATTATGATAACACCCTTTAAGACCCTTATTCTGCTAACACCCAGCTTATTCTGCTAACACTACCTACCTCACCGTAGCTACAGACTAACCCAAAAATACAACTAGACCGAACTGCTCGCGCAAAGGGAAAACCCAGCCCACCTTATCTTCTCGTACCCACTGTCGTGGTTCTAAGTCTGACAGTAGTGTAGGGGGGTAAGTATGGAGAGGCGAGGTCTTAGCTATGGAGAAGTTGTAAGGACGCAAGGTTTACGAGTTCAGGCCCTTCTCGGAAGAAGTAAAAACCCTACGTCTCGGAGCCCGGAGGCGGTCGACTGGATTATGTGATATGAGTTACAGAGGTGCGAACCCTTGTCTCGGAGGAGGGGGGTGGCTTATATAGAGTGCGTCAGGACCCCGGCCAGCCCACGTTACGAAGGGTTCAATGTACATTAAGGCAGGGCGTTTCTGGTAACGCTAGTAATAAAGTGCTATGATGACCATAAAAGCTACTTAATGATCGACCGTTAGCGTGCGGGGCGCCTTTAGGTCTCCTGGCCGTCGAGTGGTTGGGTCTTGGTGGAGTGATTGCTTCTTGGTCCAGTGTCTTCGAGTCTGTCGAGTGGGACACCTTCAAGTCGATTGAAAGGCGATTTCTTCTAGAGATGTCCTTGAGTAGGGCACCTAGGGCAGGTCCATGACCCTACCCTAGGTTCATAGCTTCATCATTAGCCCCCGAATGGATCGAGGTTTGAGTGGGGAAGGAGTTGAGGACCTCTCCGACTCGTTTTTCATGCCGTGAGCATATCTTGCTTTGGATCAACGGACCCGAGTGATGACAGCAACTTCCTTTTCAGTCACCTTGATCCATTCTTAATTCTTCATCGAGTGAGTTTCTTTACCTGTAAGGTTCCGAGTGACGGTGCGGTGGAGATCTTTTAGTCTGACAAGTTTGTTTGCTGCCCGCGGATTTAGTGGGATCCAAATTTTAGGAAGCGCGCGGGACGGGGGAGGCCGCAGTAATCGGATGGGATAGAGCGGAGCCACCTCGATCCCTGCGCCACCTTTTTCGCCATGTATCTCTCGCGCGGTCGTTACGGGATTTGACGGAGCCATCTGGGCCTACCTGTCAGCCACTCGGAAGCGGCCTCATATAAGGCGTTGGACCGGAGTCCCCCGAATAGTGTGCCCCATTACTTCTTCTCCTCCTCACGCCTCTCTGCTGCGCTCGCTCTGGCCCCAGCACCACCGCACCACACGTGTCTCGTCGGTGACAATGGTGAAGGAGAGGACAGCGGCTCTAGAGCGGGCGAAGAAGGCGACGACGAAATCGAAGGGGAAGGCGACGAGCCAGGGCGGATCTTCCTCGCGGACTGGCCTGCCGAGCGGTTGAATCCAGGGCGACTGGATCCACTCGAGGATCTCCCAAGAAGACCTCGACGACCTGGCCGAGGGAGGGCTGATCCCTTATGACTCGGCGCGGCTTCCGGGGAAGGAATCCAAGCCGCAGCACCGGGAGGGTGAGCGCGTTCTTCTTAACACCCACGTCGACCGTGGGTTTTCCTTGCCTCCTCATCCTTTCTTCCGAGGGTTTCCGAACTTCTTCGAGGCTCAACTCCACCACTTTAACCCCAACTCAATCGTTTATCTTGCCGCATTCATTTCCTTGTGTGAGAACTTCTTGGGTTGTCGACCTCACTGGGGTCTTTTCAAGCATATTTTCACTTGTCGCTCCTAGACAGTGAAAAAGGCTAACCCGGTTGACGAGAGGACCCAAGTGATCCAGATGTGTGGGGGTCTTGGCATCCAGACGAGGGGAAAAAGCTCCTTTCCGGCCATGATTCTTCCCGATTCAGTTCGCGGGTGGCAGTCGACCTGGTTCTACTGCAAAGACCAGTCGACGCTAGGGCAGTCGACTGGCCTCCCTCCCTTCACCATGGACCGAGTGGAAAAACCCTCCCCTTTGAAGGTGCTCCCGGAGGAGAAGGCGCACATGAAGGTGTTGGTCAACCGAGTGGTCCAGCTCATTCGTGACAGGGTCACTGGTATGGATCTCTTGGAGGTCTTCCTTCGGCGGCTCATCCAGCCTCTCCAAGCCCGAGACCACCCGATGTGGATGTATTCGGGTCTAGAAGACTCCACTCGGATCCACCCGGAGGAGGTCGATGACGACACGCTAGAGAAGTGGCTGTCGAGCATTACCAGGAACAAGGACAACCCCAGAGGAGCCAGGAGAGTTCCCCCATTCGACCAGTCACGTGCACCAGAGTAGGTCTGATTCTGAGTTTTTGCTTGTAATCTGAATTCACTCGCGCAACTGTCTGTATTGCATCGACTGACTTTGTTCTCCCTGCTTTCTTTTAGGCCATTATTGAAATGTATTCGATGCCCAACGGGGAGCAAGAGCAAGCTCTGGAAGGCGAGGCGAGTGCTGGCGAAAGTGGTGAGTGGACTTCCGATGGTGAAGGGGATGGAGGAAGCGATGACTCGAGTGATGAGGAAGAAGTCGAGCCGCCTCCTCGCATAGAGAGACGATCCAAGCTTGACCAGGATCGGCCGAGTGCCCGCGACAAGGCGACTGCTCAGGCTGGTCAGTCTTTGAAGCGTCCTCGGATCTCTTCACCAACCACGACTGAGAAGGCGCCAAAGCATCCTAAAGTTGCAGAACCGAAGACTCGGAAGGCGCTGCCGAAGATCAAGATCGACATCCCTGTCGCCTCCGCGTGAGTGTCTCTCCTTGTATTCACTCAACGCCCCGCGCTGTTTGTTTTTCTTGATTTAACTGGACGAACTTTGGAATTGTTAGCGCTGCCACTTCCGGGACGTCAGCTTACAGGGATGATGATGAGGTGATGGAGGATGCGGTCACTTCTAATCCGGGTATGATTTCTGCCATACTATCTTTCTTTGGTCGATTCAACTGCATCGTGCACCACTGGGTGACGTGATTTTAGCAATTTGAACTTTGTACAGCTCCCAACATTATTGACCTTCCTGACGATGATGAAGAGCCCGAGAGGTCTTTGATGAGGAAGAGTAGGCGAGCTCCTGTAAGTGAGGCGCTACAGTTGACGCCGAGGGCGGAACCAGTCGTTCAGGACACTGGTGACGTCAATCGGGGTTCTGTTACCTTCGCGGAGCCCTTATCGAGTGCCTTGCCTTCTTCTTCGACCGCTCAGGCCCCTCTCGACCCGCCTTCACTTTTTGCAACCCATAATGTCCCGGAGGACGAGGTGAATGCTGCTAGGGAAGCCATACGCCAGGCGGGTATTATGATGGAGAAGATGAAGACGGTGCGGGATGCCAGCCAAGCCGCCTATGATGCCAGCTCGGCTCTCCAGAGCAATGTTCAGGTTAGTTGGTCGCTGCTTGTTCTGTTAGGATATGCTATCTGAAGATTCTTTCCGAAAATCTTTTCATCTGTACACCCACTGGGTGTGTCGATTGAATTTTTTGGACTAGTGTGGGCACGCTGAGTGCACCCACTGGGTGTAGTCCCCGAGGCTACGGCGGACTGCTGGCAATCGACCGTAGTCTTTGTATTTTGTCGAGTAAAACCAAACTGGTAGTTTGTTTCTTCCGGTCGATCCGGTCGAGTGGGATCAGAACCGGTGGGGGCACGCAAAGTGCACCCACTGGGTGTAGTCCCCGAGACTGCGGTCGGCTACGGGCAGTCGACTGTGGTCTGAGTTCTACTTTGTCTCTCTTTTTTTTTTGAACTCGACTCGGGCGGGCCGGTCGAGTGGAATCAGAACCGGTGGGGGCACGCAAAGTGCACCCACTGGGTGTAGTCCCCGAGACTATGGTGGACTGCGGGCAGTCGACTATAGTCTTAGTATTGGTCGTTTTTTGCTGTGGAATAATCTCTCCCCTTTGATTTCAGAAATCTTGTGATCTTGGAGCTCGCTTCGCTGATTTGGAAAGTCAGCAGATTCAACTGAAACTTGACTTGGAGCTGGCCAGGACAGAACTACAGACGGTTAGAGACGGCGTCACCGGTAAGACAAGTCTGTCGACTGGTCAGTTTTAGGCCCGAGCCCCCTTCTGCTATTTCTGAATCAATCATCATTTCTTTGCAGAAAAACTGAGAGAGGCTTTGGCGAAAAAGGATCAGGATTTGTCTGCTGCCCAGAAGGAGGCTGACAACAGGACCGCTCTGGCCGAACAGAAGCTGGCTTCAGTCGGCCAGTTGGAAGAAGAGAATACCAGGCTGAAGACTGCTCTGAATGAATCCAACAGGGAGTGCACACGTTGGAAGAAGGAGAACCTCAACCTGACCGAAAAGATGGAAGGCGTCGCTTGTAGGAGGGACGATCTGGAGAGCTACCTGAGGAGCCTTGCCAAGAAGTTGTATATCAAGCTTGAAGGTGCACATTTAGTTCCGACTGATTTTTTTTGTGTCGACTCAGTGTATGAAAATTGACTTATCCTTGGATCCTGAATGCAGAGTTTTGCCAGAACTTTGAAGAGGAGACTGGGCGGATCGAACCAGGTTTGGATCCAATCAACTCTCCCGTGAAAGATGAAGCTGCCATGAATTTGCTCCGACTGGAATCTCGCATTGACGGTGCCGTGTACTACTTGGCTCGACTGAAGGTCGCCATGTCACGGATCGACCCGGCACTTTGGCCAGAGGCTACGCTCCAAAACGATCTCGAGTCTCTGATGACTCGACTTAACGGAATCCCTGACCGAGTGCAGGAGTGGAAGAAGTCTTCTGCTCGGTGTGGCGCTGATGTGGCTCTGTCCTTGGTTCGTGTCCACTGCAAGGAGGTGCGACAAGACAAGCTGGCAGCAATCAAGGTCGCCAACACCCAGAAGCATGACTTCCGAACCTTTATGGAGACTTTCATCGCTGCAGCCACTCGGATAGCCGACGGCGTCGACCTGGATGAGTTCATCGAGCCTGCCAGCCCTCCTCCCGCGGAGTGAACAAACTCTTATGTCCCACCTTAAATTTGCCTCGGAATGCCGAGTGGTTTTTGTAACCGTTAAACTTTTTCAGGCCGGATGCCCGAGTACCTCGATCTGTGATCCAGAACCTTTAGGATTTTATCTGAACTTGGTTTACCGTTGAATATCTTTATGAATCTCCTGCTGAGTGAACCCAATCTTTATTCGAGACAACTTTCTGTAGTCGCAGCATAGCTCCGAAGGAGGGGGAAGTAGTCGACCCATGCCTTGTATTTGTGGCGAAGCCCCCCAGGGGCGGGCGACGGTCGACCCACACCCTGTTACTGCAGAGTGGGACGGAGCGCACATTGTATTTGTGGCGAAGCTCTTCAGGAGAAGGGGGCAGTCGACTCGTACTTCGTTACTGCAGAGCGGGATGAATCGCGCATTGTATTTGTGGCGAAGCTCTCCAAGAGAAGGTGGCAGTCGACCTGCCCCTCGTCGTCCTTGAGGATTGAGATGTGTTTGGGAGAACTTAGGCGAGTACTGGACTGCAGCTAAGCCCCCGAGTGGGAGGATTGCTCTCCACTCGGTAGGGTTTTTTCAAACTTAGGCGAGTGCCTGACTGCAGCTAAGTCTCTAGGTGGGAGAACTTAGGCGAGTACTGGACTGCAGCTAAGCCCCCTAGTGGGAGGGTTGCTCTCCACTCAGTAGGATTTTTCAAACTTAGGCGAGTGCCTGACTGCAGCTAAGTCTCTGAGTGGGAGAACTTAGGCAAGTACTGGACTGCAGCTAAGCCCCCGAGTGGGAGGGTTGCTCTCCACTCGGTAGGATTTTTCAAACTTAGGCGAAACGGATTCGCAGCTAAGCCCCCCGAGTTGGAGGATTGCTCTCCACTCGGTAGGATTTTTCAAACTTAAGCGAAGCGGATTCACAGCTAAGCCACCCGCTGGGGGATTTCTTACGCAAACAAAAACAATAATAATTACTGGGAAAATTATAACGCTCTTGTCTTTGATAAATAAACTACATGAGTTTTTCTTATTACATCTCGTCCGAGTGAGAATTCAAGTATAAAAGGGGCGGAGTAGCTCCGCATTCCAGGCTCGTGGCTCGTCAATCTGGCGATCGACATTGTAGAGGTGGTATGCTCCATTGTGGAGGACTCTGGTGACTATGAAGGGGCCTTCCCAAGTAGGAGCAAGCTTGTGTGGTTTCTGCTGATCCACTCGAAGGACTAAGTCTCCTTCTTGGAAGGCTCGGCTCTTCACGTTTCTGGCATGGAATCGACGCAAGTCTTGCTGATAGATGGTCGATCGGATCAGGGCCTTTTCTCTTTCTTCTTCTAGGAGGTCGACTGCGTCCTGCCGGGCTTGTTCTGCTTCATCTTCTGAGTAGAGCTCGACTCTGGGAGCGTTGTGAAGCAGGTCGCTCGGTAAGACTGCCTCGGCCCCGTAGACTAGAAAGAATGGGGTTCTTCCGGTCGATCGATACGGAGTTGTCCTCAATCCCCAAAGGACTGATGGGAGCTCGTCGACCCATGCACCTGCTGCGTGCTTGAGATCGCGCATCAATCGGGGTTTCAGCCCTTTGAGAATTAGGCCATTTGCCCTTTCTGCTTGTCCATTCGACTGGGGGTGAGCGACCGAAGCATAGTCGACCCGAGTGCCTTGAGTGGCGCAAAAGGCCCTAAACTTGTCAGAATCGAAGTTTGATCCATTGTCTGTGATGATACTGTGCGGAACTCCATATCTGAATATCAACTCTCTGATGAAACTGATAGCGGTGCAAGCATCGAGATTCTTGATAGGCTTGGCTTCAATCCATTTGGTGAACTTGTCGACTGCTACCAGCACATGAGTGAAGCCACTCCTGCTTGTTCTCAGTGGCCCAACCATGTCCAGCCCCCAAACAGCGAAGGGCCAGACGAGTGGAATAGTTTTCAAGGCTGACGCGGGCTTGTGCGGCATATTGGAGTAATACTGACACCCTTCACATTTGTCGACTATCTCTTTAGCCATCTCATTGGCCCTTGGCCAGTAGAACCCTGCTCGGTATGCTTTAGCCACAATGGTCCAAGAGGATGCATGATGATCACAGGTCCCCGAGTGGATATCGTTAAGGATCATCTGACCTTCTTCTGGTGTGATACACTTCTGGCCGACCCCAGTTGCGCTTTCCCTATATAACTGTCCCTTTATGACTGTAAAGGCCTTGGATCGATGGACGATCTGTCGAGCCTATTCCTCGTCTTCTGGGAGTACTTTCCTTAGGATGTATGCGATGTACGGTTCTTTCCAGACGGGAGCGATAACCAGCACTTCCATTATCAGATCGACCATAGCTGGAACTTCAACTTCAGTCGGATTCGTGGCGCTTTTTGGCTGCGGGGCCTCTTCCGTGAAGGGATCCTCCTGGACTGATGGCGTGTGGATGTGTTCCAAAAACACATTGCTGGGAATGGCTTCTCTTTTGGAACCTATTTTTGCCAAATCATCAGCTGCTTGATTTTTCAGTCGGGGTATGTGATGAAGCTCTAACCCCTCGAATTTCTTCGCCAGCTTTCTCACTGCATTGCAATAACCAGTCATGGCTGGACTTCTGACATCCCACTCCTTCATCACCTGATTAACCACCAAATCTGAGTCTCCATAGACCATGAGGCGACGGACGCCGAGTGAGATGGCCATGCGCAACCCATATAAAAGTGCTTCATATTCTACCTCGTTATTGGAGGAATCAAAATGGATTTGAAGAACATATCTGAGTTTATCTCCTCTAGGGGAGACCAACACCACTCCGGCACCGGAACCACTCAGCATGTTGGAGCCGTCGAAAAACATGGTCCAATGCTCCGAGTGAATCTGAGTCGGCAGCTGCTGTTCAATCCACTCGGCGACAAAATCTGCGATTGCTTGGGACTTGATAGCTTTCTTTGCCTCCAACTTGATATCAAGGGGAAGGAGTTCAATCGCCCATTTTGCCACTCGACCAGTTGCATCCCTGTTATGCAGGATTTCTGATAATGGAGCGTCGCTGACGACTGTAATGGAATGATCAGAGAAGTAGTGAGCAACTTTCTTGGTGGTCATATAAATCCCATATACAAGCTTCTGATAGTGAGGATATCTTTGCTTTGATGGGGTCAAGACTTCAGAAATATAATATACTGGGCACTGAACTTTGAAGGTTTTCCCTTGTTCTTCCCGCTCGACCGTAAGTACTGTACTAACGACTTGTCCTGTGGCTGCAATGTAAAGCAGCAAAGGCTCTTTGCTGATTGGGGCAGCAAGCACCGGCTGGGTGGAGAGCAGAGCTTTGAGCTCTGCAAATGCTGTATCAGCTTCGGGAGTCCACTCGAACTTGTCGGACTTTTTCATCAATCAGTAAAGAGGTAATGCCTTTTCACCGAGACGAGATATGAATCGACTTAGGGCGGCCAAACAACCAGTAATCTTCTGGACGTCGTGCACTCGCACAGGGTTTTTCATTCGGAGTATAGTGCCAACTTTTTCTGGATTGGCGTCGATTCCCCGTTCGGAAACGAGAAAACCGAGTAACTTTCCGTCAGGGACTCGAATGTACACTTTGATGGATTAAGCTTGATATCATACCTCCTGAGGTTGGCAAATGTTTCAGCAAGATCAGTCAGCAGGTCGGAACCCTTCCGTGACTTGACCACAATATTATCCATGTATGCTTCCACATTTCGACTGATTTGAGTGAGTAAACACTTCTGAATCATCCTCATGAATGTGGATCCGGCATTCTTGAGGCCGAACGGCATGGTAACATAACAGAAGCACCCGAATGGAGTGATGAAAGCTGTCTTGATCTCGTCAGGTACATACAGACGGATCTGATGTTACCCGGAATAGGCGTCTAAGAAAGACAGTCGCTCACATCCCGCGTCGAGTCGACTATCTGGTCGATGCGGGGGAGAGGAAAATGATCTTTCGGGCAGGCCCGATTGATATGTTTAAAGTCAATGCACATGCGAAGTGACTTGTCCTTCTTGGGGACCATGACAACGTTGGTGAGCCACCTCTTCGCCAATAGCTTTTCTCGGATGAACTCCGCTGCTAAGAGCCAAGCCACCTCTTCGCCAATAGCTTTTCTTTTTTGGACGGCGGACCGTCGAAGATGTTCTTTGACAGGTTTTACTTTTGAGTCGACTCTCAGGAGATGCTCAGCCAGCTCCCTGGGAACACCTGGCATGTCAGAAGGTTTCCATGCGAAGATGTCCCAGTTCTCACGGAGGAACTGGATGAGCGCTTCTTCCTATTTGGAGTCGAGTGTTGTCGAGATATGAGTTGGGGCGGCGCTGGGGTCGGTCGGGTGGATGTGAGCTGTCTTCGTGTCGCGAGTCGACTGGAAAGCTGATTCTGTAGCGGGCTTCTTGGCTCGCAACAGATCACTCGGGTCTGCAGTCTTCTAGTATTCCGGCAACTCCACCACTGCCATCTGTGCGTCGACGATCTTCGAACCCTTCTGAAAACATTCTTCCGCTTTCTTCCGATTGCCCGTAATGGTGATCACACCTTTGGGGCCAGGCATCTTCAATTTGAGATACACGTAACATGGTCGGGCCATGAAGCGTGCATAAGCCGGCCTGCCCAAAATAGCATGATAGGCACTCTGGAAGTCTACAACTTCAAATGTCAATTTTTCTTTGCGGTAATTCTTGGAATCACCGAAAACCACATCAAGAGCAATCTGGCCGAGTGATTCAGCCTTCTTCCCAGGAATGACTCCATGGAAACTCATGTTGCTGGCACTGAGTCTGGACATCGGAATGCCCATCCCCTTCAATGTTTCAGCGTATAATATGTTCAAACCACTGCCACCATCCATCAGGACTTTGGTCAGTCGAGTGCCTTCAACAACTGGGTCGACCACCAAAGCTTGCCTCCCAGGGGTCGCGATGTGCGTTGGGTGGTCGGACTGGTCAAATGTTATGGCAGTCTGAGACCATTTCAGGTAACTAGATGTCGCCGGAGCGACCATGTTCACCTCTCGGTTAATAACTTTCAGTCGACTTTTGCTCTCAACATCAGCAAAAATCATCAGGGTGGAATTGACTTGAGGGTATTCGTCATCACTGTCCTCTTTGTCTTCGACCTTGTCTGACTCCTTTTCCTTACCCTTGGGCTGCTTGCCCTGGAACTGCTGGATCAAGAGTCGACACTGTCGAGTGGTATGTTTCGGGTAAATAAAATTACCCTCTTCATCTTTCTTCATGTGGACGAGACACGGTAAGTCCAACACATCATTTCCCTCCTGGTCTTTAACCTTTTTGGGGTTCCAAGGCCCTTTAGGTTTCCCTTTAGACTTTCCTTGGGCCAAAGCTAAGGCTTCCCCGGGAGCCGCTGGCTCGGGTTTCCGCTTCTGTTTCCGACTGGAATTGCCTCCGGTTTCTTGGGCGACTGACTTGAGTTTGCCACTCCTGAGTCGATCCTCATCTTCGCCGTTAGCGTACTTGGTGGCAATCTCCATCATCCGATTCAGGGACATATCTCCGGTTCGACCGAATTTCAAATTCAGTTCTCTGTACTTGACGCCTTCCTTGAAGGCACAAACTGCTTGGTGATCAGGCACATTCTCCACCGAGTGATGTAACGTGATCCATCTCTGGATGTAATCCCTCAAAGTTTCATTCGGCTTTTGCACACAGGACCGCAGTTCCGTCAGTCCTGCTGGTCGCTTGCATGTGCCTTCAAATGTGGTGACGAACACTCGAGAGAGATCTTCCCAAGTGTAAATGCTGCTGGGTGCTAACTGGTTTAGCCACGCTCTGGCCGAGCCCTCCAACATGAGAGGCAGGTGCTTCATGGCCACTTCATCATTGTCGCCGCCAATCTGGACGGCCACTCGGTAGTCCTCTAGCCAAGTGTCGGGCTTGGACTCGCCAGTGAACTTACTGACTCCAGTCGCCAACCTGAAATTGGGAGGAATCACAGCAGCCCTGATGGCTCTACTAAAGCACTCTGGCCCCGAAACATGTACTCTGCTGCTGGCATGCGCATCTCTATCGTGGCCTTCTCGGTGAGCCCTGTTCCTGTCGACCAGACCTTGGACGAGGATGGATCTCGCGTGAAAGCCTGGCCCTCTGGGGTCGACTGGAATCCTTCGCCCACCACTATGAGGGCGCCTGTCATCCTGCTAGCGGGGCACATACGACCCGCTCCTCGGGGGAGGCGTGGGCACTCGACGTCGACCGTCGCGATCGACTCGGTGATCATACTGCTCATGGTTCCCATACTGGTCACGCCGGTCTCCATGTCCCTCATGCCTCGGGGGCGATCTCGGGCTATGAGCCGACTGGACTGTGTCCGCAGCAACGGATCTACTGTGAATTCTGTTCCGCGACTGAGAAATAGCGGAATTCTGATCTCCTGCTGCCCGGAGTAACGCTCTGATCTGCAGCAAGCCTCTGCCAGCCTCCGACTGGGAAGGCTGAATCGACTCCGCTATACGGGCCACAGCTGCTAAATTCTGAATCGGAGTCCGATATACCTGCGGGGGCGGGAATAGCTGACGTTGACTGGATTCGAGAACCCGTTGTCACGCCCGCTCGTCAAGTGTTTGCTGGAGGTTCTCTAGTCAAGTGCGCTCGGCCAAGTTTGCCAGGCGCATGTCCTCCAAGGCGCGAGCCTCGGGGGTTTCTCCAATGATAGGAGTGTGCAGCGCATCCATATTCCGGTGGCGAAGTTCTTCTCTCTGCAGCGACGTGAGAGGCTCGGGAAGATACTCCTCATGGGGACGCGACGGGTCGCCTCCTCCCGCGCCTCCGTCGGTGCGGGTAAAACCGGGGGGAGTGGGCGGTCCATCGACCATCAGAACCTCTGCCGCCAGATCGCTGCTGTTGCACTCGGATGCAGTCTCTTCGGAGCCAGTCGAACAGGTCGTATAGGGATTCGTCGGGCTCGATCACCGCGACTTGAGGGATGGCCGACTGACGGGCCACCGCGTGTCTCACCCATCGCTGAAGTCTCGACCGACCGGAGCGCTTGCGTCGGCGGGAAACAGGGAGGGAGGACAACACAGGAGCCGACCGGTAGGGGGTCGACGGTTGCTGCAGGAGAACGCCGCGGAAGCATGTGCTAAAGTGCGTTGCCCCGCGGACAGGGAGTGCGTCCACGTCGAGCGGAGCCTCCTGAAGCCAGGCGGAGTCATCGGCGATGAACGTGAGCGCGCCGAGACGGATCTTGCGGCCCTCCACCAAAACTCCGTCGAAAACCATGATGATTCGGGTCGGAAAAGATCGCAACTCCTCCAACAAAACGCTAAAACACTTGCCCCACGGTGGGCGCCAACTGTCGTGGTTCTAAGTCTGACAGTAGTGTAGGGGGGTAAGTATGGAGAGGCGAGGTCTTAGCTATGGAGAAGTTGTAAGGACGCAAGGTTTACGAGTTCAGGCCCTTCTCGGAAGAAGTAAAAACCCTACGTCTCGGAGCCCGGAGGCGGTTGACTGGATTATGTGAGTATGAGTTACAGAGGTGTGAACCCTTGTCTCGGAGGAGGGGGTGGCTTATATAGAGTGCGTCAGGACCCCGGCCAGCCCACGTTACGAAGGGTTCAATGTACATTAAGGCAGGGCGTTTCTGGTAACGCTAGTAATAAAGTGCTATGATGACCATAAAAGCTACTTAATGACCGACCGTTAGCGTGCAGGGCGCCTTTAGGTCTCCTGGCCGTCGAGTGGTTGGGTCTTGGTCGAGTGACTGCTTCTTGGTCGAGTGTCTTCGAGTCTGTCGAGTGGGACACCTTCAAGTCGATTGAAAGGCAATTTCTTCTAGAGATGTCCTTGGGTAGGGCACCTAGGGCAGGTCCATGACCCTACCCTAGGTTCATAGCTTCATCACCCACTCCCCCCAATTCCCTCTCTATCTCTCCCGCAACCTCCCTTGCGCGGACGCCGCCAAACCACCACCTCCCCTGTGCCGCCGCGCCGCGACCTCCTCTGCGCCACCACGCCGCAACCTCCTCTGTGCGGCCGAGTCTGCTCCCCGCCAACTCCCGATCCACAGCTCCCCCCATCGCCCCTGCCTTCCTCTGCGCGTCGCCGCTCCGGGTCACGGCCACCGCGTTCCACCACCAGCAGCACATCAGTACGGCGGTAGTACGGCCCCGCTTCCGTTCCTCCATGGCCGACCCCCTACCTCCCACCTTCTCCCTCCCGCCCCGATCGACAACCTCCATCGCCGCCCCGGTCGTGTTGCCCCTCCCGACCCCGCGCCGCCGGATCCGGGCAACCACGCCGGCGTGCCCTTCCACGAGCTTTCCCATCGCGACCCTACCACGAGCTGCTCTAGCCCGACCCTGCTTCTTCAACAATGGCACGGTGGCAACTCCCCTTAGTTCTCTCCTGCACCGGGGTCGTGAGCTCCGTTCACGGGCTCGCCGGATCTCGTGATTGGGGCGCTGGCGACGTGCTCTCCTACTCCACCGCGCCCCTCCTCTACTTCAGCTCCTGTGCCTGTGCCTCTCGTGGACTCATCGGTGCACAGGCCGCGCTGGATCCATGCTGGTTCGAGGCCCCGACGGCCTCCTCTTCCTGCTAAGTCGCCGAGATCCGTCGGGGTGTCAAGTTGTTTTGTCGGCCCAATACTCCTTCTACCTTCCCTTGCCGGCGGTCGTGCAACTTCGGTGAACACCGCTACTCGCGCGCGGATGACGGCGGCGCAGTGGCACTGCAGTTCGCTTTGCAGGGGATCCGTTGATGCGACCGTGGAGTTCGGCCCACAGGTGCATGAAGTTATCTTGCCCCCCTCCCACAGTTTACCCTTCCGCATGAGCCCCATGCTGTAGTCCATTGGGAAGAAGCTCGTGGTGCGGATGTGCGGATGCTCAGTGACAGTGCTGATGCGTTTCAGATTTTGTTTTTCTGCAATTTGTAGGCGACACTGGAGCCTTGCAGTCCATTGGCTCGGGGCGAGCAGTGGAGAGGACACACGGGCGTGCAGTTCCCTGTCCATTGAAAATGTAGAAGCCCATCTTGCTGCAGTGTATGTGAGCATATGGCCTGCAAGTGCTGCTCTTTTCCCAGATTGAAAACATTGCGGTGTGGTTGGCTGGCCATCGACGTGCACTTCACTTTGGGGGGCAGTACGTTCTTTGTGGACGTGCACTTCGTTCAGCCCGCGCGGCATGAAGCTCCGTTTGCGTGCATTTGTGGCTCGGCTAACTAGTTCGTGCAGTTCGCATGATACCTTTATTATGTGATGCCTCCCTAGTTGCTGGAGTTCACTTGTTTGTATTTATTGAAACATCATGTAGTGCACTGTGAAACTCTCTGTTGTTCACTTGTAAAAACAAATAGCGGTTCCCTTTGTAAAAAAAAGTGCAGCCCCTTAGTGGTTCACCTTGTAGAAAATGAGAAAGAAATCCCCATGGGAGGTTCACTTCTTTTTCTAATGCAATTTGTTTTGTTTGTGGGATGATTGAAAAAAGAAGTTCACTCCACTTGTTTAGCAGCTCATACCCCTTTGTATGAAATGCAATTTGTTTCGTGTGTCTCAAAATTAGTCGACTACATCAACACGTGCAGTGCGTTTGGTTTTCGGATGTGGTTCATTTTTTAGAGTGATGTTGTTCACTTATGCCGAACATGAAAGCGTAAAAAATTTAGCAAAACAATAAAAATAGTAATGCAGTTCACTACAATATATGATGTGGTTCGCTTGCTCGCGTCTCTGCGGTCCACTCTTGTTCCTAAAAAAATTGAAAAAAACATCAAAAACTCATCCGAGAAAAATTTACATCCGACAAAGGAAACCATGAAGTTCACTTGCCTGTCTAATGCAGTGCGGTTTCGTCCGATGCAGTGCGGTTTTCTGTCGAATGACGTTCACTCACCGATTAGGGTGTCGCAAAAAACAGTGTCCGCATTTTCATAATTTTAAAATTGCTCTTAAACCGTAAGGAATTAGAGAGAGTGTTCTACATGAAAAAGTTCCGTCTCGTCGATATCTTTCCAATGCCATATCATTTGAATCATTTTGACAAGCAGTTTGTAAAAATTTCGCAAAAAACGACCGCTGCCACTCATCGCCCGCTGCACCATTTTAAAAATTAACTTAAAACCGTAGGGAATCTCGAAACCATTTCTACATATGAAAGTTGCGCCTTGTCCATAGCTTTCCAACGACGTATTACATGCCTCATTTTGATAAACGGTTCAAAAACTAGAGTGAAAAGAGTATCGAAAATTGCAAAAATTTCAAAAAACGTAATTTCGCGATTTAGTAAATTTGAAACTGCTCTTAAACCGAAACAAATTAGAGAAAATAATAGATATGGAAAAGATGCGCCTCAACGATATCTTTCCAACGGCATATTATTTGCTTTATTTCAATGAGCGGTTTTGAAAAAATCATGAAAATACGCTCACTGCCACTCGTCATCCGCAGCACCGTTTTTGAAACTGCTCTTAAACCGCGAGGAATCTCGAAAAGTGTTCAACATGGCAAAGTTGCGCCTAATCCATAGCTTCTCCATGGTATATTAGACGCGTCATTCCGATAAACGGTTAAAAAATTAGAGCGAAAAAACTACCGAAAATACATAGCGTGTAGTTTTTTCGACACGAAGTTCACTCGCCTGAGTACTGCAGTACACTTGGTTCAAACAATGACGTGCACTTGCGTTGAGTGTGCACTTCGGAAGTGTTATCAGAAAAACTATTCTGCTAATATTAGCATAATAGACCGGCTGTATATATATACATCTGGGCTATTCTGTTACGCGTAACAGAATATTATTATGTTACCCTATGGTGAATTCAAGCGGTTGAACTGATGCTTTCTGTTCCTGTTAAAAATCGTCTTCTTTAGTTCAAAAGTTTTTGCAATTTTTTTTTATCAAAACAGGGCGTGTAATATATCGTTGGAAAGCTCTTTTTTTGCGGGGTGTAATATATCGTTGGAAAGCTCTTGACATCCACATTATAATCTTATAATTTGTTTTTGCAAAAAAGTTATGATTTACGAGCAGTTTTGAAAAAACCATTTTTTTTCCAAACCGAAAACACGAATCGTATTTTGGACTTCATTTTCAAACGGTTTGTCGGAATTGAGCAAATGAGATGGCATTGGAAAGCTTGTGAAAATCCGCATCTTCTATATTTCTACTATTTTTTCAAATCCTATATGATTTAAAAGTAATTTGAAAAATGGTGAAATTCTAGGTGAAATGTTTTTTCACTGTTTTTTTTGCAAACGGTTTGTAGGATTGACACAAATGATACGGTGTTGGAAAGCTATGGAAAATGCGCAAATTTTGCATATAGAAAGTTTTTTCTAATTCCTTACGATTTAAATACAAATTCAAATACGGTTAAAATTGATTTTGAACGCGTTTTTTAAAAAATTTGTCGAAATGGGGAAAATAATATACAGTTGGATAGCTATCGAAAATGCAAAACTTAGTCATGTTGGACGTTTTCTCTACTTCGCAACCGTTTAAGAGTAATCTTGAATACGGCATGACGGATCCTGCTGTTTTCTCGTCTGAAAAACAGATTAGTCGTACTGATATATGCGTATGTTTGTACTGAGCTATTTTTTGTAGAGTAATTTTAAATGGTTCCGAAAAAAGGTACTTATACTGATGCTTGCATGGTTTTGTACTAAACATGTTTTTACTAACTAGACTTTGCTCTGTTTTTTTGTGAGACCCATCATGCTGTTTTTTCATGAGAAAAAACAGAGTACTTATACTGATCTACGTGTGCATTTGTACTGATGTATTCTTCGAAGAGTAATTTTGAAAGGTTCCGAAAAAAGAGTACTTGAACTGATGTCCGTATGGGTTTGTACTGAGCGTTTTTTCACAGACTAGACTTTACTCTATTTTTTTACCGAAAATTGTTTCATCAATTGTTCGCAAATGATAGTACGAACTAAGATATGTGTTGGTTTGTACTGAGCATTTGTTTCATCATTTGTTCGCAATTGATAGTACGAACGGAGCTTTGTTCATTTTTATACTGAGCATTCTTGTCAGTGCCAGGATCTCCGAATTTATGTTGTTTTGTTCTGCAAACTTCCTCAAAATTTTATTGGTAAATCATACCGTTATTTTTCTTTTGCTAAACTTTTGTCCTCTGAACTTGTGACCTATGGAGTTTGTACTGATATGAATCGTTTTGCCGAACCGCCACAATCTTTTGTGTATTGAATCACTATATAACTTAGAACCAAATTGTTTTTCTTAACATATATTTGAATTGTTTCTATATGTACATTGAATTGGGGAAGAGTAGCAATAGTTATACATACTTTATGGATAGTAATACATGAATTTCTTGGTAAACTGAAGAATGTAGTCTGGACCGTAATACATGTCCTCTCGAGTTTGTACCGATGTGAATCCTTTTGAACTTGCTCTCGACGGTAGTACATGCCCTCTCGAGTTTGTACTGATGTGAATCCATTCGAACTTACGTGGCTTACATCATTGAACGGACTCTATTCTTCTCACTACCACCATTGTTCTGTCCATTTCTTTCCGGACTTGCATGGCTTACATCGTTGAACGGGCTTAGGTGGATATGTACTAATGAACTACTATGATTTGTAGCTCTCAGGAAATGGAATCCTTTCTTTCCCTGTTATTCTGAATACCAAACAACAAAAAATCAGTTCTCATAAGCACGAAAAAATTATATATGTACCCCTAAATTATGCAGCTATTTTGTCCTCTTTCATTTTGAAAAAAGCATACAAAAAGCAAAAGCACAAACTATACAAAAGGTTTTAGACACCAAACCAGTAGAGAATTAAAAATAGGCATCAGGCAGCAACTTGCTAAACATAGCACGAGTCATATACATACGCATTTCATCCCATTATACTTCTCCACCCGCATGGAAAGTGAGAGAACCTCCCTACATGCATATACAGGCATCAAACTCCCTCTGTACCTGAACTATATTTTTGTTTGATATATATTGTGAACTCCTCTCATCGATGTACATGAACCTGCTGTGTAGAGAGATGAAATGTAGTACATCAGTCTAGCTTCATTCAGCTAGAGAGAAACATGAAAAAATGTTCAGTTTTTTGGACGGCTTTCCTTTTTTTCTTTGTCCAATTCTGCGCCACGACTGCCACCATCCTGCATGCAAGCTTAAAATTAATTGAAGCAACCAAACATGCACTTTCATGAGACTTTGCTACTATAAGGCAGCGAACATATCTTTTAGTATTAAACCAAAGGCACACTTATTACCCAGCACTCTTGTTCAGTTCAGAGCATCATCAATAAGATAAAGATACGAAAACATTAAGACAATATAGAACAACTGGATTGATTTGATTCAAATTTTTACTTTCAATGCATTGTAGGCAACAGCCGATCCAAGTCAGAACTGATGTGATTTATTCCATCGAACTGATATGAAAGTTTATCTATACTTTTCTATTTTTTAACACACACGTTTTGAACTATTCCCGCTTTTTTCATTATGAATTGATGACATAAGACATGTTGAACTATTACACAAGAGCAAAATTCAGAAATACATAACAATGGTGTACTCAAAATATGTGCATTTAAGGAACAAAACTTTTTGAACCTTCTATACGAAAAACTTCAACTATCAGTCCAAAGAGATTTGAAGTTAAACAATCATTTCCCTTACTGAGTGTTAAGGAAAACGAAACCAGAGATGACCTCACCAGCAGTAGGAGTAGCGATGGCTGCCAAGGCGACGCATTGGTACATGTACTAAACATCTGCTCAAACCTGTTGTAACTTCTACTTCAAGCTTTTTCTAAATCATTGTTGGGAGTAGAGGGTTTTAAAAGAAAATACAGAGTGCCAAAGAAAGAAAGGAACAACATGTTTATCTAAAGGACTGTGATATTTGGCACACGTGTGCCATATAAGCAAAACTGCCATACCTCTATTTCTTTCATTTTAAAGTACCATACGATCCCTCGTTCTTTGACCCCGCCTCTTCCCAAATTACCCCGCAGGCTCGCCTGAGAAACCTACTTCTCCCGCACATCTCGGGCGCTTACCCCCGAGAAAACTGCCACTTCTTCACGTCTACCACATGATTTCTCCTCAGGACAAAGTTACCATGATATTCATATGCAAGTTATCAGGCCTGTGTTGCATAACTTACCGTACTATTTACATAGAACATATCAGGTACTATGCTTCAACAACTACACCCTTTCAAAGTTACCACTGTGTTTTGTACACAAGTTATAAGGTCTTCGATGTGTAAAATACCATGGTACTTACACATAAGTTATTAGGGTATATGTACATCAACCTCCCCCCGGTCAAAGTTACCATGGGGGATTGTACATGAGTTACCGGGTCTACGGTTCGTATATTATCATGGTACTTGCACCTAAAAACCTGGGTGTGTTTCGGTAGCTTTTCTCATAGGTCAAAAATTACCATGATGTTTTTGCGTAACTTATCACGCCTATAGCACGTGTGCCCCTCATGACACTAAACATTATGTGACTTTCCCGTGGCACGCCATGTGTTGTGTTCATCCAAGAGGCCCACGCGCGAGGCGAGTGTATGTTTTTAACAACTTATATATTTTCCTTTGGTAAAAAAGTTATCATCATGTTTATATTGCAAGTTATTGGTTATGCGGTGCTTATATTATCATGTTATTTACACAAAAAATATTAGGGATGTTTTGAACAACTTTTTTCTGAGGCAAAAAGTTATCATGGTGATTCTAGGTAACCTATAAAGCCCATAGTGCTTAAAATATCATGCTATTTACATAAAATTTATCAGGATATGTTTCAGCAACAAATTACACCCCCCCCCCCCATGGGTCAAAAATTTATCATGGTGTTTAGTTATCGCAGTGCATATGTTTTCATACTATTTACACATAAAAATGCCAGGGGAGGGAGGTATACTACCGTGCTATTTACACAGAAGTTACCAGAGTATCTTAAAAAAAATTCCCTACGGTCAAAGTTACCATGGTGCTTCTACCTCAGTTATCAGATGTGCGCTACGTATATTACCATCTATTTACACATAAACTATCAGGTATCTTTTCACATTTGTTTCCCCCAATGGTTAAAGTTACCATGATGTTTGTATCTAAATTATTAGGTCTATGGCGTGAATGTTATCATACTATTTACCGAAATTACCGGAGGGCGGGTTCAACAAATTTATTCCCAATGATCAAAGTTACCACGATGCTTGAAACAAAAAGTTGCTAACATATTAAAGGCAAAAACATGTCAAAAACAGTATCACCCTTAGAATGTTCAAAATGAGTATCATAGGTGAGGCGGTTAGCTCCCTTTGTTAATTACCTGCAGACCAGAGATCAAATCCTAGTCTAAGCATTATTTTTGCTGAAAATCAAGAAGGCATGTGGGGCCATAAATGACGATTACGAAAATTAGGAAGGCACAAGCGGGTGCCCGATAAAATCGGGGAGGACGTGCGGGAAAGGAAAGAAATCGGAGGAGGACGTGAGGGAAAGGAAAGAAATCGAGAGGTCATGCGGAAAAGGAAGGAAATCGGGAGAGAATTGATGACATTGGATGCGTGTGGTTGTTTCGCAATCTGCCACACGGTTGCCATATACATATTTCGTTATCTAAATAGTGTGTGGAATTGTTATACACATGAACAAAACATTACTTGAAGTAGAGGTTCTGCCAAAAGAAAGAAAGAGCATCTTGCAGGTTCAAGTTTGAGTAGTTGAGCCAGACAATTTATCGTAGGCGTTGTATGTAATAATAATTTAATTATTTTCATAGGAGTATGACTCATAGTATCGGCATGGAGGTCGTGAACAAAAGCATAAGTATCCTTAATTTTTTATTAGTGACTGTAATTTTCCTTATAAAGAACATACTACTCTCGTGTAAACCCATCCCTCTACATATGTACTGTCAGTTTTTTGCAAATCGAACAAATTGCGTATGTAGCAAGTGCTAGTATCTTGAAATGAAGTTATGCGTATGCCCCTAAGAGTAGGTGAATAGAAAACTCGAACCAAAAATGGCTTTCTCCTAATAGTAATCGTGCTAGAACTCATTCAAAGCTGAAGTGAACTATAATTATAACCAGCCTTTGTCAATAGAAGTCCTACTGATCACAAATTCCTCTAATTTCCTCCAGACTCAAGGTTAAGATGGTGGACAGTGCACAAATATTACAAAATTAACAATTCACAATACGAATTAAATATCACAAATTGGAAGGCACAAGTTTTGAGCACATACAATCTTTCATTGGTAGGCAGCACTACAACCTTGGAGGTTAACACATCAGGCAAACTCTTTGGAATTAAGATAGTGAAAAGTAAATGTATGCGAAAGCAAGCTTCAGTTCGGTAAACCATCAAGCCCAGATTGCTGCACTCCGGATTTCCTTTAGACTCGTACGCTACCTTCAGTTAAGCAAGCTTTATGTTCAGCAAGTGTGTAACAAAACAAGAATTGAACTGGAATAGAATTTGAAATTTGAACTGAAATACAATACGAAAACTAAACTGAGTGTACTTTCAGATTTTCACATGGGCATCAGTGCATGAAGCACCAATGAAATTGAACTGAAACAAACTTCAGTTCAGCAAACTTATATGAAGTTATATGAAGCATGCTTGAATGCGTTGACCCGAAGCATGCTTGTAGGAGAGTAGTGGCACTGGAAGGGAGCCTTTTGCTGAACTTATATGAAGTTATATGAACTTGTCTAACTTATATGGAACTTATATGAAGCCTTTTGCTGAACTTATATGAAGTTGACCAGACAAGATGATACCGGGGCGCATCAGAATATAGGAGAGTGGTGATGCAAGTCAGTCACCGGCTGGGGAGGTGAAGCGGGTGGTATGCGGCATGGAGACAACCAGAAAACGGGACATCCAGGGGTAGGGAGCGTCGTCGCTGAAGATCAGAGAGTGTGGGGCGCAGGCGTGCGGTGTCCCCCGGCCGGCACCGGAG
The DNA here is from genome assembly GCF_002162155.2 of Triticum dicoccoides. Lineage (NCBI taxonomy): Eukaryota > Viridiplantae > Streptophyta > Magnoliopsida > Poales > Poaceae > Triticum > Triticum dicoccoides. Next base: position 637,786,005 of record NC_041386.1, read on the forward strand.
ACGAAGGAGATCGGGGATAGTGCACTTTTTTCGTCAGCCTGCAAGATGCTCAAGGACCAGGACAACATGTAGTTTCAGAATTACAGATTGTGGTCAGCTATAGGATGTTCCTGGGACCATGTTTTAGCTACGAGAGAGCAACAACATCACATCATGAGAGAGAGGATGCAGCATCAAAAATTCAGGAGAAAGGTCAGAGCAGAGCAGAAGTAAATATGTTTTGAGGAGATGAACTGACCAGGATTTAAATGAACTCTCACTAGCAGTAATTTTTGTACTTCGCATGTAGTACTACATGGACTTGCTGTAAAATACATGGACCATGTAGTAATTTTCATGTTAATTATATGATCATCTCAGGGAGCTCAAGTTGTACTGAAAGCTCAAGTTGGACTAAAACTCACTCGATAACTGAAACTCCTAGGGCGAGGGGTGGGATCCAGGGTGCTGCTAGCAATGAATGGCCTGGGATGGTGGCGTTGGACGGCCTGGAGTGGTGGCTGTGAACAGCCAAGGTGCTCCGGCGGCAGAGCCCCACCGGAGATGGTGATGCAAGCAGGAGGTCGGGAAGCAGTGGTGCCGGTGGTCGGGGTCGTCCAATGCACATGGCTCACCAGTACAGGAAGTTGATTCATCACCCATCCACAGTTTTTTCCTTTTTGGAATCCATTGAACTGAAAAAAGCTACATGTGAGCTGAAAGTATGAAAATAACATATCTTTGAAAGAATAAAGAACTAGCTTTAACATATCTATGAAAGAATACACCTCCGAGGAACTAGCTTTGAACATATCTCTGAAAGAATAGAGAGCATGCAAAGTTCAAGGAAAGAATAAGCAAAATGGCACACTAGTACGCAGTAGTACGAGTCCAGTCATGTACGTGCTAGTATTAGATTTGAATAGTAGCTAGAATTGAAGTTCAGGTAACCATGGCACACACATCATACAGTTTCAGTCATGTATGCACACACTGTAATAGTAGCTGCAATTAAAGTTCAAATAACCACGACACCCATAACAGAACAAGAATCAGTCTAGCAGCTAGGCAAGCAAGCTTCATCAGCATGAATACATAGCGGCAAGCTAGAACACGCTAGTAGGCTGTAGAAGTCTCCTTGTAATTTTTCAAACAGAAGTACTTTAGTTCAGTTCAGTAGTAAGGCATGGAAAAAAGAAAAGCAATAGAATAAACTATAACCGAGCCAAATATGTAATTTCAACAAACTAGACCTCATTGCTTGACTTCAGTAGTAATACATGATCATCAGTTCAATATAAACAGACTGATGTTAACATCACCAATATGCTGTCCGTCCAACCTCCCTCGGGCTGCAGTTCCAATAGGAAACAAATTAGTAAGATGAAGAGCATTAGAGAGGAAAGAGATAGAACGGGTGCATGGACTGCCGCTGGTTTTCTCATTGAACCACAGCTGAAGAAACTCCTACAGGCTACAGGTCGTAATGAAGAGAAAACGGAGATGATGTTGTGTGGCGGCGGCGTTGAATGTCAAGGAGCTTGGGGATCTATCGTGTGACCCCCGGCTGGTCACCGGAGCGAGTGTCGGGCGAGCGAGTAGGTTCACCGGAGGGGAGCGGGGAGGGGGGATCCAAGGACCAGGGGCGCCATGCGTGAAGACGGGCAGCTCCCCCGTCATCTTCCTCGTCGTCGCTGGGAGGCGGTGAGCCGCGCTAGAAACTGGCGATGGCGGGAATCGCAGGAGATGGCGCGTGGTGCTCGGAGGGATCTGGGTCGGTGGCGGAGGGAGGTGGCTAGAGGCGCGGCGGCAGAGGAGGGAGCAGGCCGGAGATGGGAGTCACCGGGGCTGAGGCACGCCAGGGCTGGGGTCGCCGGGGCTGGGGGGCGCCGGGGCTGAGGCGCGCTGGGTTGGGGTCACCGGGACGGGGGCGCTGGGGCTGGGATGCGCTGGGGTGGGTCGCCGGGGCTGGACGCGCCGGCGTTGGAGATGGTTGGGGGCGGTCGAAAGATTAGGAGCGCGTCCGGGGCCTTATAGGGCCGAGGGGTAACAGAATATTATTCTGTTACTAGTAATATAATAGTCCAGTCCTATATATATATATATATATATATATATATATATATATATATATATATATATATATATATATATATATAGGAAAAATCCATCCTACCACCCGGTGGTAGTTACCCCACATATCTCATATACTACCATGTGGTACTATATATATATATATTATTTTATTATTTTAAATATGTTCATATAATATATATAAGATATTTTAAAGCAAGTTATATTAAAAAATTACATATGAACCCATAGTTTTTATTATATTTGTGAAATACATACATATTTGTACATAAAAAAGAGCATACTCAAAACATGGTACATACTACCGAAAAATTAGTATATATACTACCTAATCATTGTTATATACTACATACTACACGTACATACTCTCGGTTTTGATAGATACTACATATAACATACAAAACGCAAGTGGTGGTAACTATCACTGCTTGTAGGAAACATTTGTCCTATATATATATGACTTCTGCACATCATCTTCATCATCATTATCAGTACATCATACGCAGGTGAGTTAGGATGCACTTGATCCCAGGAAGGTATCTATCCTTCAAACCAGAGGAGTGCTTCAAACTACCAACAATACATAATATCCAACAAAATATGGTCGTGCTACAGCAGTAGAATACATGGCTCAGTCTCAATATCAGCACGAATCAAGTTGTGCATATTTGCTGTTGGCATGAACCACATCGCCGCATGTCGGGTTTGCAAAAGCCATCCATCGCATGGAAGCTTGATGCCTTTCACAAACTAAAGATTATCTGCCAACAAGCTGTGTCGATGAATCTCTGGATATGGTGATTCATGAAACCCGTGGTATGATGTGTAAACACATCCCCCCTCGCGAATGGAAGTTGCTTAGCACAGTTATCATTGTCGGTGATATGATCGATGATTGGTTGGATGATCGGATAATTGAGCCCAAGGAACAAGGAGTGGTTGCCGAGGCTGTAAACCCGCCTCCAGTTGAATACGCCTGGCCCAATGGAGCTGGGATCTTTCTCAAACACGAAGCAGCCATAGCCATCAATGTCATGAATGCCCCATGCATTGTACTGCATGTGGTTTGATGTAATGGTTTGGTCAATTTGGTACGTGCGAATGAGCATCAAATGACCGCCGTCAGCTGAACGAGCGATAAACCACCACCCATCGGCTGGTATGATTCCAGGTCCTGGAATCATGAAGGCTAGTGCATTTGCGTCTGCTGCAACAATTCAAATTGGAGACCAAAAGGACAAAAATAAACAATCATGTTCATAGTATGTGTGGAATTAAGATTATTATAATAGTGACACATATCATAGATAGAGAATTGCAATGCGGTGGTCATAATCATACCCCAAGTTAAAAAAATAAGCCAATGGATTTCATATTCTAGCAATATGTCATGGTTCAAACATCATGTAACAATGAGAGGAAAACAGCTATGATAGCGCCTACTCATATTCTACCATAGCATTTACTACTACTGTTCTCATATCAACTCTAAGCAATAACATGCGTTGTTATAAAAATCTTGTAAACGAGAGTAACATATAGCAATCATGATGTTATGCTCATAATATGTATTCTAACAATCAATAGATGCCAATTGTTCTCATATCAACTCTAACAATAACATGTGTGGTCATAAAAATCTAGGAAATGAGAGGAACATATAGCAATGATGTGGTTATAGACATGCTATGCATTCTAAATTTGTAACAAATGAACAGGCAGTCGTATTCATAAGGTAAAGATGAGATGAGATAGAACAATTACACGACGATAGATTCCACCAGTATAGGCAGCCAATCTGTGAGTCGACCGCGTAAAAGATGCCATCGTGCACTATAGCATCTGACAGAAATGTTGCCTCAACAGGATTGATGATGAGCCATAACCATGTATGGCGACCGGATTCCAGATAGACTAATCCCATGTTGAACAAGGCAATGAGCTTTTAATCCATGTAGTCTTCTGATGGTGTGGGAACTTCGCAGATTACAACTTTCTACAAACAAAGGTCGATCCAAAAGCTTGACGCGTCTCGTGCGTAGTAGGCAGGAGTGTCCGGCAGGCCGCGAGGCTCGATGGCAGCGGTATCCAACGATGGAAGGGTGATCTCTCGCTGGGTGTAGATATCCATGAGATGCCACGGATTACCGGTGTGGTGGATGAGGACGATCCAGTTGGCCATCGTGCCCGCCCAGTAGTGGCCGCGCATGAAGGACAGGTGGATGGATAGTGGTAGCATGTCGAGGGGCACCACGGCAACCTCCGTAGGATCATCAAGTCGGTGTCTGGGCCACCTGCGAGGATCGGGCATCAACAAGCAGGGTGTCTTGAAAAGACCAGGCCAGTTGCAGACGAGTAGATGGTACAAAGACACCAAGCATGCGGTCAGACGGATGGTGCTGAGTAGGTCCATATGACTACAGATCTGCTCCAAGACAACATCAGGGAGGGAATTCCAATCGCGGCTCCGCGTGTCAGTCGGTTCTGCCATTGGGGTTTTCGGTGCCTGGGAGCTAGCGGGGAAGTGGATTCAGGTGGGTGAGCGAAGAAACTTCTCCTCGTGTGGCCGAGCAGTGAGCGGGGGGATATGGTACGCGCGAGCTACCAAGGAAGATGGTGCGGGCGGGCGAGTAGTGAGCAGGGGTAAATGGTGTGCGGCCGACGATGGGGAAGAGAGGAGGAAGAAGAAGAGAGGAGGAAGAAGAGAGGAAGATGGGGAAGAAAGTGCATTCAATCTCAATTCTACTAGTACTACTACCAGGATATACCGTCCTTCGGAGTGTAAATAGTTACACCGATGACATGTGGGTCTACCACAACAGGACCCATATGTCAGTTAATGGAGGACAAAGGTGCGTAGGCGTATTTGCGGAAGCATGCTCTACTGGCAAACATGATGGCAGTACTGGGTAAGGCTGATTTAGTAACACCAACACACTGGTTTAGCTTATTAATTACGTGTCCCATCTGCTGCAGCGTGTATTGTCACTTCACTGTGAAGACTAGTTGAATAGTTCTCTCTGACCGAGATGGGGAATAATGTATCGTGAGGACTTCCTTTCTATAGTATCCCTATGCCTCTACGCTCACTTCACTCATTTTGCTCCGTACCTAGTCACTTGTTGAAATCCTATTTTTTGCGGGAAATTACTTGTATTACTCACGTAGCCGAGCTACTAGCAGAATTACACAGTTTGACGACCTCATCAGGTCCAGATCCGAGCCACACCATGGTACGACCCGTAGTTCTACCAAAAGATGCCAACAAATGGCTTACATTGTTTTGACTACAATAAATGTGAGTAATACAAGAATTTCATTGATCCATGAGTATTTTGATTTCATGAACCATGAAACTGTTCGCAGATCTATCCATTTCTCCCTTCTTCAACAGATTGATAGCCTCCAAGCAATCAGACTCAATGTGTAACGCCCTGAATGCGGCTATATCTCCCACGTGTCGGAGCACGACTTTGAGGCATAACCGCATTGAAAGCAATGTCGCAAGTGAGGTAATCTTCGCAAACAACCCATGTAATACAATAAGGGAAAAGATACATAGTTGGCTTACAATCGCCACTTCACACGATTACAAGAATAAAACATTACATCAACCAAATACAATCAAGGTCCGACTACGGAACCAAAATAAAAGAAGAACCCCAAATGCGACACAGTCCCGATCACCCCAACCGGGCACCACTACTGATCATCAGGGAAAGACACATAGTATCGACGTGAGTCCTCGTTGAACTCCCACTTGAGCTCAAGCGCGTCATCTGGAACGGAATCATCAGGCCCTGCATCTGGTTTTGAAGTAATCTGTGAGCCATAGGGACTCAGCAATCTCGCACCCTCGCGATCAAGACTATTTAAGCTCATAGGTAAGGCAAGGTAAAATATGTGGAGCTGCAGCAAGCGACTAGCATATATGGTGGCTATCCTGTTCGCAAAAGAGAGCGAGAAGAGGAGGCAAAGCGCGAACGAGTAACTAGAGGGGCAACCTACGGCAAGCATTACTCCAACACCATGTTCACTTCCCGGACTCCGCCGAGAAGAGACCATCACGGTAACTCACACTGTTGATTCATTTTAATTAAGTTAAGGTTCAAGTTATCGACAACCGGACATTAACAAATTCCCATCTGCCCATAACCACGGGCACAGCTTTCGAAAGTTCAAATCCCTGCAGGGGAGTCCCAACTTAGCCCATGACAAGCTCTCACGGTCAACGAAGGAATAGACCTTCTCCTGAGACATTCCGATCAGACTCGGTATCCCGGTTCTACAAGACACTTCGACAAGTTAAAACAAATCCAGCAACACCGCCCGAATGTGCCGACAAATCCCAATAGGAGCTGCATATATCTCGTTCTCAGGGCACAATCCGATAAGCAATCCGTACAACTAGAACCAGCCCTCGAGTTTCCCCGAGGTGGCACTGCAAGGGGCTCTAGGTTGGACCAACACTCAGAGGAGCACTGGCCCAGGGGGGGGGGGGGTAAAATAATGATAACCATTGAGTCCGCGAAACCCAAGGGAAAAAGAGGCTAGGTGGCGAATGGTAAAACCAAAGTTGGGCATTGCTGGAAGAGCTTTATTCAAGGCGAACTGTCAAGGGGTTCCCATTATTACCCAACCGCGTAAGGAACGCAAAATCCGGGAACATAACACCGATATGACGGAAACTAGGGCGGCAAGAGTGGAACAAAACACTAGGCGAGAGGCCGAGCCTTCCACCCTTTACCAAGTATATAGATGCATTAAGATAACAAGGTAATATAATGATATCCCAACAAGTAAATAATGTTCCAACAAGGAACGGTCTCCATGTTCCAACAAGGAACAAACTTCAATCTTCACCTGCAACTAACAATGCTATAAGAGGGGCTGAGCAAAGCGGTAACATAGCCAAACAACGGTTTGCTAGGACAAGGTGGGTTAGAGGCTTGGTTCAACAATATGGGAGGCATGATAAGCAAGTGTTAGGTATGGCAGCATAGGCATAGTAAAAGAGCGAGCAACTAAGCAAGCAAAGATAGAAGTGATTTCGAGGGTATGGTCATCTTGCCTGAAATCCCGTAAGGAAGAAGAACGAGTCCATGAAGAAGAGAAACAGACGTAGTCAAACGGGTCCTCACAAACGCGACATTACCGGAACCAACCCGAAGAAGCAAACACCGGAAAGAAGCACACAACATAGTAAACAAACCACACATGAATATGGTATGATATGCGAGATGCGGTATGCGATGCATATGCATGATTTGACAAGGAATGATTGCGCCTGGCCTCAACATGGAAATCCAAGTGTGCCACTGGAAAGGTGAGGTGAAATCGCTTGAAAATGATATAAAGAACGCCGGAATCGGAGTCACGGTTTGGAAATGGCAAGCAATTCAAATATGGCACCGGTCTGTGATAAACAGCAAGTAGACATCTAAATGCAACAAGATGAACATGCTACAGCACTCAAACATGACAACAAAATACATGGCAAGGATCCATTCATGATGCTTAACAAAAGAGGAACACTGAGCTACGGCCAATTCATCCATTATCAGGTCCAAACAAGCATGGCAAAAATGCATTTGGTAACCAGATTTCAGACTTAGTGAAATTAACACTTGTCTGGAATTTCAGATCAGATAGCACACTTTGGAGCATGAAAACTACATGCTACAGGACCTGAACATGGCAAAGTAAAGCATGGAATGGAGCTACTCAAAGAGCTTAACAAAAGTCCCTTAGTGACCTTGAGCCAAAAGGGATCAGAAAATACATTTGCAAGCATGTGAGCATGGCAAAAACATAATCAGATTCTCAGACTTAGTGAAACTGGAGCATGCAAAACAGATATCAAGGAGGCATGTTTACGAGCTCGATGCACTCACTACAGAGCAAGTCATGACAATCTAAGCATACTCCCATCAAGAATACACATTATAGAAGCTAGACATGGCAAGAACAATAACATAGCATGCCCGGATCAACTACAACATCCTCGGCAAAATTGCTAACAAGTAGACAATCTGCCCAGATTCACAAAATGACAAAAGTAGAGCTCGATCGACTCAAGCTAGGGTGCTCCATAATTGCAAACAAAGACATGGATGGATAGAGCACTACAAGATTAACAAATCATCCTTACTGATCATCCTCACGAGAGGCACGGATCACTAGGAAACAACATGAACATATGGCATATTGAGATAAACAGATCAAGGACTTAGTGGAAATGCTAAGTCCCTGAAATCAGCATTAATGAATGCACCGATTTGCAAGCTTGTGCTAGTCACCACACACATCACAAAAATACATGGATTGCACCTCTGGAAAGATGACAAAGCATATAACAAAACATATGTCGAGCTCATGGGCATATCATGCACACAATAATCATGGCAAAAATGACAAATAGCTAATTGGAGCAGCAGATCTGGCAACTATCTCAAATAGCACTCTTCCAACAGCATTACGGACATCAAGATGAACTCAAATGAAAATGATGCAATGAGATGAAATGATGTACTCTCTGAGACGAACATTTTGATATGCTATATGCCCAAAACGGAGCTACGGAGGAGGAGTTACGATGTGATGAACATAGACAAAAAGTTAGGGTTTCGGGCAAAAAGTCAACCCGAGACAAATCCCAGATCTAGATCCGGCCGGGCGCGGACTTCGAGGTTGGCCGGCGCCGGAGTTACTGTCCACCGGAGGGAGGGGTTCGTCGGAGGGAGATGAGGCCGGGCGTCAAGGAGGCGGCGGGGTGCGGCGGCCGGGGCGGTGGCGAGGTCCGGCCGCGTCGGGCG
>NC_041386.1:637795373-637803339 GCF_002162155.2 Triticum dicoccoides
GAGCCGGGCACCGGGCGCGGGGATGGAGGAGGGTGCGGGGCGGTGCGGTCGATGTGGGGCTCGCCCGGGCTACGTGGCGGCGGCTGATTGGTCGGCGGCGGCGGGTGGACGCGTCCGGCACCGTCCGGACGTGTCCGGCAGCGGCGGAGGTGATTTTTTTAGGGTTTGGAAGGGGAGATCCGGAATTTTGAGGAGGGGGTCTTTATATAGAGGTAGAGGGAGCTAGGAGAGTCCAAATGAGGTGCGGTTTTCGGCCACGCGATCGTGACCGAACGCTCTAGATGATGGAGAGGGTTTTGAGCCAACTTGGAGGGGTGTTGGGCTGCAACACACACGAGGCCTTCTCGGTCCCTCGGTTAACCGTTGGAGTATCAAACGAAGTCCAAATGGTACGAAACTTGACAGGCGGTCTACCGGTAGTAAAACAAGGCCGCATGACAAGTCTCGGTCCAATTCGAAAACGTTTAACACTCGCACACGAAAAGAAGGTAGAAAGGGACACCGGGTGACATAGGAGCACCGGATTGCAAAACGGACAACGGGGAAAATTCTCGAATGCATGAGACGAACATGTATGCAAATGAAATGCACATGATGACATGATATGCAATGCAAGACATGCAAGCAATGACAAGGCAACAACAGCGAATAACTGGACAACACCTGGCACAACGGTCTCGGGGCGTTACATAATGTCTATAGGTAGCTCACTCCATTGTAAAGCAAGTGACAGACCCTCTATGATGGCCGCAAGTTCATACTCTAAAGCATTGAGGCAATGGTACAGATGACGACAAGCACTGAGGACTATATTACCGTTGTGATCATGCAAGATCATGCCGCTACCAGTAGTACCGTCCGTCGAAACAAAGGAGACATCTGTATTGAAATCTGTAGAAAGACAAATACTCCATATTTGGGAACAGAAGGAGGCTTTTACTCCGTACTATTTGGGAACAGAGGGAGTATCACCATATGGAGGGAACAGAGGAAGCTTGAAATATGAACATGTCAATGGGAGGGAGTAAGCCCCATGCATGCATGCATGCAACATGCAACACTCACACATACACATGGATGCACGCAACACTCACGCACCCATGCGGCACACAGCACATGACGCAACACACACGCTCACGCTCAAGTGCTCAACCTACTCCCTACGTCCGTGAAAGACTGTACATTTAGAGATTTACACATTAACAAGGGCATAATTAACGCCCAAAAGTAGCAGACTTATGTGTGCATGCGACCATTGAGATAAGAAGATTAAATGAAGGCCGTTGCATGCTGCAATTAAGGATAGACATGTGGCCTATACCTACAGCACAAGTTGGTGCATTAGTGATTCAATATCGATTTAGATTAAAGGCTAAATGCATTGGAAGTGTAGATGCACATCATGTACTACACTCTTTGTTTTATAGCCGATGTACACTCTTTGTTGGAAGACCGAGGGAGGACACATGCATGCACTCACATACACAGCCAGGGCGGTTCGCGCGCAAGGGTTGGACTCGTGTCGTGCCTGCGTAAAGTTTTGTTTAACTGATTTCTTTGCTCTGCCAACTGACAGGTGGGACCCAGAAACCAGGTGACAATTTAACCAGTCAACAAAGTGCCACATCGACTATGTGGCCGGTCAGTAGGGTGCAATACGGTGCTCTACGATGAGCTAGTGATCGTATAATCACCGCAAAACTATATATAGTGACCATAAAGAGCGTATTGTTACATACATTGACCGCCAGTGTATTTTTCTCGTTTCAAATTAAGCCATATTAATCGGAAAGGACGCAGTATGGACTACTACTACTAGTACTAGTACTACTTTGATGTGTCCCGTCAACTCGCCGAACGAGGAGAAGCTTGCTTACTATGCCTCTCCCTCGCCCATGCGCGCGGTGGTTCGCAGGACGAGGAGAGGGTTTTGACTACAGCGCCCTCTCCCTCTCCCTCTCCCTCGCCCTCGCCCTCGCCCTCGCCCTCGCGTTGGACGGGCAGCAGCTCAATCGGTGTCAGATTGCCAGAAGCATATTGTACTGTAGTATCATCATTGTTGGACCTTCCGAAGAGGCGAAGAGCCAAGTGCAAGGTTCACACGAGTACGAACTGTTGAACCTCCTGAAGAGGCAAAGAGCCAAGCGCAAAGTTTTATAGGAGTTGTCGTCCTGGTAGGAGTGTACTATAACTATCGCGAACGATGCTACTGTATGATGCCGCCACGTCACGTATATCCAAAGTTGTGCCACCTTTTTTTCTCAAAGAGCGTGTTAGAGCCCGTGCAACAACCACACAAGTTGCACGCGTACACATAACACATTTACTAGTAATAAATTCTAAAGGACAAATGCCAGTATGTCACACAAGTTCATCTCCAATTCATGTGATAAATTTGTGCACGACTACTCTACATATATTCACAACGCTACCGTTCACAATTACCGTACTCCACTTACACGTTATAGATGGGCTACATGTCCTCCTCCAGGTTCCAGTCCCAGGTGTTCTTCATGGATGGCACGATCCATAGCGGTGGGCAACGGGAATCATTGTCGCAGCTTTCTAGTCCGGTTCCACACGATGGAGACTCATCCAAGCTGAAGCGGCATAAATCAGGGATAGCGTGTCCCAGCATGTCGTTCATCCGGTGGTGCGCACTGAAGACACAACCATGCTTCATGAACGGTAGGCCTTCCGTGTCATGCACGGAAGGTGGCATCCGCTTCATAATGGGGTAGTTGTCCCCGGTGAAAAGCGAGTACTCTGCAAGAGTGTTGCTCGGCACCCACGTAGCATCACGGGGGTCGAACTCGGCACCGTTCATCTGGTATATGCGACATCCCAGATCTGGACACATGGTGACGTACATAGTCAAGGTCCATGCATAATAATGTTGTGCTCAAATATGGCGGTCAGTAATACTGTGTAGCAAATAGTACTACTCCGGTATAGAGGAAGTAAAATAACCGGCTTATTATATATAGCCACTCTTGGCTACATGGATGAGATAGTAAGAATGGAAAAAAATGGTGGCAGCTAGTGGGTTCAAGTATTCAAGGGCCTAGCTAGCTATACGCGTCCTCCAAGTTAAAAAGTACTCCTACTAGTACTACAAAGTATACTACTAGTACAACAATGAAAGAGAAGGCGAGAGGGTTAAAAAATGGAATACCTGGGTAGATGGTGATAGTCCGATCGTGGTAGATTGTGTGACCATGTAGCACATCAGTGGTACCATGGGTAACGACTGCTAAGATAGTTGATCCCAATATGCCAAAGTCAGCTACAAGGTTCCAGGTTAGACCAAATCGCGGATGCAAATGCACATCCAGGATCGGCGATCTTATTTTGATCGGGGGATGACTGGTCCCTGCAAAATAATGGAGTACCGTTAGGGATGCAAATGTTGGTTTGTGCATTCCATTTGTAATCTTCCGTACCGTAGGATGGCAACCAGATGAAACAAGTCCCCTGGCTTGTCACCGTGAAGATGCGGCCTAGATGGCGCACAGCATCTTCGAACGTGTAGGGGTACAAATCAGCCGCCGCCAACATGCGCCAACCTCTGCTGTTACTACCTCTTGCATTGATGGCAATCCTTATGTCGAACACCATGATGAGATAGTAATCGTTGTAGCTGCGTCGCTTTGTCGGTGGGTCCGTAATTGCTATCTTCTTCAATCTCATGTAGGCATCATCATATGTATTCAAGCCTAGCCATTCCGAAAGGCCGATCCCAATGGTGGAGAAGGGGTCTACCGGAACGGCCGCACTGCTGTGGATGTTGTGCAAAATGATGGTGGTATCCGGCCGGAGGTATGCAAGCCAATCTTCGTTGGCACCGACCCAGACATATATATAAGACGGTGGGCAGCGGAGAAATTACGGGATGGAAATGGAATAACTAAGTACTACATGATCAAACTCCATTACTGACATGCTCATCAGACAAAATCCGACTACCTCTCAATGTCGGCAACTCTAGCGGAGTCAACGTGCAACCATGGCCAGGGAGCGGTGGACTGTTCGAAGGATTGTCCCATAGAAGAACCTTCTCCTCGAGGACGCATGGAAGACCAAGAAGCATGGCCTTTTCCCAAGCCTGTTTAAGCAGCGTCTTGAAAAAGTTGGTGCAGGAAGCACCGAGTCCTGCGGCAGTGAGGACGTCGGAGCGGCATGCGATTTCTCCCAGAGGATCGTCGTCCAAGGTCTCCCAGCCCCGACGAGGAGGAGAACCGCCTGGCGAATCCATGGGAGCAGCGGCGAACTGCCTTCTCTTCGGGGGGAGGAGAACTGGCGGGGAGGAGATAAGAGCGTAGTAACCGCAGGGCCTCGTCCCTTCCAACTGTAGATCATTCCTCGGCGAAGGGGTGAGGCTATTATTTACTACTAGTACTAGCATTATGGAACGTTATGGGATTGCATTATACTGTAAATAATAGCACTAGTAAGAAATTTTTGGCACCAGTTAGTAGCTTTTGGCGTGGACTAAGAAATTTTGGGTATGTTTTTGCCATTTTTTGTACACGCCAACTAGTGTCAAAAAACGTCTTACATTATGTAACGGATGAGTACGTACTCGTACTGTAGCAGTACTAGTACTACTTTTCTCAACTAGTAGTGCGATGTATTGTACTTCTAGTCTAGTCTAGTATAGTGCACCAGTTTTGAACTCTTGAATCTCAGGGCCAAGGAGCTACAGTTGGAAGTGGAGGGTACTACTGTTCTCTAGAACCATCGCTGTACTATCAATGCAGGGGAAGTACACCTGCGTAGTGGCCTAGTGGGTACTCTCGGTGCTCTATTCAGCCACTCCTCTCACGTAGCTGGCCTACTCAGCCGCTCCTCTCACGCACACACTAGTAGCCTGTTTATCAGCGACGGTTACTGCGGGGGCAGAACATTTGAGTTATTTGATACAGCGAGACTAGGCTTTTCGCTTCCATTTGTGGCGGTGTAATGGATCTCGTCGAACTTTGTTAGTAGTTCCTTCTTTATGAATGAGATGAAGCAAAGCTTTTGCCTCCGTTTCAAAAAATATATAAACACATCAAGAGGAATTTCTTTTATAGTAGAGCCGATAATGGAGTGAAGTCCATGCATGCAACGCCACAAGCTACAGAGTAGTAGTAGAGCAATTTACGTACAGAGCCATATTGCACAGTTCCCAATGCCCCGCCAGGCTTTTCCGGCTCCTCGGGCTTAATTGGGAGGCGCTAGTTTAAATATGCTACTAGCTGATGAGGAAGCTGCAAGCGAGGTTCGGCTAGGGCAAGCATGCGAGCCACGAGATGCTGGGAAGGAAAACCCGTTCACGTGGCTAGGCTGTCCAGTGCAGCCAGATTGTGGGGCCGCACGTCCGTTTGACTTCAAAACTCAAACTACCCATGTAAAATATTGGCTCGCAGCGAAGTGTAGTAGTACTATTTAAAAAAAAGGCCGCCGTGCGTTCGGCCGGGATCGAACCCACAAAACAAGGTATACACTCCCACGACCACTAGTAGTACTCGTTGGAGTACAATGCAACCTAGAATTGCCTTTTGTCGCTAGTAGTACGTTACATTGTTCCTTATAAGAAACCCCTAAGAGCATGGTTAATAGTATAGCCAGCTGTTGGCTATAAGCCAGTGCCATGTCATCTACAGCCCATCTTATAGCCAACATGTACAATAATAGATCAAAAGAGTGTACTACTTTTTTATTATGTGGCCCACTTCTCATTCTCACAAAGTGCCTAGGAGCACGTGCTAGAGCTGGCTCTTCACGAAGAGCCCGCTTACCTTCTCTCTCCTCTTCTCTTTCCTCCAACTAAGCAGAAATATACTAGTTTATTTCTTATAGCCCGCTGACTCAGCTCTATTGTACTTGATCTAATAATGCAAGAAACCACTAAAATGCCAAGAAACTACTACCACTTGCATACGTGGTAGACTTAAGATAAGACTACCTTATCAACCATTGTACATGCTCTTACCAACAAAAATCCTCGAGTGACCTCCTACCTCCGGCTCGTCCACCTAGTCATCCTCGGCCATGGGACGCAGCTACTGTCGTCGGTGGAAGGCGAGGTCAAAACCGCCGGTGGTGCGGAGCCCATGTTGCGGCAGCCCGGATGCCAGCTCCGTTCGGCGCTCGCGGCCGCTAGCTAGCCAAGATAGCTCCGTCCAGCTGCTTGTCTGCAAGGTTTGCTAGCTAGATTGGCACGGCAGCGCGGTGGCTTGCTT
Source organism: Triticum dicoccoides (assembly GCF_002162155.2). Lineage (NCBI taxonomy): Eukaryota > Viridiplantae > Streptophyta > Magnoliopsida > Poales > Poaceae > Triticum > Triticum dicoccoides. Next base: position 637,801,601 of record NC_041386.1, read on the forward strand.
GCGCGTGCCGCGCTAAGGCCAGCCATCTGGCTCGAGCGAAGGCAAGCGCGGCGGCTTGCTCGCTCGTGAGTCACGCTCGGGCCAGCCTGCCAACCCGTGCGGAGGCCAGCGCGGCGTTTGGCCCGTCCAGCGGAGCGGCGGCCAACTCACTCATCACCGGCGCCACAGACGAACACGCATTAGTATTGTTTGAAGTAATGTTCAGGAAAAATAATGATTTGAGGGGGAATAACAGGATAGAAGGTCAGATGTGGGTCCCTCGTGTCAAGGTCAAACAAAATGTGTTGGTTTAAGCTGCCTCATCAGCATGGACGTGTGGGCCAACCCTGTCATAAATGGGTTTAAACGAACCTAATCGGTAGGAGTACTAGGTAGTAGTTTTTGGCGTGGATTAAGAAATTTTGGGTATGTTTTTGCTATTTTTTGTACAATAGATTCTTCCTAGGGCTGGTTGAAAGTGGTAGTTTTTTGTTAAATACTCTACATATTGTAAGTAGGAGTGAAAGTTAAGCATTGGAAGCCAATAAGCAAGGCTAGTTACATAGTGCATATCTGTACATGATTGAACGTAAATATCAACCATGAGTGACTAATATCTTGATGGAAAACTCGAAACTATGGAATACTAGGAAAAAAATGCATGGTTGGAAATACTAGCAATGTTCATGTCCGTTGCAACGAATCATAATTAGAATAATACTTATTCACAAACTTGGTACAAAACACTCAAATTTTGATATACATATGTCACTAGAGATATATTATGTATCAATTAGAATATATTCCTTGGTCTGTTTTGGTGAGGTCAGGGAGGGATGTGGTTGGTTTTAAAATACTAATTATGGGTTTTTCTGTAAATTGGTAGACAAGTGCGATGTGTAGGAGTACTAGCAAGATCCGTGCATTGCACGGAACATAAAGATGCATTTTTTGTATAAAACACTTGTTGTGATTGACCCTTGCGGGAGTAATCCCATGTGTAAAAACTAATGATATCTCGAGAAATATGAGATAAGACTACTAGGAAAAGGGCTATAGATAGGATTGACACTAATGGCATACCAGAGAAGCAGTGCGCCACTACTATATACTAATGGCGCACCAGTTGGTGATACGCCATTAGTGTGGAAGACACTAATGGCGCACCAGAAAACAGGTGCGCCACTAGTGATAATTTTTTTTCATTTTTACATACATACTAATGGCGCATCCTACCGAAGTGCGCCATTACTAGTTCTAACTAGTAATGGCGCACCAGACAGGGAGTGCGCCAGTACTGAATTTTTTTTATTCTTTTTTTTTTGCAAAACTACTAATGGCGCACCGCCTCACAGTGCGCCTTTACTAGTTTAAACTACTAATGGCGCACCCTGTAGAAGTGCGCCATTAGTATATATTTTGATATCATGAATATTTTTAAATATCATGGGCACTTTTTGATATCATGAATATTTTTAAATTTCATGGGCACTTTTTGAATTCATGAATATTTTTTCAAATTTGATGATTTTTTTTCATATTCAATATGATAAAATATTGAATATTCATGAGGACACTCGATCTCGATCCCCCTCCATCTCGATCTTGATTCCCCCTCCATCTCGATCTCGATCCCACCCGCGCCTCCTCCGCCCCTAGCTAATTCCCCCCGCTGCCCCGACCCACGCCGCTGCCGACGACCCCCCGCATCCTCCCCTGCTCCACCGCCGCCGACGACCCACCGCACCCTCCCCCGCTCC
>NC_041386.1:637803787-637869611 GCF_002162155.2 Triticum dicoccoides
GCTCCACCGCGGCCGCCGACACCCCGCACCCTCCCCCGCTTTTTGATAATATTTTCAAATAACAAATTTGATGATATTTTCAAATAACAAATTTGATGACATTTTCAATTAAAAATAAAAAACAAATTTGATGATATTTGATGATATATTTTTTTCTAGTCCTCATGAAAATAACAAATTTGATAAAAAAACAAATTATTAGATGCAACAAGAAATAATGAAAAAAAGAAGTTACTAATGGCGCACTAGAGGAGGGTGCGCCATTGCTATCAGAAAAAAAGTTACTAATGGCGCACCAGAGAATGGTGCGCCATTGCTATGAGTGTTTTTATGGCGCACCCCTCGATGGTGCGCCATTACTAACATTCCCCCCTCTATAGCTGGATACCCGGCCCTTTGCGCGATACCTCCTTCCCTCTCCCTCGCCAGATCCCCTTCCATCCCTCGCCACACCCGCTCCGGTTCCCCCGCGCCGCCGCCCCCGCTCCCCCGCGCCACCGCCCCCGCGCCCCCGACCCGCGAAGCACGTGGCCGCCGGCATCCTCACTACCAACTGAGGTGCCTAGGAGGACCGCCGTCGTCTTCCTCTTCGACTACGAGGACTCGGACGAGCTCGGACGCCCTCGAGCCACCCCTTCGACGCCGCCGCGGACCCCGACCCCTCCGGCGACTGGCCACACCCGCCCAGGTACCTCTCCTCCTTCCTCCCTCTCCACCCTTCCTCCCCATTCCCTCCCTCCCTAGTTCTTCTTGCTATATGGATCAGAACATATGGAGCATTACTATTGCTATATGGAGCATTACTATTGTTCTTCTCTGAACCATTACCATTCCCTCCCTCCCTAGTTCTTCCTCCCCATTAATTTGCAGGATCAGAACAAGTTTGTAACAGGATGCTCTACAATGTTGATTAGGTGCATTACTATTGCTATATGGAGCAGCAATTTACTATTGCTATATGCTCTAGTTTGTATCAATGTGATTGTATTTTTTCTTGTCGTCAAGTTTAGTTGATGTTTATTTAAATATAGCTTATATGATCAGCCACTCTATGTATGATTGTGGCTTGAAGGTTCTGGAAGAACGTTTTTCCTTCAAATTCTATCTGGTGGCATTGTCCTAGACTCCCTAGTTGTGTTGTTAATTGTGCTTCTATTAAAAGACTTGGGAGTTACTCACTGTACTAGAACTCTGTAGGTTGAATTTTGGTTAACTAATACTGACATTATGAGAATGTAAGCACCTATTATTGCTACTGATATCATTGGCTCATTGATGCCTTTGTGCAATGCAGAACTATTAAGAGTGATTTGGAGGATTCAAGATTTTGTGAAGCTCTTTTGACATTTAAAACTCAGAACTGAAGGTACTTAATAAATTCAAAAGCATTGATGATAACTCTTGTTGCCTAGAAACAAAGGTAGTTTACATATTGCATTGCTGGTGTTTGTTTATTTTCACAGTTTAAGCATGTGTAGTGTAGTGTAGTGTAGTGAGCTTGTTCTAGTGTAGTGAGGTCTGAACCATTGCATGATGTAGTGTAGTGTAGTGAGCTCTGAACCATGTTTAGTGTTGAGTACTTCAAGTTCACTGAACCTATTCATTTTTGTGGACTTAGTGAACATGATAAGACAAGCCAGATGCTCTATTTTTGATTAACAATAATCCATGATCAGCAACAGTTTCTTTCACTAATTTTCAGTTAACAGCAATCCATGATTTGTTTTCAGCTAAAACTATTCATGATTTTTTGTTGGGTGACCTATTAGGTCTGGAATGGAAGCTCACATAAGTTCACCTGATTTTTGTCCATATGAAAGCAGAGGACCATATGGTCTGTGGCCTTTTCATCCATATGAAAGTAGAGGCACATTGTGGTGCTAGTTTGCTGGGTTTTGTCTCCGACCATCGTGTCGTGATGATTTTGCAGGTACCCCGAGAGGCCCTTGAGTTTGCCGGAATGTCGATTAACTTCCGTTCCGGAAAATTAGGGTACTCCATATGTCTTATTTTCAGCAAAGGTCATGCTGAAATTTTCCGTGAATTTTAGCATGACTTTGCTAAAAATCGGACATATGGGGTACTTGCTACTAATGCATGGGCCAGGGTATCTTAGTACTTAATTAAGTAGGATCAACTGCCCCGCCATTCTTGCTGCATTAAACCATAGGTGGCAATAGATCCAAGTGATTAGGCCCAACTTAGAATTCTCGTTAGCATCGATAAACCCTAGATGATAAACCCAACATAGGTGGCAATAGACCCAAGTGATTAGTGCCAAGTGATTAGGCCCAACCTAGGGTGCCTCGACATCGATAAACCCTAAATGATGAAAACTTAACTTGGCTTCTATAGGGTGCCTCGGTGTCGATGAGAACCTAAATGATGTACACTTAGGCTTTTAGGGTGCCTCGGCGTCGACAAAACCTAAATGATGAAAGCTTAGGCTTTTAGGGTGCCTCGACGTCGACAAACCCTAAATGATAAAACCTTGGCTTTTAGGGTGCCTCAGTGTCGATAAGAACCTAAATTATGAAAGCTTAGGCTTTTAGGGTGCGTCGGCGTCGACAAACCCTAAATGATAAAATCTTAGCTTTTAGGATGCCTCGGTGTCGACAAACCCTAAATGATGTAGTTTTGAATTATGAACGTAGGATATGTCGTCATCATCATCGGACGACGAAAGTCTCCCGGCGGAGTGCGGCTGGTGCCACGACGATCGAGGTCTATGCGACATGCCTCACCTGGACGATGATCGGCGCTTCAGCATTAAGCTCGAGGAGACCTTCGAAGTTGAAACGGTACACAACGACGACAAGTGTTATTTTCATAATTAATCATGACTTCAACTATTTCAATGTGTAATTTTCATCTTTTACAATTCGAGTATAGCTTATCCCATGCCATGCAAGACGCTATGTCTTGGAGAGGATGGATTTTGAAGACCATGAAATTTCTGAAGCAAAGAAAATTCACCTAAGGACTCATCACGATGTGGACTTTGAAGTAAATCTATATAATTCTGAGAGCGTAACCCATTTTGGTTGCAAAAATTGGGAAGCATTTTGCAAGATGTATGGTTTTGATGAGGGTATGCTTATCACCATGGATCTTGGTAATCCTGAAATCAACCAAGACATATGGACATTTGGGTCCTTGTTGATACGCCTCCAGTTCTACCGCTATATGAGTTTCTCAAACATAGTTATTAGCTAATTTATATTGTTTATTTCAAAATAGTAGACAACTTATTTCCATTGACAGCTTATTTTTTTGTTCAAAGAATGTGCAGGAGATGGTAGAGAAAACCCACTACACCGATGGCTCCGAATTAACAACTTACAAGGAGAAAAATCATCTGGTCGGATTTTGTACTGACATTGAGAATTACACTATCCACAATCAAACTCCTCAACATTATGGTAAATACGTGCCACTAGTGCATGTGTTCAACTAAGGTAACTACCATGGAGATACCCTGGTAAGATTTTTACTATTACGACATCCGTGCATCTTTTGCATACTTCTAAAACTAGTACATCATTGCTAACTATGAAGTTATTACTATGTTTTTCAACAGATAATCCCAGAGAATTGTGTGCCTCATATGATGTATCTGAAAGGTAGTGTTAATGTTTTGAGCATACAGCCAGGTCGTCCTACGAATCTCAACTGTCCATACGAGATTTCTAAAAGAAGTGGAGACATGAAAATCAAAGGATGGAAAAAATGTATGGACAGTCGTAAGGAGCTTCTTGGAAGCAAAAGGAAGCGAAGCGCAAGAATTGGAGACAGGATGTTCTCCATTCTCCATAATGGAGAGTCAGGGTCTATATTGTTTTATGCTATTTTAGCTTAAATAGGGTATTTAGGTCCTGCCTAATACTGATGATCATGCGCTAAGAACAATTAAGTAGGGTTGGTTCGATGACTATCAAGATGATGATCGTATGACTTGTTATGAATAACAAGTAGAAGTTGTATGATCATGATTAGTAGGACTTGTTAGGATTAGTATTACTTCCGACAAACTCGATACTCGCGGTCTCGAGACTTGTAATGTTTTATCTTTGTTCGGTCTTTTGAATTTGGAGACTAATATGATGAATTGTATTCGGAGACTAATCTTTTATTGTATTCGATGAATCTGCTGTTGCTGTGTGCTACTGTCTATATTATGTCAAATAATATATTTTGTAACATGTGCAAAAATCCGAAAAGTAAAAAATAAATAAAACCTAATATTCATACTAATGGCGCATCACTACAGAGTGCACCATTAGTATGCCAAGTATACTTATGGCGCATCCATCCGCAGTGCGCCATTAGTGTGCCAAAGCACATGGTTAAATATGGCCCTTGGGAGGCACACTAATGGCGCATGGTGTTATATACTAATGGTGCACTGGATGGTGCGCCATTAGTATACCAGATACTAATGGCGCACCAGTGGCGCGCCATTAGTAAAAATTACTAGTGGCGTGCTACTAATGGCGCACCAGTGATGCGCCATTAGTAGGCAAAACTGGTGCGCCATTAGTAGGCCTTTTCCTAGTAGTGTAAGGTGAAGAGGAGTGGGTGTGGTGGTGGTTGGTGGTCGGACTGAGCGGAGGCATGGGGATTGACAACGCCGGCAGCGGCCACCAGGCCAGTTTGTTCCAGAGGCTTCCTTTCTTAATTGCTCAACAATGAGGTTTGTTGGAGATAAGGATGAACGAGGGAAGGCCTTGTCTGCAAATGTGGAGAGGGGTGCAGGTATCTTTTAGTTTAATTTCCATCCATTAGATATAGATCGGACGGTCTATATTGCAAGATGGCACACGTACCATCATCACCAACTCAGTTTTTTATAAGAGAAGAAATATAAGTATGGAGATACAAACGTATTATCGATACTTGCTTCCGTAAACTACCATCTACGTTCTATTCAACACCTCGGCATGTGGGGCCTTAGCACAATGACTTCTCGACTGTGTAAAACAAAGATTTTCCCATCGCCGACAAGGAGGGGGTGATGGCGGCGCGCTTTTTGGCTTTCTCTAGTCCTAGTAGTCATACTAGGTGGTCTAAGCACGTGTAGATTTATTCTTTTTCACGTCTCGTGTTCGTCGTACTGCCACGACTGTTGATGAATAGACGGTAAGTTATTCACGGGGAAACCCTTGTTGAGCGTGTTTGCGAGAGAGAGAGAGAGAGACAGTGTGCGTGTGTGATATGTTAGAGACTGAGGCAATGATAACAGATTCTTTGTGTCTATGTGTGTGGAGGATAGAGAGAGAGACATGTACATGGGGCTTTGTGTTGTGTAACATGGAGACACATATACATAATTAGAGAGTGAGTGTGTGAGATACACATGCGGACATGAGGAGAGATGAGGATCCAGATAAATGGGTGTTTGTGCGTGTCTGTGTGTGTTTGTGCACGCATTTGTGTGTGAGAGGGAGGGAGTGTATGTGGAGTAGAGAGACCACTGATGACGTAAACCTAGTATAAGGGAAGGGGGAATGGTGTGACATGTGTAGTAGCGAGATAGCATGGGTGCAGGCGGGGGAGCAGACTATTTGGAAGAGACGTCGAGTGTGTGTGTGGGAGAGGGGTGTGAGAGCAAGAGAAAGAGAGAGCTAGCGACAGAGAGAGAGGAAGAGAGGGGGCGAGAGGGGTCGTTTTTGTCCATAAATGGCGTATAGATAGGGAGACAATGTTGATGTTGTCCGAAATTGGCCTATGAACGGAGACGCAAGGGAAGCGAGTCATCGTGTGTGTGATAGGGACTTCATGAGAGATCTAGAATGGATGGTGTAGAGAACAATGTGCGAAATCGAGAACGATTATACATTAGGGAGATATGCAAAGAGTCACGACATATATGTATACAGGGAAGGAGCTGGGGCGGGTCTGCATGTGGGGGATATAGAAAGAGGAGAGTGGTGCACAAGGAGACAAAGTGTGCTTGTTTTGTAGTGGGGGTGGTGTGTGAGGTGAGTGCGCGAGAACCACATAACTAGGGAGATAGACGTTTGGGGCGACGTTTTGTGTGTATGGGAAATATACACTCTACATAGTGTGTGTGCTTGGGTAAGAGAGATAGCGGGAGACCTAGAGAGTGAGGGAAGAGATGTGTGCATGCCCGAGAGACAAAGTGATAGAGACCTATGTTGGGGTCCCGACTTTACAAGAGAGAGGGGTGTTAATGTGCTCGTGTGTTGGTGTTTGGGGGAAAGAACGACTTCTCTATGTGTGTGTGTGTGGTGGTGGGGGGTTGACTTCAGATAAAGAGTGAGGTGTCTATATTTGAGGGATTTTAGCATAATTGAGATATTGTGCACTCATGGTTCATCAATTTGTTTCATAGTTTGTACTATGAGATAACGATACTTTCGAACATGCGTGATATACCTTGATGTACCAGAATTACAAACCTAAGATTGGAATTTAGGAATTCGACTCCATCATTAGCTTTTGTAATTCATTTAAACGGAGGTACATTTTTTAAGCCGGGATTTCGTGATTTCAAATTCATATATCAAACCTAGAGATATACACATACGGGCATGTTCAAACTTTATAGTCATCCACTTTATTCATACACATACACATTTTTGCTTTTGTCATCATATTTAGGATAAACACATTTGGAATTTCATTTGAATTGGACCGTATGATGGTATTTGATTGTAGTAGCTCAATGATCCATATTTTGAATTGAATGGACAATCTAAGTTTCGAGTTGGAGACATTGATTTTCAAAACTTGCACATTTTTTTGCGTGCAAAACAAACAAATTGTCGTCCATGATATCATAGTCGGCCGTATGAGAGCAGAATACTTATAATTTTAGGCGCCAAAAGCTTTCAAACTTCCCACTCACATCGAAATATCACGCGCCCGAAAGTTTAGCCCTGTGATATTCCATTTTACGCCTGCCACATGAATGGAAAAGGGTTGCTTTGGTAACTCCAGTGTTTTCCCCTCTTTGCCCCCAACATTCTTCCTAGAGCCCCTCCCTGACCCCCCAACCACGGCAAGCCACCGAATCTAGTCCTCCACCGCAGTGGTGGACCTCAGACCCCGCCGGATCTACCTTCCGCACCTTGGAACCCCCAATGGAGAACTCACTACTTCACCGGAGCCGCTTCAGCGACTGGCTTGTCCACCGCTCTAGATCTCCTTGACCGCCATCATGGTCCACCGCCTCGGATATGCTTAACCGGCACCCTCGTCCACCACAGCGTAGGCCCTTCACTGACTGCCTCGTCCGCCCCTTCGTTGGCCCTTCATACAAGCCCTTGTCCGCCGCAATAGATCCGCCTCACCGAAAGCACTATACAATGCGCCTGCCGAAGCCTTCGTACACTGCACCGGACCTGCTCCACGGATGCCATATTCAACTCCACCGGCCCTGCTTTACGGACGCCGCAGCCTCATCAGGTTATTTCGATTTGTACTCCTTCGGTTTTTCTCTTTATCGTGCAACTGTTCACTTCCAACAGATGAGCTTTCTTGTATGTCGACAGGCGCCGCAACCGTAGCACCGGAGCTGCTTCAGCGACGGCGACAGCCGGCCCAAACTCAACCGCAACACGAGCACCATCGACGATCCTTAGCTATCAAGTATGACAACGATACCCGTCGGTGTCAAAACCGGCGGATCTTGGGTAGGGGGTCCCAAACTGTGCGTCTAGGATCGATGGTAACAGGAGGCAAGGGACACAAAGTTTTACCCCGGTTCGGGCCCTCTTGATGGAGGTAAAACCCTACGTCCTACTTGATTAATATTGATGATATGGGTAGTACAAGAGTTGATCTACCACGAGATCGGAGAGGCTAAACCCTAGAAGCTAGCCTATGGTATGATTGTTGTTGTCTATGTTGTCTCTTCTATCGACTAGCCTGGCCCTGGTTTATATAATGCACCAGAGGCCTAGGCTAACAAGAGTCCTAGCCGAATACACCGGTGGGGAGAAGTCCTTGTCTTGATCGCCAAGTCTTTGTGGAATCTTCCTTGTATGCGGCAGCTGTCCGAACTGGCCCATGAGTATGCGGGCATGGGGGTCCTCGGCCCAATCCAACTGATCGGGAGACGATGCGATGAGTACCCCCTAGTCTAGGACACCGTCAGTAGCCCCCTGAACCAGTCTTCAAGTTAGGGACGCTCCTTGATTCTTTCGAACTGTTCTTCATCTTCGGTTGACGGTCTTGAAAACTGGTTCAACAAATCTACTCATCTTCGATCTTGAGGACCGCCGAAATGCATTCGGCGAGTTTACACGTCGGGTATCCGAGGAGCCCCTTTAAGTTTCCGGCCTTTATCAATGCCTTATTATTTTATGCCACGCCTCGGGTTTGAAGTTGTTCCCGGGAGGCAGTGTCCTCTTGCGTCCGAGCTCCAACGCCGAACTGCATTCGAGTTATCTTTTGCGGCCGAGCACCAATGCCGGACCGCTTCCGAGCTCCAACGCCGGAATGTATCCGAGCTCCAACGCCAGACTATGTCCAAGCTCCAACGCCGGACTGTATCCGAGCTCCAGCGCCGGACAGTGTCCCAGCTCCATCGCCGGACTATATCCGAGCTCCAACGCCGGACAGTGTCCCAGCTCCAACGCCGGACCATATCCGACGTGTCATATCACGTTGGTTCAAAAAAAGTTGAAGAGTTTAGCCAAGCTTAATGCCGGAAATGCCCTCTATGGAGCCAGCCACTAGCGCCCGAGCTTTATGCCGGACTACTTCTGAGGTGGTGCACCACCCCGACTGTGGGCCGATTTTTTGTAAATATTTTTTATTATTGCAATTTATTCTCTGCCGAGATATATGGCCAGTATCCCTCAAGGTGTGTATCGGTCTAAAACCTGAGATGCACCTGAAGGATGACGTAAGACCGCTAATCCCAGTAGCCGCTGAGACTCGGGTTGATTTGCAAAATCGGCCTGAGGATCAAGTCCTAGCTCGCCAGAATACTTCGGGACACAAAAAGCGGCATGCTTAGTCCTTGAGACTCAGGTTGGGTGCGGCCGACCAACCTGAGGATCAAAATCTCCTCGGCAACTATATTGCACTTAAAATTTTCTGCATTGAACAGGCAATGCAGTAGCCCCCGAGACACTGGTCGGGTGGCAACACCAGATGAGGGGATCGATGTGCCCCTTTAATATTTGTAAATAATCAGGCCGAAGCCCAGTAGCCCCCGAGCCTTAATGCGGGCATGGGTGGTCAAATTAAGGATCGATATCCATAGTAAAATCGAAAATTATGTGTAATGACTCTATGTATCCAAGTACTTTACGTCATTAATGCTCGGATCTGCATTGTACAAAACTTTGTTGACTGACCATCAGCTTCCACCTCCTCGGCCAGTAGCCGAGGAGTGTTTGTCCTACTTTATAAAGCCTTTATGAGGGCAAAGATTTACAACAAACAAGGCAATCTGGCCATACGGTTTTATAAACAAAGCTACGCAGAGAGTTATATTACTGTTTAACAGAAGAAATGTCTTCCAAAGTAAATAGTCCCCCTATCGGTTCCTTTCTTTGGGTTGTCATGCTAAGCATGATCAATAAACCTCAGCTCTAATGTAAGAGCAAAATATTGAGAATTTAGTTTGGGAGGCCAGTTAATAGCCCCCGGTAGTGTTCAGCGACAGTCGGGGTCAAGCCGTAAACACTTCGGCCATTGTTATGAACGGCCCATCATTTAACATAGTCATCGGATCGCTGACCAGTTTACGCTTATTGTGAAAGTCAGTTTTCGGCTTTCTCCACTGAGGTGCTTAACCATGTGAGCTGGAAGCACAATTGCAGTGGTTCTCCCTTTGCACGCCTAGCCAAACAAAACGGAATGTAGGAAGCAACTGCAGGAGTCGGGCAACCCAACTATTGACCGAAGACACAATTCGAAACCGATGCATATATAGCAATATCTGATAATGTTTTTGCCGAATCCCTAAAGGTGTCCGGCGTTGCACTGCGAGACTAATGCTGGAAAAGCACAAATAGTTTAAAAGTGCCAAAAAGCTTGGAAAACCAAGAAACGTCAGTAAAAACATGACGTCCGAACAATATCAAGTGTTCGGTGCCAATCCGAAAGTTGGTCTTAGAAAAAAGAAGTGCTTCTGTCGTGCTTTAACATGATACATCCTTTCTCAAGACTTCGAGCGAGTCAGCCTACGGCTTCAACCTCCTATCCCGAGGGCGAAGTACTTCTCATCAGGCCAGTTTAGCAAACTAAACTCTAGCGGCTTTGAGAGAGAAATTAGGCTCCCCGGCTAGTGACCGCACACTCGTGTCGAAAAAAGGAGTGATAAATAATAATAATAAAACTTTGCAACGACTAAGAAGAAGAACACTTATTATAAAATGGCTCAAATAAACTTAAGAGCCCCCAAGTGACTTGGGTAGAAGAATGATTGCATGTACCGAAGTACTTATATCATATCTATGTTCAACCAAACTTTAAACGCATCTTAACCGACCGTCAGCTTCTCCCTCTTCGGTCAGGACCGAAAAGTGTTATGTACTCCATCGGTCGAAAATATCGACGGTGTTTCCAATAACCAGGAAATCAGGCCATAAGGTTGTAACAGACAAAGCACGCTCAGGGAACTTATGCTATATTACCGTGAAGTGTAAGAAGCATCTTCGAAGAAAATAGTACCCCCATCGATACCTTTCTTCGGTGCTCATTGTTATTATGAGACTTGTGCAATAGATTTTTTGTACTCATGAGTTCCGTTGTGTGCCGACCATCATTGAAAACTATAAGAGCGCTAGCTTTCGGCTCCACCCAGTCTGAGGTCCGGCTCAGGCGACCCGATCGTGACAATCGCAGAGGTGCTCCCTTTACTCCCTAGCCGAACAATCGGGAACGTAGGGGTAAACACAGGAGCGAGGCAACCCAACTTGCAAATTGCTTAAGTCAATATGGTGCATATTGTGGTGTAATACACGAACAAGGAACAAAGCCGTACAAGTATAATCATATGCAAGTGGAAAAGCTTCATGAAAGAAGCCCCCCAAATGAATTGGGTATTGGAATTTATGTGTCACAAACAAAGTTTGGGCAAGGAAATTTTTTACAAGCAACTTTTTCCCAAAAAAGTATAATGCTTGGTCGAACCGAACACAAGTTAAAAATTAAAACTTTGAGCATGAAAGTGACTCAGCTAGTTAATGTGTTCGGCATTGATGACGCGGTCCGAGCTTGATGCTGGACAAGGTTCCATCCCCCAAGCCGGTCCCGAGGTGGCGGAGCGAAGAGCTCGACACGCCGAAGTGGTGACATAGCACGGTCGATGCAGACCGACAGAGTGACGCCGGAGTCCCCGGATCATTTTCCTGGGCACAAAAAGTAGTGCAAACCGGAGATAATAGTAATAATAATAATTAAAAAAAATTGTTGCATAATAAATAATTTATGCAAAGTGAGAAATAAAAGAAACATGGCCTGGCGCCGAAGCCAATGTCGATGTAGGGCGTAGGCGTGATGCGGTAAAGGCGTGGCAAAGCCTGAATTCATAGGTCGGTCCGAGTTCCGGATGCGGCGTTCGCCGGACTATGTACGGAAACTGACCGAACCACCACGCGATCGTCGTTAATGCGCCCATCATTTGATAGACCTGTGTACATATCATGGACAAACCAGTGTAATAATTCCTTGGGAAAAATGAACCCAAACAAGCAAAAAATACCGGGATTAATAGCACCTGGTTTATTTGTTGTAGCAATCCGAAGGAAGGTGATTCCCAAAATTGGGACTCGCTCCGCACACCCATTGCCGGATGGGCGATAAAACGACGGCATGGCAATGCTGGGAAAGGTTGACTCGCCGAGCAAAAGCCTTCGGCCCAACTAACGTGACGGAGCTGGTCGGCTAGTGACGCCGAAGTGTCCGGAGTAGGTTGATGAAGAGATGGCGAAGCCCCCGGTCCAGCCGAGATGTCGAAGCCTCGATGTCAGCTGATGAGTCGAAGTAGGTCGGCGTGATGGCACCAGCTTGAAGAAGCAATAGTGCGGCCCTGTCGATGCAGGTCGTGACGTGGTCGATGCCGGTTTGATGAAGCGACCGTGCGGTGATGCCGGTATGCCCGCTATGTGTAATCTGTGGGGCGGCAATGTTGGTGATGATTTATCCTTCGCGATGCCGGACTCTTGTTCGGCTTGTCGAGATGATGATTCGAAGAAGTTGAGCTCGGCTCAACAAAGTGACGTCGCGTCTATCGCAGGTCGGCAGCCGTGGAGTAATATTGCCGGACTATTTTGACACCAACATGATGTCGAAGATCATGTTCAAAAGATCTTAAAGTTAGTGGGATGTGTTCGAGAACAAAATACAATACCCCATACAAAACTTCCTTCAAAAGGGATGTCCGAAATCCCGTTCATAAAAAAGACGAACTCGGGTCGGATTCGTTTTCGCGCAGAAAGCAGATCCGAAAAGTGATGCACTAATCGGAAGGTTCCCGGAGTTTGGACGGTCGGATCGAGATGAAATTTTGAGAGGTGGTAGTTATAGGAATTCCGCAGCCGTTCAACGGTAGAATCTTCCAAAGGACGTCCGAGCTAGAAGCTGGACACCACGCCCTAAACTCATCCAGATTTCCGTCCAGATTTGACAGGGCTCCGGTATATCGTGGATTGCCAGAGATTCCTCCATCGGAACTCGACAAAATTTTCCAGGGTTGTTGTAGACTCAATTCCGCACAATTCCACCAAAGCAATCGTCAAAGCGATACTCGAGGAGGTGGTGGCGGGAGATACGAATGCGCTGTCCAGAAAAACAGCACGGTCGCTTGAGGGCAATGTTGACGTTGAGCCCCCGAGCTCCATAGATGATTCCTCCGTGATCTTGATAGAGATCGGAGTTGATGTTTGATGAAGGCCCTCGTCCGAACATGGTGATCCGAACACGGGGCGCAATTCTTGGTCGAACTAAGGTGACCAGTCGAACTGGTGACGAAGACGCCGAAGTCGCAGTTGATCTGCAGGGGAGCCATTGATCGTCCTTTTGTCGATCACACAGCGGAACTCTCAATGAAAGCACCAATGCCGGTGTCAAAACCGGTGGATCTCGGGTAGGGGGTCCCGAACTGTGCGTCTAGGATCGATGGTAACAGGAGGCAAGGGACACGAAGTTTTACCCAGGTTCGGGCCCTCTTGATGGAGGTAAAACCCTACGTCCTGCTTGATTAATATTGATGATATGGGTAGTACAAGAGTTGATCTACCATGAGATCGGAGAGGCTAAACCCTAGAAGCTAGCCTATGGTATGATTGTTGTTGTCTATGTTGTCTCTTCTATCGACTAGCCTGGCCCTGGTTTATATAATGCACCAGAGGCCTAGGTTAACCAGAGTCCTAGCCGAATACGCCGGTGGGGAGAAGTCCTTGTCTTGATCACCAAGTCTTTGTGGAATCTTCCTTGTATGCGGCAGCTGTCCGAACTGGCCCATGAGTATGCGGCCATGGGGGTCCTCGGCCCAATCCAACTGATCGGGAGACGATGTGATGAGTACCCCCTAGTCCAGGACACCGTCAGTAGCCCCCTGAACCAGTCTTCAAGTTAGGGACGCTCCTCGATTCTTTCGAACTGTTCTTCATCTTCGGTTGACGGTCTTGAAAACTGGTTCAACAAATCTTCTCATCTTCGATCTTGAGGACCGCCGAAATGCATTCAGCGAGTTTACACGTCGGGTATCCGAGGAGCCCCTTTAAGTTTCCGGCCTTTATCAATGCCTTATTATTTTATGCCACACCTCGGCTTTGAAGTTGTTCCCGGGAGGCAGTGTCCTCTTGCGTCCGAGCTCCAATGCCGAACTGCATTCGAGGTATCTTTTGCGGCCGAGCACCAATGCCGGACCGCTTCCAAGCTCCAACGCCGGAATGTATCCGAGCTCCGACACCGGACTATGTCCAAGCTCCAACGCCGGACTATATCTGAGCTCCAACGCCGGACTATATCCGAGCTCCAACGCCGGATAGTGTCCCAGCTCCAATGCCGGACCATATCCGAGGTGTCATATCACCTTGGTTCAAAAAAAGTTGAAGGAGTTTAGCCGAGCTTAATGCCGGAAATGCCCTCTATGGAGCCAGCCACTAGCGCCCGAGCTTTATGCCGGACTGCTTCCGAGGTGGTGCACCACCCCGACTGTGGGCCGATTTTTTGTCAATATTTTTTATTATTGCAATTTATTCTCTGCCGAGATATATGGCCAGTAGCCCTCAAGGTGCGTATCGGTCTAAAACCCGAGATGCACCTGAAGGATGACGTAAGACCGCTGATCCCAGTAGCCGCTGAGACTCGGGTTGATTTGCAAAATCGGCCTGAGGATCAAGTCCTAGCTCGCCAGAATACTTCGGGACACAAAAAGCGGCGTGCTTATGTTGGGTTTCGTAGTAATTTCAAATAATTTCCTACGCACACGCAAGATCATGTGATGCATAGCAACGAGGGGGGGAGTGTGATCTACATAGATAGTAGATCGACAACGGAAGTGTTTGGTTGATGTAGTCGTACGTCTTCACGATCCGACCGATCAAGCACCGAAACTACGGCACCTCCGAGTTCGAGCACACGTTCAGCTCGATGACGATCCCCGGACTCCGATCCAGCAAAGTGTCGGGGAAGAGTTCCGTCAGCACGATGGCGTGGTGACGATCTTGATGTACTACAGCAGCAGGGCTTCGCCTAAACTCCGCTACAGTATTATCGAGGACTATGGTGGCTGGGGGCGCCGCACACGGCTAAGGAATAGATCACGTGGATCAACTTGTCTCCTCTACGGTGCCCCTTGCCTCAGTATATAAACGAGCCAGGGAAAGGGGGCGTCCGGCCAAGGTAGGCGCGCCAAGGGGGAGTCCTACAACCATCGGGAGTAGGACTCCTAGTTGGACAAGGAGAGAGGGGAAAGAGGTGGAAGAGAGGAAGGAAAGGGGGGGCGCCGCCCCTTCCCTTGTCCTATTCGGACTAGGAAGGGGAGGGGCACGCGGCCACCTCTTGCCTCCTTCTCTCTTCTCCCTCAAGGCCCATGTAGGCCCAATAAACCCCCGGGGGGTCCAGTAACCCCCCGGTACTCCGGAAAAATGCCGATTTCACCCGGAACGATTCCGATGTCCAAATATAGGCTTCCAATATATCAATCTTTACGTCTCGACCATTTCGAGACTCCTCGTCATGTCCGTGATCACATCCGGGACTCCGAACAAACTTCGGTACATCAAAATGCATAAACTCATAATATAACTGTCATTGTAACCTTAAGCGTGCGGACCCTACGGGTTCGAGAACAATGTAGACATGACCGAGACATGTCTCCAGTCAATAACCAATAGCGGGACCTGGATGCCCATATTGGCTCCTACATATTCTACGAAGATCTTTATCGGTCAGACCGCATAACAACATACGTCGTTCCCTTTGTCATCGATATGTTACTTGCCCGAGATTCGATCGTCGGTATTCCAATACCTAGTTCAATCTCGTTACCGGCAAGTCTCTTTACTCGTTCCGTAATGCATCATCTCACAACTAACATATTAGTTGTAATGCTTGCAAGGCTTATGTGATGTGCATTACCAAGAGGGCCCAGAGATACCTCTCCGACAATCGGAGTGACAAATCCTAATCTTGAAATACGCCAACCCAACATGTACCTTTGGAGACACCTGTAATGCTCCTTTATAATCACCCAGTTACGTTGTGACGTTTGGTAGCACCCAAAGTGTTCCTGCGGTAAATGGGAGTTGCATAATCTCATAGTTATAGGAACATGTATAAGTCATGAAGAAAGCAATAGCAACATACTAAACGATCGGGTGCTAAGCTAATGGAATGGGTCATGTCAATCAGATCATTCTCTCAATGATGTGATCCCGTTAATCAAATAACAACTCATTGTTCATGGTTAGGAAACATAACCATCTTTGATTAACGAGCTAGTCAAGTAGAGGCATACTAGTGACACTTTGTTTGTCTATGTATTCACACATGTATTATGTTTCCGGTTAATACAATTCTAGCATGAATAATAAACATTTATCATGATTATAAGGAAATAAATAATAACTTTATTATTGCCTCTAGGGCATATTTCCTTCAGTCTCCCACTTGCACTAGAGTTAATAATCTAGATTACACAGTAATGATTCTAACACCCATGGAGCCTTGGTGCTGATCATGTTTTGCCCATGGAAGAGGCTTAGTCAACGGGTCTGCAATATTCAGATCCATATGTATCTTGCAAATCTCTATGTCTCCCACCTGGACTAGATCCCGGATGGAATTGAAGCGTCTCTTGATGTGCTTGGTTCTCTTGTGAAATCTGGATTCCTTTGCCAAGGCAATTGCACCAGTATTGTCACAAAAGATTTTCATTGGACCTGATGCACTAGGTATTACACCTAGATCGGATATGAACTCCTTCATCCAGACTCCTTCATTTGTTGCTTCCGAAGAAGCTATGTACTCCGCTTCACATGTAGATCCCGCTACGACAATTTGTTTAGAACTGCACCAACTGACAGCTCCACCGTTTAATGTAAACACGTATCCGGTTTGCGATTTAGAATCGTCTGGATCAGTGTCAAAGCTTCCATCAATGTAACATTTTACGATGAGCTCTTTGTCACCTCCATATACGAGAAGCATATCCTTAGTCCTTTTCAGGTATTTCAGGATGTTCTTGACCGCTGTCCAGTGATCCACTCCTGGATTACTTTGGTACCTCCCTGCTACACTTATAGCAAGGCACACATCAGGTCTGGTACACAGCATTGCATACATGATAGATCCTATGGCTGATGCATAGGGAACATATTTCATATTCTCTCTATCTTCTGCAGTGGTCGGGCATTGAGTCTTACTCAATTTCACACCTTGTAACACAGGCAAGAACCCTTTCTTTGCTTGATCCATTTTGAACTTCTTCAAAATTTTGTCAAGGTATGTGGTTTGTGAAAGTCCAATTAAGCATTTTGATCTATCTCTATAGATCTTAATGCCTAATATGTAAGCAGCTTCACCGAGGTCTTTCATTGAAAAAATTTTATATCCCTTTATGCTATCCAGAAATTCTATATCATTTCCAATTAATAATATGTCATCTACATATAATATCAGAAATGCTACAGAGCTCCCACTCACTTTCTTGTAAACACAGGCTTCTCCAAAAGTCTGTATAAAACCAAATGTTTTGATCACACTATCAAAGCGTTTATTCCAACTCCGAGAGGCTTGCACCAGTCCATAAATGGACCGCTGGAGCTTGCACACTTTGTTAGCTCCCTTTGGATCGACAAAACCTTCTGGTTGCATCATATACAACTCTTCTTCCAGAAATCCATTCAGGAATGCAGTTCTGACATCCATCTGCCAAATTTCATAATCATAAAATGCGGCAATCGCTAACATGATTCGGACAGACTTAAGCATCGCTACGGGTGAGAAGGTCTCATCGTAGTCAATCCCTTGAACTTGCCGGAAACCTTTTGCGACAAGTCAAGCTTTGTAGACAGTAATATTACCGTCAGCGTCAGTCTTCTTCTTGAAGATCCATTTATTCTCAATTGCTTGCCGATCATCGGGCAAGTCAACCAAAGTCCATACTTTGTTCTCATACATGGATCCCATCTCAGATTTCATGGCTTCAAGCCACTTTGCGGAATCTGGGCTCACCATTGCTTCTTCATAGTTCGTAGGTTCATCATGATCTAGTAGCATGACTTCCAGAACGGGATTACCGTACCACTCTGGTGCGGATCTTACTCTGGTTGATCTACGAGGTTCAGTTGTATCTTGTTCTGAAGTTTCATGATCATCATCATTAGCTTCCTCACTAACTGGTGTAGGTGTCATAGAAACAGTTTTCTGTGATGTACTACTTTCCAATAAGGGAGTGGGTACAGTTACCTCGTCAAGTTCTACTTTCCTCCCACTCACTTCTTTCGAGAGAAACTCCTTCTCCAGAAAGTTTCTGAATTTAGCAACAAAAGTCTTGCCTTCGGATCTGTGATAGAAGGTGTATCCAATAGTTTCCTTTGGATATCCTATGAAGACACATTTCTCCAATTTGGGTTCGAGCTTATCAGGTTGAAGCTTTTTCACATAAGCATCGCAGCCCCAAACTTTTAGAAACAACAACTTTGGTTTCTTGCCAAACCACAGTTCATAAGGCGTCGTCTCAACGGATTTTGATGGTGCCCTATTTAACGTGAATGAGGCCATCTCTAGAGCGTATCCCCAAAATGATAGCGGTAAATCAGTAAGAGACATCATAGATCGCACCATATCCAGTAAAGTATGATTACGACGTTCGGACACACCATTACGCTGAGGTGTTCCGGGTGGCGTGAGTTGCGAAACTATTCCACAATTTTTCAAATGTACACCAAACTCGTAACTCAAATATTCTCCTCCACGATCAGATCGTAGAAACTTTATTTTCTTGTTACGATGATTTTCAACTTCACTCTGAAATTCTTTGAACTTTTCAAATGTTTCAGACTTATGTTTCATTAAGTAGATATACCCATATCTGCTTAAATCATCTATGAAGGTGAGAAAATAACGATATCCGCCACGAGCCTCAAAATTCATCGGACCACATACATCTGTATGTATGATTTCCAACAAATCTGTTGCTCTCTCCATAGTACCGGAGAACGGCGTTTTAGTCATCTTGCCCATGAGGCACGGTTCGCAAGTACCAAGTGATTCATAATCAAGCGGTTCCAAAAGTCCATCAGTATGGAGTTTCTTCATGCGCTTTACACCGATATGACCTAAACGGCAGTGCCACAAATAAGTTGCACTCTCATTATCAACTCTGCATCTTTTGGCTTCAACATTATGAATATGTGTGTTACTACTATCGAGATTCAACAAGAATAGACCACTCTTCAAGGGTGCATGACCATAAAAGATATTACTCATATAAATAGAACAACCATTATTCTCTGATTTAAATGAATAACCGTCTCGCATCGAACAAGATCCGGATATAATGTTCATGCTTAACGCTGGCACCAAATAACAATTATTTAGGTCTAATACTAATCCCGAAGGTAGATGTAGAGGTAGCGTGCCGACTGCGATCACATCGACTTTGGAACCGTTTCCCACGCGCATCATCACCTCGTCCTTAACCAATCTTCGCTTGATCCGTAGTCCCTGTTTCGAGTTGCAAATATTAGCAATAGAACCAGTATCAAATACCCAGGTGCTACTGCGAGCATTAGTAAGGTACACATCAATAACATGTATATCACATATACCTTTGTTCACCTTGCCATCCTTCTTATCCGCCAAATACTTGGGGCAGTTCCGCTTCCAGTGACCAGTCTGCTTGCAATAGGAGCACTCAGTTTCAGGCTTAGGTCCAGGTTTGGGTTTCTTCTCTTGAGTAGAAACTTGCTTGCCGTTCTTTTTGAAGTTCCCTTCTTCTTCCCTTTGGCCTTTTTCTTGAAATTAGTGGTCTCGTTGACCATCAACACTTGATGCTCCTTCTTGATTTCTACTTCCGCAGCTTTCAGCATTGCGAAGAGCTCGGGAATAGTCTTATTCATCCCTTGCATATTATAGTTCATCACGAAGCTCTTGTAGCTTGGTGGCAGTGATTCGAGAATTCTGTCAATGACGCAATCATCTGGAAGATTAACTCCCAATTGAATCAAGTGATTATTATACCCAGACATTTTGAGTATATGCTCACTAACAGAACTGTTCTCTTCCATCTTGCAGCTATAGAACTTATTGGAGACTTCATATCTCTCAATCCGGGCATTTGCTTGAAATATTAACTTCAACTCCTGGAACATCTCATATGCTCCATGATGTTCAAAACGTCGTTGAAGTCCCGATTCTAAGCCGTAAAGCATGGCACACTGAACTATCGAGTAGTCATCAGCTTTGCTCTACCAGACGGTCATAACATCCGGCGTTGCTCTAGCAGCAGGCCTGGCACCCAGCGGTGCTTCCAGGACGTTATTCTTCTGTGCAGCAATGAGGATAATCCTCAAGTTACGGACCCAGTCCGTGTAATTGCTACCATCATCTTTCAACATTGCTTTCTCAAGGAACGCATTAAAATTCAACGGAACAACAGCACGAGCCATCTATCTACAATCAAACATAAACAAGCAAGATACTAATCAGGTACTAAGTTTCATGATAAATTTAAGTTTAGTTAATTTACTTAAAGAACTCCCACTTAGATAGACATCCCTCTAATCCTCTAAGTGATTACGTGATCCAAATCAACTAAACCATGTCCGATCATCACGTGAGATGGAGTTGTTTTCATTGGTGAACATCATTATGTTGATCATATCTACTATATGATTCACGCTCGACATTTCGGTCTCCGTGTTCCGAGGCCATATCTGTATATGCTTGGCTCGTCAAGTATAACCTGAGTATTCCGCGTGTGCAACTGTTTTGCACCCGTTGTATTTGAACGTAGAACCTATCACACCCGATCATCACGTGGTGTTTTAGCACGAAGAACTTTCACAACGGTGCATACTCAGGGAGAACACTTCTTGATAATTTAGTGAGAGATCATCTTATAATGCTACCGTCAATCAAAGCAAGATAAGATTCATAAAGGATAAACATCACATGCAATCAATATAAGTGATATGATATGGCCATCATCATCTTGTGCTTGTGATCTCCATCTCCGAAGCACCGTCGTGATCACCATCGTCATCGGCGTGACACCTTGATCTCCATCGTAGCATCGTTGTCGTCTCGCCAAGCTTGTGCTTCTACGACTATCGCTACCGTTTAGTGATAAAGTAAAGCATTACATCGTGATTTCATTGCATACAATAAAGCGACAACCATATGGCTCCTGCCAGTTGCCGATAACTTGGTTACAAAACATGATCATCTCATACAACAAAATTCAGCATCATGTCTTGACCATATCACATCACAACATGCCCTGTAAAAACAAGTTAGACGTCCTCTACTTTGTTGTTGCAAGTTTTACGTGGCTGCTACGGGCTTAAGTAAGAACCAATCTCACCTACGCATCAAAACCACAACGATAGTTTGTCAATTTGACTCCGTTTTAACCTTCGCAAGGACCGGGCATAGACATACTTGGTTCAACTAAAGTTGGAGAAAGTGTCACCCACAAGCCACCTCTGTGCAAAGCACGTCGGGAGAACCGGTCTCGCGTAAGCGTACGCGTAATGTTGGTCTGAGCCGCTTCATCCAACAATACCGCCGAACCAAAGTATGACATGCTGGTAGGCAGTATGACTTATATCGCCCACAACTCACTTGTGTTCTACTCGTGCATATAACATCAACATATAAAACCTAGGCTCGGATGCCACTATTGGGTTTCGTAGTAATTTCAAAAAAATTCCTACGCACACGCAAGATCATGTGATGCATAGCAACGACGGGGGGAGTGTGATCTACATACCTAGTAGATCGACAACGGAAGTGTTTGATTGATGTAGCCGTACGTCTTCACGATCCGACCGATCAAGCACCGAAACTACGGCACCTCCGAGTTCGAGCACACGTTCAGCTCGATGACGATCCCCAGACTCCGATCCAGCAAAGTGTCGGGGAAGAGTTCCATCAGCACGACGGCGTGGTGACGATCTAGATTTACTACAGCAGCAGGGCTTCGCCTAAACTCTGCTACAGTATTATCGAGGACTATGGTGGCTGGGGGCGCCGCACACGGCTAAGGCATAGATCACGTGGATCAACTTGTCTCCTCTAGGGTGCCCCTTGCCTCAGTATATAAAGGAGCTAGGGAGAGGGGGCGGCCGGCCAAGGTAGGCGCGCCAAGGGGGAGTCCTACTCCCATCGGGAGTAGGACTCCTAGTTGGACAAGGAGAGAGGGGAAAGAAGTGGAAGAGAGGAAGGAAAGGGGGGGCGCCGCCCCCCTTCCCTTGTCCTATTTGGACTAGGAAGGGGAGGGGCGCACGGCCACCTCTTTCCTCCTTCTCTCTTCTCCCTCAAGGCCCATGTAGGCCCAATAAACCCCCGGGGGGGTTCCAGTACCCCCGGTACTCCGGAAAAATGCCGATTTCACCCGGAACGATTCCGATGTCCAAACATAGGCTTCCAATATATCAATCTTTATGTCTCGACCATTTCAAGACTCCTTGTCATGTCCATGATCACATCCGAGACTCCGAACAAACTTCGGTACATCAAAATGCATAAACTCATAATATAACTGTCATCGTAACCTTAAGCGTGCGGACCCTACGGGTTCGAGAACAATGTAGACATGACCGAGACATGTCTCCAGTCAATAACCAATAGCGGGACCTGGATGCCCATATTGGCTCCTACATATTCTACGAAGATCTTTATCAGTCAGACCGCATAACAACATGCGTCGTTCCCTTTGTCATCGGTATGTTACTTTCCCGAGATTCAATCGTCGGTATTCCAATACCTAGTTCAATCTCGTTACCGGCAAGTCTCTTTACTCGTTCCGTAATACATCATTTCACAACTAACATATTAGTTGTAACGCTTGCAAGGCTTATGTGATGTGCATTACCGAGAGGGCCCAGAGATACCTCTCCGACAATCGGAGTGACAAATCCTAATCTCGAAATACGCCAATCCAACATGTACCTTTGGAGACACCTGTAATGCTCCTTTATAATCACCCAGTTATGTTGTGACGTTTGGTAGCACCCAAAGTGTTCCTCCGGTAAACGGGAGTTGCATAATCTCATAGTTATAGGAACATGTATAAGTCATGAAGAAAGCAATAGCAACATACTAAACGATCGGGTGCTAAGCTAATGGAATGGGTCATGTCAATCAGATCATTCTCTCAATGATGTGATCCCGTTAATCAAATAACAACTCATTTTTCATGGTTAGGAAACATAACCATCTTTGATTAACGAGCTAGTCAAGTAGAGGCATACTAGTGACACTTTGTTTGTCTATGTTTTCACACATGTATTATGTTTCCGGTTAATACAATTCTAGCATGAATAATAAACATTTATCATGATTATAAGGAAATAAATAATAACTTTATTATTGCCTCTAGGGCATATTTCCTTCAGCTTAGTCCTCGAGACTCAGGTTGGGTGCGGCCGACCAACCTGAGGATCAAAATCTCCTCGGCAACTGTATTGCACTTAAAATTTTCTGCATTGAACAGGCAATGCAGTAGCCCCTGAGACACTGGTCGGGTGGCAACACCAGATCAGGGGATCGATGTGCCCTTTAATATTTGTAAATAATAAGGCCGAAGCCCAGTAGCCCCCAAGCCTTAATGCGGGCACGGGTGGTCGAATTAAGGATCGATATCCATAGTAAAATCAAAAATTATGTGTAATGACTCTATGTATCCAAGTACTTTACGTCATTAATGCTCGGATCTGCATTGTACAAAACTTTGTTGACCGACCATCGGCTTCCACCTCCTCGGCCAATAGCCGAGGAGTGTTTGTCCTACTTTATAAAGCCTTTGTGAGGGCAAAGATTTACAGCAAACAAGGCAATCTGGCCATACAGTTTTATAAACAAAGCTACGCAGAGAGTTATATTACTGTTTAACAGAAGAAATGTCTTCCAAAGAAAATAGTCCCGCTATCGGTTCCTTTCTTTGGGTTGTCATGCTAAGCATGATCATTAAACCTCAGCTCTAATGTAAGAGAAAAATATTGAGAATTTAGTTTGGGAGGCCAGTTAATAGCCCCCGGTAGTGTTCAGCGACAGTCGGGGTCAAGCCGTAAACACTTCGGCCATTGTTATGAACGGCCCATCATTTAACATAGTCATCGGATCGCTGACCAGTTTACGCTTATCGTGAAAGTCAGTTTTCGGCTTTCTCCACTGAGGTGCTTAACCATGTGAGCTGGAAGCACAATTGCAGTGGTTCTCCCTTTGCACGCCTAGCCAAACAAAACGGAATGTAGGAAGCAACTGCAGGAGTCGGGCAACCCAACTATTGACCGAAGACACAATTCGAAACCGATGCATATATAGCAATATCTGATAATGTTTTTGCCGAATCCCTAAAGGTGTCCGGCGTTGCACTGCGAGACTAATGCTGGAAAAGCACAAATAGTTTAAAAGTGCCAAAAAGCTTGGAAAACCAAGAAACGTCAGTAAAAACATGACGTCCGAACAATATCAAGTGTTCGGTGCCAATCCGAAAGTTGGTCTTAGAAAAAAGAAGTGCTTCTGTCGTGCTTTAACATGATACATCCTTTCTCAAGACTTCGAGCGAGTCAGCCTACGGCTTCAACCTCCTATCCCGAGGGCGAAGTACTTCTCATCAGGCCAGTTTAGCAAACTAAACTCTAGCGGCTTTGAGAGAGAAATTAGGCTCCCCGGCTAGTGACCGCACACTCGTGTCGAAAAAAGGAGTGATAAATAATAATAATAAAACTTTGCAACGACTAAGAAGAAGAACACTTATTATAAAATGGCTCAAATAAACTTAAGAGCCCCCAATTGACTTGGGTAGAAGAATGATTGCATGTACCGAAGTACTTATATCATATCTATGTTCAACCGAACTTTAAACGCGTCTTAACCGACCGTCAGCTTCTCCCTCTTCGGTCAAGGACGGAAAAGTGTTATGTACTCCATCGGTCGAAAATATCGACGGTGTTTCCAATAACCAGGCAATCAGGCCATAAGGTTGTAACAGACAAAGCACGCTCAGGAAACTTATGCTATATTACCGTGAAGTGTAAGAAGCATCTTCAAAGAAAATAGTACCCCCATCGATACCTTTCTTCGATGCTCATTGTTATTATGATACTTGTGCAATAGATTTTTTGTACTCATGAGTTCCGTTGTGTGCCGACCATCATTGAAAACTATATGAGCGCTAGCTTTCGGCTTCACCCAGTCTGAGGTCCGGCTCAGGCGACCCAATCGTGACAATCACAGAGGTGCTCCCTTTACTCCCTAGCCAAACAATCGGGAATGTAGGGGTAAACACAGGAGCGAGGCAACCCAGCTTGCAAATCGCTTAAGTCAATATGGTGCATATTGTGGTGTAATACACGAACAAGGAACGAAGCTGTACAAGTATAATCATATGCAAGTGGAAAAGCTTCATGAAACAAGCCCCCAAATGAATTGGGTATTTGAATTTATGTGTCACAAACAAAGTTTGGGCAAGGAAATTTTTTACAAGCGACTTTTTCCCGAAAAAGTATAATGCTTGGTCGAACCGAACACAAGTTAAAAATTAAAACTTTGAGCATGAAAGTGACTGAGCTGGTTAATGTGTTCGGCATTGATGACGCGGTCCGAGCTTGATGCGGGACAAGGTTCCATCCCCCAAGCCGGTCCCGAGGTGGCGGAGCGGAGAGCTCGACACGCCGAAGTGGTGACATAGCACGGTCGATGCAGACCGACAGAGTGACGCCGAAGTCCTCGGATCATTTTCCTGGGCACAAAAAGTAGTGCAAACCAGAGACAATAGTAATAATAATAATTAAAAAAAAATAGTTGCATAATAAATAATTTATGCAATCTGAGAAATAAAAGAAATATGGCCTGGCGCCGAAGCCAATGTCGATGCAGGGCGTAGGCGTGATGCGGTAAAGGCATGGCAAAGCCTGAATTCACAGGTCGGTCCGAGTTCCGGATGCGGCGTTCGCCGGACTATGTACGGAAACTGACTGAACCACCACGCGATCGTCGTTAATGCGCCCATCATTTGATAGACCTGTGTACATATCATGGACAAACCAGTGTAATAATTCCTTGGGAAAAATGAACCCAAACAAGCAAAAAATACTGGGATTAATAGCACCTGGTTTATTTCTTGTAGCAATCCGAAGGAAGGTGATTCCCAAAATTGGGACTCGCTCCACACACCCATTGTCCGATGGGCGAGAAAACGACGGCATGGAAATCCTGGTAAAGGTTGACTCGCCGAGGAAAAGCCTTCGGCCCAACTAACATGACGGAGCTGGTCGGCTAGTGACGCCGAAGTGTCCGGAGTAGGTTGATGAAGAGATGGCGAAGCCCCCGGTCCAGCCGAGATGTCGAAGCCTCGACGTCAGCTGATGAGTCGAAGTAGTTCGGCTTGATGGACACCAGCTTGAAGAAGCAATAGTGCGGTCCTGTCGATGCAGGTCGTGACGTGGTCGATGCCGGCTTGATGAAGCGGCCGTGCGGCGATGCCGGTATGCCCACTACATGTAATCCGTGGGGCGGCGATGTTGGTGATGATTTATCCTTTGCGATGCCGGACTCTTGTTCGGCTTGCCGACATGATGATCCGAAGAAGTTGAGATTGGCTCAACAAAGTGACGCCGCGTCTAGCGCAGGTCGGCAGCCGTGGAGTAATATTGCCGGACTATTTTGACACAAACATGATGTCGAAGATCATGTTCAAAAGATCTTAAAGTTACTGGGATGTGTTCGGGAACAAAACACAATACCCCATACAAAACTTCTTTCAAAAGGGATATCCGAAATCCCGTTCATAAAAAAGACGAACTCGGGTCGGATTCGTTTTCGCGCAGAAAGCAGATCCGAAAAGTGATGCACTAATCGGAAGGTTCCCGGAGTTTGGACGGTCGGATCGAGCTGAAATTTTGAGGGGTGGTAGATATAGGAATTCCGCAGCCGATCAATGGTAGAATCTTCCAAAGGACGTCTGAGCTAGAAGCTGGACACCACGCCCTAAACTCATCCAGATTCCAGTCCATTTTTGACAGGGCTCCGGTATATCGTGGATTGCCAGAGATTCCTCCATCGGAACTCTACAAAATTTTCCAGGGTTGTTGTAGAATCAATTCCGCACAATTCCACCAAAGCGATCGTCAAAGCGATACTCGAGGAGGTGGTGGCGGCAGATACGAGTTCGCTGTCCAGAAAAACAGCACGGTCGCTTGAGGGCAATGTTGACGTTGAGCCCCCGAGCTCCATAGGTGATTCCTCCGTGATATTGATAGAGATCGGAGTTGATGTTTGATGAAGGCCCTCATCCGAACATGGTGATCCGAACAAGGGGCGCAATTCTTGGTCGAACTTAGGTGACCAGTCGAACTGGTGACGAAGACGCCAAAGTCGCAGTTGATCTGCAGGCGAGCCATCGATCGTCCTTTTGTCGATCACACAGCGGAACTCTCAATGAAAGCACCAATGCCAGTGTCAAAACCGGTGGATCTCGGGTAGGGGGTCCCGAACTATGCGTCTAGGATCGATGGTAACAGGAGTCAAGGGGCACGAAGTTTTACCCAGGTTCGGGCCCTCTTGATGGAGGTAAAACCCTACGTCCTGCTTGATTAATATTGATGATATGGGTAGTACAAGAGTTGATCTACCACGAGATCGGAGAGGCTAAACCCTAGAAGCTAGCCTATGGTATGATTGTTGTTGTCTATGTTGTCTCTTCTATCGACTAGCCTAGCCCTGGTTTATATAATGCACCAGAGGCCTAGGTTAACAAGAGTCCTAGCCGAATACGCTGGTGGGGAGAAGTCCTTGTCTTGATCGCCAAGTCTTTGTGGAATCTTCCTTGTATGCGGCAGCTGTCCGAACTGGCCCATGAGTATGCGGCCATGGGGGTCTCGGCCCAATCCAACTGATCGGGAGACGATGTGATGAGTACCCCCTAGTCCAGGACACCGTCAATACCCATACGTCGCCGAGAATCAGGTCCTATTATCCAACGGCTGGCGCCTACGTTCACTCTCCTAGCATAAGCACCGCACCTTTGAATTTCTTCAGGGCATCATTCAGTTTTTCATGAGACGCGTTATTCTGCTTGCACTTGTAGGGCCATACTTCTGGCAGTGAACATGTTACATGTGCTAAATTACATACCAGTGCACATATAGTTAATATGCTTTAGTTTTATTCTGATGCCACCTGTTGGTTCCATCAGACTGCTTAATGTTCTCTATGCTTAATTACACATCAGCAAAATAGCATGTGGTTCCGCTGCTTTTTGTTTGTTTTACCCTCCATTTTCTGATGCTAGCTACTACATCACTGCTCTGAGCCTCTGTTCATTACTTGTTTGTGTGTTCTTGATCTTCCCAAGTTGCATGAATAATTTGATGCTTCTATTAATTATGGAGCTGCCAACCCCATCAAGCAAAATATTTGTTCTTTTGGGGCTGGCACCTCGAACAAGCATAAAAATAGAGGGAAGCAGATATATTGTCGTGTATGCACACACCCTTCTTTCATTAGTTTAGATGAACCATTGATGATCAATTCGGACCAGTGCATGCGATTAAAATTAATTTTACCTAAATAGATGGTGCAGAATAAACTACAACAACTAGATTTGCAACCACGGGATGCTGACGATATCTTCAAAGAACATTGCAACAGCAGCTAGGCTTCACAGCAACATATGGTAAGCTAGTGTGTTTTGGTACATGTGAAATGTAATGCGAGTGGGCTACTTTCTTGACTTGTGCCCTCAACGTGTAATCCTAACGAATTACAAATAGGTCAGTTGTTTGCTTTGTTGTATTGCTTGATTCGAATGCTTATTTGTTGTTACGCTATACCTGAGTTGGCCAATATGTCAGCAGTGCCTGCTGTACTATCGTAAAGAAATGCATGCCTATTTCATTTGAGTCCTTAACTTTTCCTCTCAACTTCATCACAAGACTGTCTTTGTAGTTTATAGGAGGCCACAAAGTTAAGTGCTTTCTCAGATTATTTCAACTGCTCAGATGCCTTGGCAACTTAAATATAGCGGTTGTACACTCCCTTTCAACTAGGGATGTTAATTGGTTCCCGTTTAATCCCGATTAAAGTCCACTAGTGGTATGATAGTTCAAAAGAGTTTTTGTTTTTTGAGGAAAATGAACTGGCGGATGTCGTTTATTTGCCACTTACATCCCTAGTTTCATCTTACCATTTTAATTTATTTTTGGCTGATGCTGCTTCGAACCATTTAAATATAGTTTGCCATGCTCGGCAATAATTCATCCGTCGTTTACCATGTAATCTTACTGTCTGGATCATACGATAACTATCTCTTACTGATGTGCAGCGGAAACCTTTCAGGATGCCATTCACACTAGGACACAATGTACAACCCCAGAATCTATTTGTGGAAGCAGTGCGCCATCCATGTTACCAGATGGTAGAAGTTCAAAGGCAACACCGCTGCAGAGCAGTTTGAGCACAGATATTATAGTGCTTGAGGCTCTACTAGAGGCAGAAAGAGATGGTGTGGCTGCCATGAATGAGGTAATCTTTATCTTGAGGCTGGAAATTACGGAATTAGCGGCACACATTATGCAAGCAACCCAAGAATTGGAGGAAGTAAGAATGTTGCATTTGAAGACGGAGGAGGTCCTGCTGTTTCTGCTATCTGAAGCCCAAGGTAATCCTGGTTCTTCTTTAGATACCAGTTGAAATTGTCATTAGATTATTGTACTTGCATGTTGTGTCATGTCTCTGAATGGATTATGTTGCAAGAACCCCTATGTTGTCCATGTGTTGTAATGATCCGAATTTTTTAGGCGAGGTAATCCTCAGTACTTGTATGATTGACATAAGTTGAACTGTTTTTCGTGTGAGCATATTGTATTGGATGAAATAACTGTTTGACTCAGAGTGTATCCAACCTACTGAATTCAAAGATCATGGCATTTCTAAATCATAATCATATATAAAGGTGGAATAAATCTTTGTTGTGGTTTTGAAGAAACAAATAACAAAACGTATAATTATCTATGGATATTCGTAATCGAATACAAATTGGATTTGAATTTAGTTTGCCAGGTCCCAGGGCAAACGTGAATGCTAATTCTCCCAAGTTTTGAACGAAGCGGCTAAACACCCACTATAATTTGTGGGCTGCCCGAAGCAAGTGTTTGAGAGATGGAAAGTACTGTCTACCCATGACACTTGACATCCTTATCGACCGGATTTACACTGCTGTCGATAGGGGTAGACTAGTAACTTCAATCAGACGTGACACGACGGCCTCTGAGCCCATTCAGACATGGTGGGCGCCAAACGTGGGCGGCAAAACACATTTGATTCAAGCTCGTCCGAAAGACATTTGTCTCTTCCTCCATTTCCCCATTCATACACGGTGGGCGGCAAAACAAACTCTCTTCATCCGAAATTGATGTAGGCTAATATTTTAAATAGGGGCAGATATGTAACTTCCATTAGACGTGACACAACTGCCCTACCTGTCAGCCCTGTTCATACACCGTGGGCGCCAACCGTGGGCGGCAAAACACCCCCTCCTTGCCCGAAATAGTTACCGGTAAATATTTGGGAGATGCGAGATTACCGTCCTATCCCCAACTGACGTGGTATCCGAAATTTTAAACAGGGGATAAGTTCATAACTTTCCCCCATTTCAGAGAAGCGCGTCCCAAAGTTTGAGATCCCCCCTCCCCTCCATTTCCCCATTCATACACCGTCGGCGGCACGACAACCTCTGCACTGTGGCCAGCCTCCTCCGTCCGCCACCCCATCCTCCACCTTGCCGGAGCCGCTACCCCTACCCCTCGTCCACTGCAAGAGATGGACGTCTCTCATCCATGGCGCTGGACCAGGATCCTTTCATCGCCTCCTCTCGCTTCATCCGCGCCGTCGTCCACCTTGCCATTGTCGCTCCTACGACCGCCTCATCCACGGCAACATGATATATCCCCCGACCCGGCCGTTTGCCGTCTAAAGTCTTCTTCCCCGCCGCCGACAGCCATCGCACCCGCAGCACCCTCAACGTATCAGCATAGGCCTGCACGGCGTCCCAAGAGAGGTGGTACTCTTCCATATGTGCTTAAGTTATTGATCTCACCCGAAAAATAGATCGTAATTTGTTTACTGTACTTTTCTTGTCCGTACCAAATCGTAGTGGCTAGTTGAAAGCAAACATTGGTTGCGAAGTAGCTTTGTCCAGTTTGCACCTTCAGATCCGCCATGGCACGGGCACTATACTCATAAAGCTTATGGTTTCCCCCCTTTATATTCACTACCATCATCGTAGGTGCTTCGTGTCGTGCTAGCACTGCTCCTCAAGACCTCAACCCAAAGCTTACGTGTTGAAATACGAATCTGATATGATGCTCATATCAATAAAATAGAGAACGTTTAATTGGTCACCTAATGTTCCTATATTCATTTCGAAAAGCATGTGCGCCACCCACTGGTCCAGCTAGTTCCACTTTCCTGATTTTTCTCTTGATGCTTAGGGTTTTCCCCTTTTATCTACTCTACTATGATCTACGTAGGTGCTTTCTGTCGTACTAGCATTACTCCACCCTTCAAGCTAAACAACACAACACTCAGAATTCGAAAGTTTAGTTGTTCAAATATGATTGTGATATGATACTGATATTAGTTAACCGACACATTTAATTGGTTAGCTAAAGGTCCCACTTGAGTTTCCAAATGCATGTCGCGACATATAGAGAGACAACATAATTGCATTTCTTTGTCACTTTTTGAACGTACTTTCTTGTCCATACCAAATCTTAGTTGTTATTTAAAAGCAAACATCGGTTGCTAACTACCCTTTGCATGGTTTGCAGCTTCAGATCTGCCATCCCACTGCTGTTTGCTT
The DNA here is from genome assembly GCF_002162155.2 of Triticum dicoccoides. Classification (NCBI taxonomy): domain Eukaryota; kingdom Viridiplantae; phylum Streptophyta; class Magnoliopsida; order Poales; family Poaceae; genus Triticum; species Triticum dicoccoides. Next base: position 637,835,313 of record NC_041386.1, read on the forward strand.
TGCTGTTTACATCTGATTGGATGTTTGCAACAACTACCAGTTTCAAATTGTAGTTGTAAAAACATGTTCCTTATGCAGAACAAATCCATTTATTTGCTTATATAATTGTGAAACCTGTTACGTGTCTCCTTGTTTCTTGTTCAGACTTGTATCTCTTACGCCAGGCAGAACTTTAGGGAAGATAGTGAGCCAAACCATCTTGAGGACAGTGAGATGACACCAAGGTCCTGTCTTGATGAAGACAGTGAGTTGAAGCTACTCACCAGCAGGTGTTAGACAACCTCTGTGCAGTCGCTGCCTCAATTAGTTTGACTTCTTCAGTCTCAACTTAAAGCGGAAAGGCTTGCTTCAGCTCAGCTCCGACTTGAAGTCAAAGATGCAATGAAGATGTCAGAGGACTGCCGTGCGCACCATCATGCCTTAAATCTAGTGTTGATGCATCTATCGTTGACACAACTGAGGTTTACTCAGCTTCTTCAGCTGTTTGGGGGGCCCGACCTGGCCAGGCCTAGTGCCTTCTAAAGTGCTCTCAGTTTTGTATATTCTTTTGTCGGCGCGTTTATTTGCACTGGTGGCGAACTTTGATGCCCAGTGGATGTAATATGTGTGATAACCGTGATAGCCTAGCGTAAGTTGCTTGCTTATTTATTTCCTTGTTGTCTTGTTTATTTGTTTGCTTGCAGTCATTGTAGTTCTTTTTCCGCGGTTTGCTAGTGGCTGCAATAACCTATTTTTTAAAACTATGCCACAATAACCATGGGCTAATATTTACTATAGTGACACTGGGCCTCCTACGGGCCGTAGAAACAGTGGGCCTTCTACGGGCCGTAGAAACAGTGGGCCTTCTACGGGTTGTATCATCAATGGGCCTTATATGGGCAGTATGTTTGATTGGCCAAACATGGGCCAATAACAGGCCGCATTATGGCCGTAAACGGTCTAGAGTTGGAATCGTATGTTCATGGGCCGACCATAACAGGCCATCATTAATAGGCCGTATTTGATGACGCTATGAAAACGGCCCAAGGTATTAACGAACCACAAACGGGCCGACTGTAACCACGGGCTAAATTTGGCCCACAAGCAGAAAATGACAGTAATTGGCCATAAGTAAACGAATGCTGGAAATGAGCCCAAAAATAAATGGGCTCTGAGAAGGCCGAAAGATAACATGGGCTGGAAACGGCCCAACGGAATAACGGGCCGTTAATGGGTATAAAGTGATACACTGTTCATTATGGGCCAGTTTCACCATGGGCCGTTAATGGGTGTAAAGTGATACACTGTTCATTATGGGCCAGTTTCACCACGGGCCGTTAATAGGCCAAGAGGTATTAACGGACCACAAACGGGCCGACTGTAACCACGGGCTGAATTTGGCCACAAGCAGAAAATGACAGTAATGGGACGTAAGTAAACGAATGCTGGAAATGAGCCCAAGAATAAATGGGCTCTGAGAAGGCCGAAAGATAACATGGGCTGGAAACGGCCCAATGGAATAACGGGCCGTTGATGGGTATAAAGTGATACACTGTTCATTATGGGCCAGTTTCACCACGGGCCGTTAATGGGTGTAAAGTGATACAGTGTTCATTACGGGCCAGTTTCACCACGGGCCGTTAATAGGCCAAGAGGTACATAGGGCCTCATATGGGCCGAAAGACGTCATGGGCCATACATGGGCCAGAAGTGAAAACGGGCTGGAATCATATTGGGTGGCCCAGATGACACTACTGGGCCTAATTCGGATAGGGCGTAACGGGCCTTGGGTTAGCGGGCTGTAAATGGGCTATATGCGAACAGGCCGTTAAAAGGCTTTACATGGGCCGACCCGCCACCTTTTGACCAAGTCAAACAGGTCAGCCTTTTCACAGGAATGGGCCTCTGTTGGGTCGTGCCACGTGTCGACGTATCATAGGCGCCTTCTGTCCAATGAGTGGATGACATCTGTCCCAACGATGAGCCGACACGTGTTTCCTCCAGCCAATGATGATTTTACATGTGGAAAATCCCCATTGGTCGGGGCTGTTAACGGGTTATCGAATCCAAAACCCGACCCGATAGCTTAACGGCGTTCTGTTACGGTGGATGCCACGTGTCGGTCACCCTTGACGAAAGCACTTCTGTGGCACGGGATTTATCATCATGGAAGTGGACACTTCCGTGATGATAATTTTGGTAATGTCATGGAACACTTCTACGACACCACAGGTATGACTATCTTGATTCTGTCATAAAATCGTCATGGATGTACATGCATGACAGAAAATGCGACCTACTGTGACAAACACATATCATCACGGAAGTGTATTTTTTTTGTAGTGTTTCCCAGGGCGCGCGTAAGCTCGTCATTCTCTCTGTTGGGCGTGAACACCCCCTTTCGAGCTTCTTCTATTGCTTCAACTAACTTAACATCGGCTCCTTTAAGACATGCCTTCTTCGAAACCTGGCCTGTCTTCGGGTCCAACGCCCCCCATGCGCATAGAACCAACTTCTGCACCTGGGGGGTCAACCCAATGTAACTGGAGTGACATGTGCAGCCAGCATCTCTTGCTCAGACTTATCCCACTTTGGCATTGCCACCGCGTAGCCACCTGGCGCCAGCCTATGGAATTGCTTCTTTTTTCGGCATTGGCCTTGTTTTTTCTGGATCGTTCCTTAGATAATTCTGATTCCTTGAATTTCACGAAAGTGGGCCAGTGTTCTCTTTGGTTCTCCAGTGTTCCCTTGAATTTTGGAGTCTTCTTTCCTCCTTTGACATAGTTATTCCATACAGTTTTCTTGTGGTTATTGAATGCAATTGCCATCTTCCTAAGAGCAGCGTCCTTGACTTTCTCCACATCTGCAGCTGTGAAATGATCTGGTAGGGTGAAATGTTCCATGAGATTTTCCCAAAGCACAGTTTTTGCTCTGTCGTCGACAAAAGTAAGATCTAGACGGGGCTTTGATGGCACTTTCCATTCTTGAAGGGAGATCGGGAGTTTGTCCTTCACAAGAACTCTGCACTGATGAACGAACTTGTTCGCAATGTTCTTAGGCGCTATTGGTTCGGCATTAGTTTTGATGGCATCGATGTTGAACTTTACGCCCTCCTTCAACTTTTTGCCCAGGCCTCGCACTCTGCCTGTAGAAGATTTGCTCGATCCGGAGGGCTGAAAGGAAGAAAGATCGATTCGTTAATATATCTTCAAATCATTTAAAACATGTGAGATCACCAGATGCCTGCTTATATAAATATACCTCACCGGTCTCTGTTATTTCAAGATCAACATTTCCTTCATCATCATAATCATAGTCGTTGTCCATGACTTCATCAATTCGGTCGTCGCGATCGAATATCATATCATCACCCTCCCCGGTATTGTTTAGATATTGGGAGCTGTCATCTTCTTCATTTCGATCATCTAGCGCACGAGGGGAGCGTATGATCTCGAACAGGGCCTCTTCTCCCTCTCTGCCGGTATTGTCCGCCACAGCTTTTATTTAACTAATCCAGAAGAAATATAAAACAATTTAGTATTCAAATTACAATGCATGCATGCAATCAAAATAAGGAAATCCTGAATCATAGTACATAATATGCATCGTCTCAAATAATATATAATCTCGAATACATCGTCTCGTATATTATATATCGAATACATCGTCTCGTATATTATATATCGAATACATCACTAGCTAGCTAGCTAATAAAGATCGAATACACGGTTCCCGAGGCACGGGCGGTGGACACCCAAAGAGAAGGAACCATCACAGGATCATAGCTCCGGTCAACTCCCCAAAGACCCTGCCAGGTATTGGAGAACCTGACGTCCATAGCAGCCATGTAGCGATGGACGTGCTCGTCCTCCTCCCTGACACGGCGACGCACCACCTCCGGCGGGGACGACTCCCTCCGCATCGAAAGTGGCCCACGGGAACGCCACCAAAGGAGCTCAGGGTCGACGACGGGACCCGGGTTCCTCACCAAGCGGCGACCCCCTGAAGGTAGCACCTCCCAGTGCCAGCCCGGCGGAGCCCAGTCCCGGACATGGGTCCTCTGAAGTAGCTCGGCGGAGCCCAGTCGCGAACGGGTCGACGGCGAGGATGCGGGTCGGGCATCGTCGAGAACAAATACTATACGCCGCAAAAGTAACAATTTTTAAATGATTGGATTGTGATTTCTTATATGCAAATTCTAAATTTCTATAACTAAAATTATAAGAAACTAAAAACTAACATTTCTATAACATTTCTAACATTTCTATAACAATTTGAAATTAATCTAATTCATCTAGCTAAAACTAACATTTCTAAAATTTCTAACATTTCTAACATTTCTATATACTATTTGACATTAATCTAATCTAATTAATTAATTCACCTAAAACATTCGTATAAAAATAGAAAAACTAAAAAAACTAAAAACTAAAAACAGAATCATGTGTGTGTGTGTGCGTGTTCTGTGTGTGTGTACCTATGGTGCCGGCGGCGCGGCGACTTCGATTGGATAGAGGAGAGGGGCCGGGGAGAGGGCTCACAGCGCGGGCAAGGTGACAGCAACGGCGAGGCGAGGCGAGGGGACGGCGAGGCAGAGGGGACGACGACGGGGACAGCCACGGACGGCGATGGGGACGGCGACAGGGGCGGCGACGAGGGGCGGCATTGACGGTGACGGATGGCGATGGGGACGGCGACGGGGGCGGCGACGAGGGGTGGTGGCGACGGGGCAGAGGAGAAGAAGCAGAGGGAGAATGAAACTGACGAAAAATTCATAAGTGCTGCTTATATAGAAGGCACCTTTAGTACCGGTTGGAGCCACCAACCGGTACTAAAGGGTTGTTTTGGCCAGGCGAAGCGGCGGGAAGCGCACCCCCTTTAGTACCGGGTGGTGGCTCCAACCGGTACTGAAGACCCCCCCCCCTTTAGTACCGGTTGGAGCCACCACCCAGTACTAAAGCGGTGCGCTGGCGCTGGTGCGGTGCGGGCAAAGTTTAGTCCCACCTCGCTAGCCGAGGGGCGCCCGCACCTGTTTAAAAGCCCCGGCACGACTGCTCTCTCGAACTCCTCTCTATAGCAGGCTTCTGGGCCTAACTCTGCCGCTGTGCCCTGTGGGCCTACTGGGCCCTGCGGGCCTGCATCCTGGCCCAACTACAGGTTGGGTTACTAGTCGTATACAGGCCGCTGTGGCCCAGTAGGTGGGATTTTTTATTTAGTTTTTGTCTCAAAAAAATTTAGTTTTTTCCCTTTTCTACTTTATTTATTTTCATTTATTTATTTCTGAATATTTTTTCTTTAGGTACAAAAAATTACAAACTTTCTGTTAGTGCCAGTAGTTTTCAAATTTGAATAGTTTAAATTTGAATTATTTGACGAACTAATTTGTAGACGAAGTGCATAGTTTTTGCACATAAAATTTCTTTGCGTTTCAAATGCCAAAACACATAAGTACCCTAACTATTACAAAGATTCCCTCCCGTTTGTTCGAAGCGACACTTTCCAGATATATAAGTCCGGAAAGTCACTACAGAAGAAAGTGATGACGGTGAAGCCTATCACATCCCAGAGTGGGATCTTTAGGTGTGAAACTTTTTCTTCGCGTGTGTCCCTTTGTGTCGGCGTTCTGGGAACGGGGGTCCCCAGACTTGCCTGCCTGCGGCCTGCGGCGTGGCTCAAGTGGGGGCCCAGCGTGGCCCATCTTCGTCAGCTCAGGCTCAAGACCCTCGCGAGGGGCCAAGCCTCGCGGGGCGTACGACAGGAAGCTTCCTCACAGGCAGCCTCATCAGGCAGGCTCACGAGGAGGCGGAGAGATCAAGGAAGGGGTACCTCACGAGGAGCCCATGACGCAAGCCATGACGATCGAGACCAGGCGGGCGCCGGCCTATGCAGTGTCCTTGTTTCCTCTTCGATGCAAAGGGAGCAAGCACAGGCCAAGGCATCGGGCAAAGGTTACCATTCCGGTGAATGTGACCAAGACTAGCAGAGCAGCAGGATGGAGGTCACCGTGGAGCCCAAGACGGCGTCATCACCAGTGCTTTTGGTAGCCGAAGACCACCTTTGGTCAGGATAACTTGTACTAGATGTTCCCCTTCAAAATGGCCAATTGTTGGCGTCCTTCCCGCTCATTATTTGGGGGGAGGCCCAGGGCCTCTATAAATAGGGCTAGCCACCACAGAGTAGGGGCAATCTGATCTAACCAGAGAGCCTCGGACCAAGTAGAACACTCCGCACCAGCTCAAGAACACCTCTCGCGAGGCTATTCTTCCCTTGTACTGTTCATCTTCAGCCCCTGAGGCAATCCACCACACCACACACTGGAGTAGGGTATTACACCACAACGGTGGCCCGAACCAGTATAAATCTCGTGTCCTTTGTGTTGTTCGTCGTTTCCAGCTTAGATCACAAGAGGAGATCGAACGTAGATAGGTAGGGGAGAGATCTCCGCGTGCACCCCAGAGTTTGAACCTTAAGGGTCTGCCGGAACCCGAAATCCGACATTTGGCGCGCCAGGTAGGGGTGCGCCGGAATCCTTCTCCCTCCGCATCGCGTTCCATCACCTCGCCGTTCAGATGTCAAGTGACCCAGCTGCCAACACCGACTGCTGGGCGGCGTGGCCCGCCCACGCCGTGTCGCCGGCTCAGGGCGACCTCAACCTTGCGCCTTAGGTAGCCCGCTCCGCAGGGCGCTGCGGGGCGCGGGCGACGCGGCCAGACGCCGCCTGCCCTCACACCACGGCAGGTGCGGGCCGTAGCAAGGGCCTCAAACCACGCCGCGGCCACAGCGCCGTACACCCGACGGGAGCAAGAGAACTCCAGGGCCGTGCTCACGGTGGCCCGAGAGCTGCTACGGTGCCGGCTGCTAGAGGGCGGCCATGACGTGTTGTTGGAGCGAGTAGCCGAGCTCCTGGATGCTGCCGCCTCAGGAGCACCTCCTTTCTGCGTCCAGCTGCCACCACAGACCCAAGGCGTCTGCGATGACGGCAAATAAACATTGGAATGTTCTATGCTGGAACATTCATGGAATCAACTCTGAGAAAAAATAGTTAGCGATTCGTAATGCGATCGAGATTAGTGGTTGTTCGGTAGTTTGCTTTCAAGAAACCAAGCGTGAATCTTTTGATGCATCGTTTATTAAACTATTTTGCCCTAAGAAGTTTGATATGTTTGCGTTTGTGCCGTCGGTGGGTAACTCTGGGGGTCTGTTAACAGTGTGGATGAGTTCAGTGTTCACAGGTGTATCTGTCTTCTCTGAATCTTTTGCACTTGGCGTTAGACTTACCTCCACTCAATCTAGTGATGTGTGGACGCTCATTAACGTTTACGGCCCTTGCTCTGATCCTAATAGAGCACTGTTTACCGCATGGCTCTTTGATCTCCAAATCCCTATTGGGGAAGATTGGCTTGTCTTAGGAGACTTTAACTACATCAGAGCGCCCGATAATCGTAACTGCGGGGGCGGTGATGCCAACGACATGTTAATATTCAATGAATTCATACGAAAACAGTCGCTGGTGGAACTGCCAATCAAAGGACGATAGTTCACTTGGAGCAATATGCAAAATAACCCACTGCTCGAACAGTTAGATTGGCATTTCACCTCTGTTAACTGGGTGGTCAAATTTCCGAACACTGTAGTCATGCCTTTGGGGAAATCAACTTCGGATCATGTGCCGTGTTATGTTAGCATACAATCCAAAATCCCTAAAACCAAACTATTCCGGTTCGAGGACTATTGGATCAAGCAGCCAGGCTTCTTTGATGTGGTTCAGTGATCATGGAATAAAAAGTGCTACGCCCCAAACTCAGCTATGGTTTTGTGCAAAAAACTCAAAACACTGCAGTATGATCTAAAGCAGTGGAGCAAGAAAATCTCAAAGTTGTCTGTGCTGATAGAGAACTGCAACAATATCCTCTTGGAGATTGATGGCCTTGAGGATCGGCGGCGCCTGTCTGTCCCTGAAGCAAACTTTAGAAACATCCTCAAAGCTCATCTATTGCATTTACTGGAGTGCAAAAAATCATATTGGAAGAAGCGACGTACCGGCAGACACTTCAAGTTTGGAGATGGCAACACCAAATTCTTCCATAGAGTTGCGACCGAGCGCTTCCGCCGAAACAACATTGCCTCATTGCGCCTGCCGGATGACACTATTGTTTATGATCATGTGGGCAAAGAGGATGTTCTTCTCCACACTTACAAGGAAAGGCTGGGGCGCTCTAGTCCTACCAACATGAAGTTTGATCTGAATCGCATCATCAAAAAGGTGGATGGACTGCAGGTTTTATCTGAGCCCTTTACTAGGGAGGAAATTGATCAACTGGTCAAGGAGATGCCGTCGGATCGTGCCACTGGACCGGATGGTTTCAGTGGCAGCTTCATTAAGGCATGCTGGCATATCATTAAGGACGAGTTCTATAGCTTGTGCTTCGATTTTCATAACATCCGGCGTTGCTCCAGCAGCAGGCCTGGCACCCAGCGGTGCTTCCAGGACATAATTCTTCTGTGCAGCAATGAGGATAATCCTCAAGTTACGGACCCAGTCCGTGTAATTGCTACCATCATCTTTCAACTTTGCTTTCTCAAGGAACGCATTAAAATTCAACGGAACAACAGCACGAGCCATCTATCTACAAACAAGCATAAACAAGCAAGATACTTATCAGGCACTAAGTTTCATGATAAATTTAAGTTCAGTTAATTTACTTAAAGAACTCCCACTTAGATAGACATCCCTCTAATCCTCTAAGTGATTACGTGATCCAAATCAACTAAACCATGTCCGATCATCATGTGAGATGGAGTATTTTCATTGGTGAACATCATTATGTTGATCATATCTACTATATGAATCACGCTCGACCTTTCAGTGTCCGTGTTCCGAGGCCATATCTGTATATGCTTGGCTCGTCAAGTATAACCTGAGTATTCCGCGTGTGCAACTGTTTTGCACCTGTTGTATTTGAACGTAGAGCCTATCACACCTGATCATCACGTGGTGTCTCAGCACGAAGAACTTTCGCAACGGTGCATACGAGAACACTTCTTGATAATTTAGTGAGAGATCATCTTATAATGCTACCGTCAATCAAAGCAAGATAAGATGCATAAAAGATAAACATCACATGCAATCAATATAAGTGATATGATATGGCCATCATCATCTTGTGCTTGTGATCTTCATCTCCGAAGCACCGTTGTGATCACCATCGTCACCGGCGCGACACCTTGATCTCCATCGTAGCATCGTTGTCGTCTCGCCAAGCTTGTGCTTCCACGACTATCGCTGCCGTTTAGTGATAAAGTAAAGCATTACAGCGCGATTGCATTGCATACAATAAAGCGACAACCATATGGCTCCTGCCAGTTGCCGATAACTCGGTTACAAAACATGATCATCTCATACAATAAAATTTAGCATCATGTCTTGACCATATCACATCACAACATGCCCTGCAAAAACAAGTTAGACGTCCTCTACTTTGTTGTTGCAAGTTTTACGTGGCTGCTACGGGCTTAAGCAAGAACCAATCTTACCTACGCATCAAAACCACAACGATAGTTTGTCAAGTTGGTGCTATTTTAACCTTCGCAAGGACCGGGCGTAGCCACACTCGATTCAACTAAAGTTGGAGAAACTGTCACCCGCAAACCACCTATGTGCAAAGCACGTCGGGAGAACCGGTCTCGCGTAAGCGTACGCGTAATGTCGGTCCGGGCCGCTTCGTCCAACAATACCGGCGAACCAAAGTATGACATGCTGGTAGGCAGTATGACTTATATCGCCCACAACTCACTTGTGTTCTAATCGTGCGTATAACATCAACATATAAAACCTAGGCTCGGATGCCACTGTTGGGTTTCGTAGTAATTTCAAAAAAATTCCTACGCACACGCAAGATCATGGTGATGCATAGCAACGAGAGGAGAGTGTGATCTACGTACCCTTTGTAGATCGACAACGGAAGCGTTTGGTTGATGTAGTCGTACGTCTTTACGGCCCGACCGATCAAGCACCGAAACTACGGCACCTCCGAGTTTTAGCACACATTCAGCTCGATGACGATCCCCGGACTCCGATCCAACAAAGTATCGGGGAAGAGTTCCGTCAGCACGACGACGTAGTGACGGTCTTGATGTACTACTGCAGCAGGTCTTCGCCTAAACTCCGCTACAATATTATCGAGGACTATGGTGGAAGGGGGCACCGCACACGGCTAAGAATATGATCATGTGGATCAACTTGTGTGTCTCTAGGGTGCCTTTGCCTCAGTATATAAAGGACCAAGGGGGGGGCCGGCCGGCCACATAGGGCGCGCCAGGAGAGTCCTACTCCCTCTGGGAGTAGGATTCCCCCCCAATCCTAGTTGGAATAGGATTCGCGGAGGGGGGAATAGAGAGAGAGGGGCCGGCCCCCTCTCCTTGTCCTATTCGGACCAAGGGAGGGGAGGGGCGCGCGGCCCATGTAGGGCTGCCTCTTCTCTTTTCCACTAAGGCCCATAATGGCCCATATAGCTCCCGGGGGGTTCCGGTAACCTCCCGGTACTCCGGTAAAATCCCGATTTCACCCGGAACACTTCCGATATCCAAACATAGGCTTCCAATATATCAATATTTATGTCTCGACCATTTCGAGACTCCTCGTCATGTCCGTGATCACATCCGGGACTCCGAACAAACTTCGGTACATCAAAATGCATAAACTCATAATATAACTGTCATCGTAACCTTAAGCGTGCGGACCCTATGGGTTCGAGAACGATGTAGACATGACCGAGACACGTCTCCGGTCAATAACCAATAGCGGAACCTGGATGCTCATATTGGCTCCTACATATTCTACGAAGATCTTTATCGGTCAGACCGCATAACAACATACGTTGTTCCCTTTGTCATCGGTATGTTACTTGCCCGAGATTTGATCGTCGGTATTCCAATACCTAGTTCAATCTCGTTACCGGCAAGTCTCTTTACTCGTTCTATAATACATCATCCTGCAACTAACTCATTAGTTGCAATGCTTGCAAGGCTTAAGTGATGTGCATTACCGAGAGGGCCCAGAGATACCTCTCCGACAATCGGAGTGACAAATCCTAATCTCGAAATACGCCAACCCAACATTTACTTTTGGAGACACCTGTAGAGCTCCTTTATAATCACCCAGTTACGTTGTGACGTTTGGTAGCACACAAAGTGTTCCTCCGGCAAACGGGAGTTGCATAATCTCAAAGTCATAGGAACATGTATAAGTCATGAAGAAAGCAATAGCAACATACTAAACGATCAGGTGCTAAGCTAATGGAATGGGTCATGTCAATCAGATCATTCACTTAATGATGTGATCCCGTTAATCAAATGACAACTACTTGTTCATGGTTAGGAAACATAACCATCTTTGATTCACGAGCTAGTCAAGTAGAGGCACACTAGTGACACTTTGTTCGTCTATGTATTCACACATGTATTATGTTTCCGGTTAATACAATTCTAGCATGAGTAATAAACATTTATCATGATATAAGGAAATAAATAATAACTTTATTATTGCCCCTAGGGCATATTTCCTTCAAATTCGGTTGCCGCTGCCGACCGTGGAGGATGATTATCAAGTGGTCCAGTATGCGGACGACACTATTCTGGTGATGCCAGCTGATCAAATTCAAGTGGGGGCGATCAAGACCATCCTGCAAGACTATGCCTCCTCTATAGGGCTGCGTATCAACTTTCAGAAATTGACGCTGATGACTGTTAATATGGCGGATGATGTAACAAATAGGTTGGCAGAGGTTTTTGGCTGCAGAGTTGGTGAGATGCCGTTCACATACCTTGGCATGCCGATGGGTACGGCCAGGCCGACGGTGGCTGACCAAATGCCACTGGTTACATCAGTCGAACGCAGACTATCCACTGCCGCCTCGCTTCTGGACCTGGGGTCAAAACTAACGTTGGTCAACTCCATGATCACATCCCTGGCGATCTATGCTATGTGCTCCATCAAGCTGCCTCCGAAGATCGTGGAACATCTTGATAAGCTTAGGCGCTATTGTCTCTGGGCCAAAAACACACAAGATGGCCACAAAGCAGTGTCCTTGGCAGCGTGGGGACTGGTCTGCTGCCCCAAAGAGAAAGGTGGGCTGGGGGTTATCGACCTTCAGACTCAGAATCAAGCCCTGCTGCTTAAGCAGTTGCACAAATTTTACAACCGCCGAGATGTGCTGTGGGTTAACCTGGTTTGGTCTACGTACTACGAGGGGGTGGTACCACATGCAACTGAACCTTGCGGATCATTCTGGTGGCGTGACATTCTCCAACTCGCTCCAGCTTACAGATGGGTCACTGTGGTGGAGGTGGGAGACGGGAGCACGGTTCTCTTTTGGAAAGACTTGTGGCATGACAGGATAATCTGTGATAGCCACCCCAGGCTTTTCTCTTTCGTAGTGCACGAAGATGTCTCGGTCCAAGCCTTGCTACCTGCGCCGACTCTCGGACAAAACTTCCAACTGCCACTCTCCCTGCAGGCCAGCGACGAGCTACAGGACCTTCAAGGAGGCCTGGCCTCAACGGAATTGTCTGAGGCTGCCGACGTTTGGAGATGCGTTTGGGGATCAGGAGAGTTTGCCTCCAAAAAGTACTATGAGCATTGCTTCCGGGAGGTGGTGGCCGATGATGCGTTCAAATGGATCTGGAAGTCAAAATGCACTAATAAGTGGAGGGTTTTTGCATGGCTGCTCCTAGCGGATAGGTTAAACACCAGGAACATGTTGAAAAGGAGAGGGATGAGGCTGCGGGATGACATATATACTTGCCTCTTCTGTGACAACCCACCTGAAGAGACGGTGGAGCATCTTTTCTTTGAATGTGCCTTCAGTAAGATTTGCTGGAGAAAGCTGGGAATCGAATGGGCGCATGGTAGGAACAGGCTTCAGTATGTGCATGAGGCAAAGGACAGATGGTCAGGGCCCATGTTTATGGAAGTCTTTGTTATAGCGGCTTGGAGCATGTGGAAGGAGTGTAATAACAAGCACTTTCGAGGTGTGTTACCTACGGTTGATGGTTGGCTCCTAAGATTCAAAAACGACTTTGGTATGATGAGACATAGAGTCAAAGGGGCCTTGGTGCCGTTTGTAGATAGTTTTGTTGCTTCCATCTAACTTGTAAAAGGATCCTTTCCTTCTGTCTATACCCTTAGCACACTTCTCCCTCTGGTGGAAATTTTATAACCATCATGTAACCACAGAGTGGATGTAGATTGTAAGTTGTGTTGGTTGAAGTAATATAAAGTCAGTGGGGGGCTGCCCCCACTGTCCTAAGCTTTCAAAAAAAACAGACCCAAGGCGGGTCGCATGGCGGCATCGTGCGCGCGCACGCAACTTCAAGTGGACTCCGGGGCATGTTCAGCACCAACACCTCCGCCGGCACCGGGCGACAAGTCGCGTCGGCCCCTTCTCAGGCCAGCGAACGGGTGCACACCGCGACCTTCGGCTTCGGCGGACCACCGCGCCATCACCCCAAGATGGCACTCCAAGTCAGATTGCATGGCATGCGGGGCGCTACGGCGAGGCCCACGGGGCGGTGGCCCCGGAAGCTTATGTGCCCCGCATGGTGGATCAGGAGTGCGCACTGGAATAAGACCATGGTTCATTCCTCGGGCCAGGCTGGGGCGAGGAGACGCCAGAAGCTGAGCTCTTTCAGGAACCCCAAGAGAGCCTCGACAACCGCACCGGCGGCAGCAACTATCGGGTACCACTCATCCCTCAAGAGCAAGCTTATGCTAACCATGGGTCGCAGGAGATACAGGTCGCCGTAGCAGATGGCTGCCCCAATACTACAGCCTCATACCCCTCAGGAGGAGGGCGCAGGGGGCTGCAGGAGAGGGGCCGAGAATCGGGTTCGTCCCCGCGGCGGTTGGAGCAAGGTGCTCTCAGGAGGTAGGCCCTTTGCCGGGAAGGTGCCCCAGGGCCTGCCCCCGGCAGAGGACCCGTGGTCGTCGGGGGAACCGCTGGCGACCGCTCTACCCCATTGGCGTCGTCCTTGGTTTCCGGTCGCCGTCAATGGCGGCAGAGTGAGGCGCAAGGCGGGGCCCTTGTCTGGAAATATGAAGCAAGGCCGGTACCTGTGAAGAAGGCCCAGTGCCTGTGAAGCTTGCCGCCCGTGACACTCTCACGTAATAATGAGTGGGGCTGTACATGCCCCGGAGTCTCCAGAGAGCCGCCCTCGGGCCTCGGGGGCTCCCGCCCATGCCCAGTGGCAACACTTAGCTACGCGCTGGTGAGAAGACGTTGAAGACTAGACTAGGTGTCGGACGCGGCCTTTTGCTTTTTTACCTTTCCTTGTTGACAAGGTTCTTCAATTTGGATTTAAGTTGGATTTGAGCTCGATGCTTGCGTGTGTTTGGGGGAAGGGGTGTTTAGTCTCGTTCGAGCAATCTCTCACGTTCTGGTTTCGGCTTTGCATCCAACGTTAGCATCGGCTGCCCCCTCCCCCTCACGAGCCGGGCCGGGCCAGGCACGTTTACAGCCAGGACCACTATTACCGCACCCTTTCCGGAGGTTCTCATCGCGGAATCTACAAGTTAATCAGAAGACACCCGAGGTGCGGCGGACCCCGCAGGCCCGCTCGGGACTCGTCGGGGTCGGAAGGTACACAAGTCAGCTGACCCATCATCGGGCCAGCGGCTAAGTTCACATGCAACGTTATGCTTACCAGGGTACTGATTGCAAATATTTACATGAGGGGCTTCCCCTCCCAAAATGCTCGTACATTATTCAGGGCCAACCACTAACCTTCTTCGTGCAGGATAAACAGCAGTGACATGTGGTCAGTCGGACATATCACTCACCGCGTCTTCTGGGGCATCCCCGGAGGCATCCCTGGAGTCGCTGACATTGTCGCCGCCACTGCCGGCATCTCCGTCAGCGCCAGGCTCGTCCACAACGCCGCCTTCATTAGCGGCCACGACCACGTCGTCATCATCAGACGCAAAGGCCCTGACGAGGGCGTCCACGTTGTCCTCCACCCACCGCGCCAGGTAGCCCTGGACGGCTATGGGCACGGGTGCTATGGAAGCATCGAAGTCGAAGTGGGGGTCCCTGCCCTGCAGATAGCTGAAGACACGGGAGAAGGCACGCCCGAGCAAGGCTCGGCTCCTCTCTTCGACAAGCCAACGGGACCTCTCGGAGCGGTTCTCCAGAAGCGTCACCACGTCGGTGAAAAACTAGAGGTAGCCGGCGTAGCTGACCTCACGTGGCTCCTTAGCGGCAGCCTCGCAAATGTTGCCCAAAGCTGTGTTGGCCCTTTCTCTGAGAGTTTGAAGCATGGGGGCATGCTCATGCTCCATAACCCACGCCGATGGATCTCGTCCTCATTCTGCTGCGCGATGGCCTCGGCGTCATCAACCCTCTGTTGGAGAAGAAGCTACTGCCCGGGAAGAGGACAGCTCCGCCTGTGCTGCGCTAGGGGCGGCTGTGGAGGAGTCCGCACAGCGCGTCACTTCGGCCAGTTTGGCCCTGAGGGCTCGGTCCTGCCCTCAGCCTCGGCCCTGATTAGCCCCAACCTCGTCTCGTATTCGCGCTCGAAGGCCGAGCGAGCTTTCGCCACGCGGCGATCGACTTCTTCCTGGGCCCGGGCTTCGCGCGCGGCAACGTCATCCTCCGTCTGAGCCACCAGGCGCTCCCTCGTCTCCAGTCACTCAAGATCAAGGTTGCGCTCGGCGGCCTCCAGCGTTAGCGCCTCCTCGTGCTTCAGAAGCTCCGCCCGGTCAATAGAGGCCCCCTGCATCGACTCAAGGGTCGCCTGGTGCAGTTCCACTTGCTGCTCCAAGGAGTTGCTCCAGGCTTGGAGCTCCCATGCGCGCTCCTCCGCATCCTTACGCCGTCGGTCTGCTTCCCGAGCCACCTCGACGGCCTGGGAGCAGGCCTCCCGCGAAGCCACCAGCGACGTTGTTGGAAATATGCCCTAGAGGCAATAATAAAAGCATTATTATTATATTTCCTTGTTCATGATAATTGTCTTTATTCATGCTATAATTGTGTTATCCGGAAATCGTAATACATGTGTGAATAATAGACACCAACATGTCCCTAGTAAGCCTCTACTTGACTAGCTCGTTGATCAACAGATAGTCATGGTTTCCTGACTATGGACATTGGATGTCATTGATAACGAGATCACATCATTAGGAGAATGATGTGATGGACAAGACCCAATCCTAAACATAGCATAAGATCGTATAGTTCGTTTGCTAGAGTTTTTCCAATGTCAAGTATCCTTTCCTTAGACCATGAGATCGTGTAACTCCCGGATACCGTAGGAGTGCTTTGGGTGTACCAAACGTCGCAACGAAACTGGGTGACAATAAAGGTATACTACGGGTATCTCCGAAAGTGTCTGTTGGGTTGACACGGATCAAGACTGGGATTTGTCACTCCGTATGACGAAGAGGTATCACTGGGCCCACTCGGTAATGCATCATCATTATGAGCTCAAAGTGACCAAGTGTCTGGTCACGGGATCATGCATTACGGTACGAGTAAAGTGACTTGCCGGTAACGAGATTGAACAAGGTATTGGGATACCGACGATCGAATCTCGAGCAAGTAACATACCGACTGACAAAGGGAATTGTATACGGGGTTGCTTGAATCCTCGACATCGTGGTTCATCCGATGAGATCATCGAGGAGCATGTGGGAGCCAACATGGGTATCCAGATCCCGCTGTTGGTTATTGACAGGAGAGCAATCTCGGTCATGTCTACATGTCTCCCGAACCCGTAGGGTCTACACACTTAAGGTTCGGTGTCGCTAGGGTTGTAGGGATATGTATATGCAGTAACACGAATGTTGTTCGGAGTCCCGGATGAGATCCCGTACGTCACGAGGAGTTCCAGAATGGTCCGGAGGTAAAGAATTATATATAGGAAGTGCTATTTCGGCCATCGGGATAAGTTTCGGGGTCACCGGTATTGTACTGGGACCACCGGAAGGATCCCGGGGGTCCACCGGGTGGGGCTACCTATCCTGGAGGGCCCCATGGGCTGAAGTGGGAAGGGATCCAGCCCAAAGTGGGCTGGGGCACCACTTCCCCTAGGGCCCATGCGCCTAGGGTGGGGAAACCCTAAAGGGGGGGGCGCCCCCTTGCTTGGGGGGCAAGCCCCCCACCCCTTGGCCGCCGCCCCCTAGGAGATTGCATCTCCTAGGGCCGGCGCACCCCCTAGGCCCCCCCTATATATAGTGGGGGGGATGGAGGACCTCTCACTTTTGCCTTTGGTGCCTCCCTCTCCCTCTCCAACACCTCCTCCTCCTCCATAGAGCTTGGCGAAGCCCTGCCGGAGTACTGCAGCTCCATCACCACCATGCCGTCGTGCTGCTGCTGGAGCCATCTTCCTCAACCTCTCCTTCCCCCTTGCTGGATCAAGAAGAAGGAGACGTCATGCTGACCGTACATGTGTTGAACGCGGAGGTGCCGTCCGTTCGGCGCTAGGATCTCCGGTGATTTGGATCACGTCGAGTACGACTCCCTCATCCCCGTTCTTTGAACGCTTCCGCTCGCGATCTACAAAGGTATGTAGATGCATCCAATTACTCGTTGCTAGATGAACTCATAGATGGATCTTGGTGAAACCGTAGGAAAATTTTTGTTTTCTGCAGCGTTCACCAACAATGGCATCATGAGCCAGGTTTATGCGTAGTTCTCTTTGCACGAGTAGAACACAATTTGTTGTGGGCGTAGATGTTGTCAACTTTCTTGCCGCTACTAGTCTTATCTTGCTTCAGCGGTATTGTGGGATGAAGCGGCCCGGACCAACCTTACACGTACGCTTACGTGAGACCGGTTCCACCAACTAACATGCACTAGTTGCATAAGGTGGCTGGCGGGTGTCTGTCTCTCCCACTTTAGTTGGAGTGGATTCGATGAAAAGGGTCCTTATGAAGGGTAAATAGAAGTTGACAAATCACGTTGTGGCTTTCACGTAGGCCTATTGCAGCCACGTAAAACTTGCAACAACAATTAGAGGACGTCTAACTTGTTTTTGCAGCAAGTGTTCTGTGATGTGATATGGCCAAAGTTGTGATGAATGATGAATGATATATATATATATATATATATATATATATATATATATATATATATATGATGTATGAGATCATGTTCTTGTAATGGGAATCACGACTTGCATGTCGATGAGTATGACAACCGGCAGGAGCCATAGGAGTTGTCTTTATTTTTTGTATGACCTGCGTGTCATTGAGAAACGCCATGTAAATTACTTTACTTTATTGCTAAACGTGTTAGCCATAGTAGTAGAAGTAATAGTTGGCGAGCAACTTCATGGAGACACGATGATGGAGATCATGATGATGGAGATCATGGTGTCATGCCGGTGACAGGATGATCATGGAGCCCCAAGATGGAGATCAAAGGAGCTATGTGATATTGGCCATATCATGTCACTATTATTATTTGATTGCATGTGATGTTTATCATGTTTTGTACATCTTGTTTACTTAGAACGACGGTAGTAAATAAGATGATTCCTCATAATAATTTCAAGAAAGTGTTCCCCCTAACTGTGCACCGTTGCGACAGTTCATTGTTTCGAAGCACCACGTGATGATCGGGTGTGATAGATTCCAACGTTCACATACAACGGGTGTAAGACAGATTTACACATGCAAACACTTAGGTTGACTTGACGAGCCTAGCATGTACACACATGGCCTCGGAACACAGAAGACCGAAAGGTCGAGCATGAGTCATATAGAAGATACGATCAACATGAAGATGTTCACCGACGTTGACTAGTTCGTCTCACGTCATGATCGGACACGGCCTAGTTAACTCGGATCATGTTATACTTAGATGACTGGAGGGATGTCTATCTGAGTGGGAGTTCATTGAATAATTTGATTAGATGAACTTAATTATCATGAACTTAGTCTAAAATCTTTACAATATGTCTTGTAGATCAAATGGCCAATGTTGTCCTTAACTTTAATGCGTTCCTTGAGAAAACCAAGCTAAAAGACAATGGCAGCAACTATACGGACTGGGTCCGGAACCTGAGGATCATCCTCATAGCTGCCAAGAAAGATTATGTCCTACAAGCACCGCTAGGTGACGCACCCGTCCCACAGAACAAAGACGTTATGAACGCTTGGCAGACACGTGCTGATGATTACTCCCTCGTTCAGTGCGGCATGCTTTACAGCTTAGAACCGGGGCTCCAAAAACGTTTTGAGAGACACGGAGCATATGAGATGTTTGAAGAGCTGAAAATGGTTTTCCAAGCTCATGCCCGGGTCGAGAGATATGAAGTCTCCGACAAGTTTTTCAGCTGTAAGATGGAGGAAAATAGTTCTGTCAGTGAGCACATACTCACAATGTCTGGGTTACATAACCGCTTGACTCAGCTGGGAGTTAATCTCCCGGATGACGCAGTCATTGACAGAATCCTTCAGTCGCTTCCACCAAGCTACAAGAGCTTTGTGATGAACTTCAATATGCAGGGGATGGAAAAGACCATTCCTGAATTATTTGCAATGCTGAAATCAGCAGAGGTAGAAGTCAAAAAGGAACATCAAGTGTTGATGGTGAATAAAACCACTAAGTTCAAGAAAGGCAAGGGTAAGAAGAACTTCAAGAAGGACGGCAAGGGAGTTGCCGCGCCCGGTAAGCAAGCTACCGGGAAGAAGCCAAAGAATGGACCCAAGCCCGAGACTGAGTGCTTTTATTGCAAGGGAAGTGGTCACTGGAAGCGGAACTGCCCCAAATACTTAGCGGACAAGAAGGCCGGCAAAACAAAAGGTATATGTGATATACATGTAATTGATGTGTACCTTACTAGTACTCGTAGTAGCTCCTGGGTATTTGATACCGGTGCAGTTGCTCACATTTGTAACTCAAAGCAGGAGTTGCGGAATAAGCGGAGACTGGCGAAGGACGAGGTGACAATGCGCGTCGGGAATGGTTCCAGGGTCGATGTGATCGCCATCAGCACGCTACCTCTGCATTTACCTACAGGATTAGTTTGAAACCTCAATAATTGTTATTTAGTGCCAGCTTTGAGCATGAACATTGTATCAGGATCTCGTTTAATTCGAGATGGTACTCATTTAAATCCGAGAATAATGGTTGTTCTATTTATATGAGAGATATGTTTTATGGTCATGCTCCGATGGTGAATGGTTTATTCTTAATGAATCTCGAGCATAATGCTACACATGTTCATAGTGTGAATACCAAAAGATGTAAGGTTGATAATGATAGTCCCACATACTTGTGGCATCACATAGGTGTCAAACGCATGAAGAAGCTCCATGCAGATGGACTTTTAGAGTCTCTTGATTATGAATCATTTGACACGTGCGAACCATGCCTCATGGGTAAAATGACCAAGACTCCATTCTCAGGAACAATGGAGCGAGCAACCAACTTGCTGGAAATCATACATACTGATGTGTGCGGTCCAATGAGCGATGAGGCTCGCGGTGGCTATCGTTATGTTCTCACTCTCACTGATGACTTGAGTAGATATGGGTATGTCTACTTAATGAAACACAAGTCTGAAACCTTTGAAAAGTTCAAGGAATTTCAGAGTGAGGTTGAGAATCAACGTGACAGAAAAATCAAGTTCCTACGATCAGATCGGGGAGGAGAATACTTGAGTCACGAATTTGGCACACACTTAAGAAAATGTATAATAGTTTCACAACTCAAGCCGCCTGGAACACCTCAGCGTAATGGTGTGTCCGAACGTCATAATCGCACTCTATTAGATATGGTGCGATCTATGATGTCTCTTACCGATTTACCGCTATCTTTTTGGGGCTATGCTTTAGAGGCTGCCGCATTCACTTTAAATAGGGCTCCGTCGAAATCCGTTGAGACGACACCGTATGAATTATGGTTTGGGAAGAAACCTAAGCTGTCGTTTCTAAAAGTTTGGGGATGTGATGCTTATGTCAAGAAACTTCAACCTGAAAAGCTCGAACCCAAGTCGGAAAAATGCGTCTTCATAGGATACCCTAAAGAAACTATTGGGTATACCTTCTACCTCAGATCCGAAGGCAAGATCTTTGTTGCCAAGAATGGATCCTTTCTAGAGAAAGAGTTTCTCTCGAAAGAAGTAAGTGGGAGGAAAGTAGAACTTGATGAAGTATTACCTCTTGAACCGGAAAATGGCGCAACTCAAAGAAATGTTCCTGAGCTGCCTGCACCGACTAGAGAGGAAGTTAATGATGATGATCATGAAACTTCAGATCAAGTTGCTACTGAACTCCGTAGGTCCACAAGGATACGTTCCGCACGAGAGCGGTACGGCAACCCTGTCTTGGAAATCATGTTGTTAGACAACGGTGAACCTTCGAACTATGAAGAAGCGATGGCGGGCCCGGATTCCGACAAATGGCTAGAAGTCATGAAATCCGAGATAGGATCCATGTATGAAAACGAAGTATGGACTTTGACTGACTTGCCTATTGAGCGGCGAGCCATAGAAAATAAATGGATCTTTAAGAAGAAGACAGACGCGGATGGTAATGTGACCATCTATAAAGCTCGGCTTATCGCTACGGGTTATCGACAAGTTCAAGGGGTTGACTATGATGAGACTTTCTCACCGGTAGCGAAGCTAAAGTCCGTCCGAATCATGTTAGCAATTGTCGCATTCTATGATTATGAGATATGGCAAATGGACGTCAAAACGGCATTCCTTAATGGTTTCCTTAAGGAAGAATTGTATATGATGCAGCCGGAAGGTTTTGTCGATCCTAAGAATGCTGACAAAGTGTCCAAGCTCCAACGCTCGATTTATGGGCTGGTGCAAGCATCTCGGAGTTGGAACATTCGCTTTGATGAGATGATCAAAGCGTTTGGGTTTACGCAGACTTATGGAGAAGCCTGCGTTTACAAGAAAGTGAGTGGGAGCTCTGTAGCATTTCTCATATTATATGTAGATGACATACTTTTGATGGGAAATGATATAGAACTCTTGGACAGCATTAAGGCCTACTTGAATAAGAGTTTTTCAATGAAGGACCTTGGAGAAGCTGCATATATATTAGGCATCAAGATCTATAGAGATAGATCAAGACGCCTCATAG
This sequence comes from Triticum dicoccoides, assembly GCF_002162155.2. Lineage (NCBI taxonomy): Eukaryota > Viridiplantae > Streptophyta > Magnoliopsida > Poales > Poaceae > Triticum > Triticum dicoccoides. Next base: position 637,857,391 of record NC_041386.1, read on the forward strand.
GTCTTTCACAAAGCACATACCTTGATAAGATATTGAAGAAATTCAATATGGATCAGTCTAAGAAGGGGTTCTTGCCTGTGTTACAAGGTGTGAAATTGAGCTCAGCTCAATGTCCGACCATGGCAGAAGATATAGAAGAGATGAGTGTCATCCCCTATGCCTCAGCCATAGGTTCTATTATGTATGCCATGCTGTGTACCAGACCTGATGTAAACCTTGCCGTAAGTTTGGTAGGAAGGTACCAAGGTAATCCCAGCAAGGAACACTGGACAGCGGTCAAGAATATCCTGAAGTATCTGAAAAGGACTAAGGAAATGTTTCTCGTTTATGGAGGTGACGAAGAGCTCGTCGTAAAGGGTTACGTCGACGGTAGCTTCGACACAGATCTGGATGACTCTAAGTCGCAAACCAGATACGTGTATATTTTGAATGGTGGGGCAGTAAGCTGGTGCAGTTGCAAGCAGAGCGTTGTGGCGGGATCTACATGTGAAGCGGAGTACATGGCAGCCTCGGAGGCAGCGCATGAAGCAATTTGGGTGAAGGAGTTCATCACCAACCTAGGAGTCATACCCAATGCGTCGGGGCCAATCAAACTCTTCTGTGACAATACTGGAGCTATTGCACTTGCCAAGGAGCCCAGGTTTCACAAGAAGACCAGGCACATCAAGCGTCGCTTCAACTCCATTCGTGAAAATGTTCAAGATGGAGACATAGATATTTGTAAAGTACATACGGACCTGAATCTAGCAAATCCGTTGACTAAACCTCTCCCTAGAGCAAAACATGATCAACACCAGAATTCCATGGGTGTTCGATTCATCACAATGTAACTAGATTATTGACTCTAGTGCAAGTGGGAGACTGTTGGAAATATGCCCTAGAGGCAATAATAAAAGCATTATTATTATATTTCCTTGTTCATGATAATTGTCTTTATTCATGCTATAATTGTGTTATCTGGAAATCGTAATACATGCGTGAAAAATAGACACCAACATGTCCCTAGTAAGCCTCTAGTTAACTAGCTCGTTGATCAACAGATAGTCATGGTTTCCTGACTATGGACATTGGATGTCATTGATAACGAGATCACATCATTAGGAGAATGATGTGATGGACAAGACCCAATCCTAAACATAGCATAAGATCGTATAGTTCGTTTGCTAGAGTTTTTCCAATGTCAAGTATCCTTTCCTTAGACCATGAGATCGTGTAACTCCCGGATACCGTAGGAGTGCTTTGGGTGTACCAAACGTCACAACGTAACTCGGTGACAATAAAGGTATACTACGGGTATCTCTGAAAGTGTCTGTTGGGTTGACACGGATCAAGACTGGGATTTGTCACTCCGTATGACGGAGAGGTATCACTGGGCCCACTCGGTAATGCATCATCATTATGAGCTCAAAGTGACCAAGTGTCTGGTCACGGGATCATGCATTACGGTACGAGTAAAGTGACTTGCCGGTAACGATATTGAACAAGGTATTGGGATACCGACGATCGAATCTCGAGCAAGTAACATACCGATTGACAAAGAGAATTGTATACGGCATTGCTTGAATCCTCGACATCGTGGTTCATCCGATGAGATCATCGAGGAGCATGTGGGAGCCAACATGGGTATCCAGATCCCGCTGTTGGTTATTGACCGGAGAGCAATCTCGGTCATGTCTACATGTCTCCCGAACCCGTAGGGTCTACACACTTAAGGTTCGGTGTCGCTAGGGTTGTAGGGATATGTATATGCAGTAACCTGAATGTTGTTCGGAGTCCCGGATGAGATCCCGAACATCACGAGGAGTTCCGGAATGGTCCGGAGGTAAAGAATTATATATAGGAAGTGCTATTTCGGCCATCGGGACAAGTTTCGGGGTCACCGGTATTGTACCGGGACCACCGGAAGGGTCCCGGGGGTCCACCGGGTGGGGCCACCTATCCTGGAGGGCCCCATGGGCTGAAGTGGGAAGGGATCCAGCCCAAAGTGGGCTGGGGCGCCACTTCCCCTAGGGCCCATGCGCCTAGGGTGGGGAAACCCTAAAGGGGGGGCGCCCCCTTGCTTGGGGGGCAAGCCCCCCACCCCTTGGCCGCCGCCCCCTAGGAGATTGCATCTCCTAGGGCCGGCGCCCCCCCTAGGCCCCCCTATATATAGTGGGGGGGTGGAGGACCTCTCACTTTTGCCTTTGGTGCCTCCCTCTCCCTCTCCAACACCTCCTCCTCCATAGAGCTTGGCGAAGCCCTACCGGAGTACTGCAGCTCCATCACCACCACGCCGTCGTGCTACTGCTGGAGCCATCTTCCTCAACCTCTCCTTCCCCTTGCTGGATCAAGAAGAAGGAGACGTCACGCTGACCGTACGTGTGTTGAACGCGGAGGTGCCGTCCGTTCGGCGCTAGGATCTCCGGTGATTTGGATCACGTCGAGTACGACTCCCTCATCCCCGTTCTTTGAATGCTTCCGCTCGCGATCTACAAAGGTATGTAGATGCATCCGATTACTCGTTGCTAGATGAACTCATAGATGGATCTTGGTGAAACCGTAGGAAAATTTTTGTTTTCTGCAACGTTCACCAACAGACGCTTCAGCCTTCGCGTTGTCAAGATCACGTTGGTGACGTGCGAGGGCGACGGCTACCTTTAGTTTGCGCCTCTCCTCGGCAAGGCACAAACCTTCGGCCTCGAGGTGCGCATCCTCGTCAGCAAGCTCTACCCCGATCCGGCTGACCGCATCCGCCGCCCTCTGGAGGAACTCTTCATGAAGGGCGCGTCGCTCCCGAGCACGCCTGAGCATGTCTTCTGCATCACTCTCTTCCACTAGAGCATGCGGAGGGCCCCGAGGCGGCAAGCCCCCTCCCGGCGTGGGGCTGGGGGCTGGCGCCCTAGCCATCGCCGAATGGACCTCTCTGGGAATCCGGCCTGGCGTTGGTCCACCCACGGAGGAGGAGCCAAAGACAGACTTTATCCATTCACCATCTATGATCAGAGAAGGAACGCGGGGCAAGCCGGACGCGCCCCAGGAGGACTCATGAAGAAAGGACAGCGGGCGCGCAGGCTCGAGGTGCCCTATGGAACGGACCACTCCACCAACCGGTCCGGCAGCAGGGGTGCCGCTCGAGCTCGGCGCGCCCAGGGCCAGCGGAGAAGGCGAAGCTTTGGGGGATGTCTCCCGGGCCGACTCGGCGGGTTTGGCAGGGCAGGGCCTGAAAGGCCACAATCAGTCGCAGGGATAGCAAAGTAAATGAGCAGAGAAAGAAGAAGACTTACTCGTCCATGGCAAAGTACTTCCTGCGCTTCAACAAGCGGCAAGGGTGGTCGTTGCCACCCAAGGCCTCCTTCCTCTTGCGAGGGGCCTCGAAGTCTACACGGAACCGACCTAAGCGCTCCGCGCAAGGGTCGGCCTGTGGCACGGAAGAAGCGTCAAGATGATCAGCGCTGGAGGAGTCTGCCTGGGGGGCACCGTCAGGCGTCGCCTCATGAGGAACGGCTGGGGCCTTGGGAGCCCCGGCCTCAGGAATCGTAGGCCGCAACTCCACACCTGCCGCCGCTCCAGGGTGGGCCTCGGGAGACGCCGCCTTTGAGACTTCTCACGGCGTTGGCACCTTGACATCAGTCGCCTCAACTCCCGCCGGTTCTCGTCTCTCCGCCTTGTCGCGTGAGGAAGGACCGCTGTGGGCGGCAGGAGGAGCAACCATGGCAGCTGGGTTCTCGTGGGGCCCCGTGAAGCCAGCCGGGCGCAGCCCCCACTCGTCGAAACTGGGCATCTGCCTCACAAAATCGGCCCTGCCAGAGCAAAGGTATAAAAGGGCACCATCACGCCAAAGGCTGCCTGGGGAAAGATCGCCAGTCAAGACCCTGAGCACCGTCCGCAGCACTTCAGGCGCCAAGTCCTCCTCCCGAAGCCGCATGCGGTCTCTGTGCCCCGCAAATTCCCACATCCGGCGAGAGTGGCGCTGGAGAGGAGCAATGCGACATTGGAGGAGCTCCTTCGCCACCTTGGGTGCTGTCACATTGAGCGCCCTCAAACTCTGGAAGCGGCGCTAGACGAAGGCGAGCCGGGGGCTCACGAGCATCTCATGGTCCCAACCCGAGTGGGGAACAACAGGCAAGGACGGGTGCGAGAGCAAGGGGTTGGGCACCCCGACGTCCACGTACAGCCACCCCTCTCTGAACCTGGCCTCAGGAGGAGGAAGGCCGAAGTCGATCCCTGAAGCGGCCGTCTCTGGCACGGCAAAGAAGCTCACACACCCTGAGCACTGAGTGGGGTCGCTCAGGCGCAAAGAAAAGAAGTGGCGCAGTAGGGCAACGGAAGGAGGAATGCCAATCATCGCCTCACAAACAAAAGCAAAGACAGCCAGAAGAGTAATGGACTCCGGCCCGAGGTGCATCATGCGGATCTGATAATGGGAGAGCACCTCATTGAAGAAGGCAGAAAAGGGGGGAACCAGACCCGCCCATAGGGCATCGACAAAGAATCGGACCTCCGTGACGATCCTATCAAGGGAGGCATGGGACGCAGGCCAGAATGTGGTCCTGCCGCACTCATTGAAGGTAGTGGCAAGGGCGGAGCGGACCTTGTTCAAAGCTTCTGGATTGAGTATGATCGACCGAGCAACGGCGGGGGCCGCCGCCGGAAGTGTGCGGGGCGAAGGCGCGGGCTTCTTTCCCCTTCCTTTCTTCGTTGGCGCCATGGCGGTGAAGAGAGGGAAGAACTCGAGCCGGATTGGCGGCGGAGGCTGGAGCTCGAAGAAGGAGGAAAGGTAGGAGGCGAGCGAGCACCGGGAAGGAGGAACAACTGTGTGCAACTACGGGTCCGCTTAGCCGGGCACGTAACAAGGCGTCGTGGGGAAGCGAAGACGCCCACGTCCAATCAAACGCCACGCGGCACCCAAGGCCGCAGGCTATTGGGGCCCGCGACGCTTCGCGCTTGCCCCTTCGCTTCTCTGCTAGGCCAAGCCCGGGCGCGCCTTGGGCCCGGGGGCTACTGTCGGTGTTTTGGGAACAGGGGTCCCCAGACTTGCCTGCCTGCGGCCTGCGGTGTGGCTCAAGTGGGGGCCCAGCGCGGCCCATCTTCGTCAGCTCAGGCTCAAGTCCCTCGTGAGGGGCCAACCCTCGCGGGGTGGACGACAGGAAGCTTCCTCAGAGGCAGCCTCATCAGGCAGGCTCGCGAGGAGGCGGAGAGATCAAGGAAGGGGTACCTCGCGAGGATCCCATGACGCAAGCCATGACGATCGAGACCAGGCGGGCGCCAGGCGGGCGCCGGCCTGCGCAGTGTCCTTGTTTCCTCTTTGGTGCAAAGGGAGCAAGCACAGGCCAAGGCATCGGGCAAAAGTTACCATTCCGGTGCAACAAGACCAAGACCAGCAGAGCGGCAGGATGGAGGTCACCGTGGAGCCCAAGACGGCGTCATCACCAGTGCTTTTGGCAGCCGAAGACCACCTTTTGGTCAGGATAACTTGTACTAGATGTTCCCCTTCAAAATGGCCAATTGTTGGCGCCCTTCCCGCTCATTATTTGGGGAGAGGCCCAGGGCCTCTATAAATAGGGCTAGCCACCACAGAGTAGGGGCAATCTGATCTAACCAGAGAGCCCGGGACCAAGTAGGACACTCCGCACCAGCTCAAGAACACCTCTCGCGAGGCTGTTCTTCCCCTGTACTGTTCATCTTCAGCCCCTAAGGCAATCCACCACACCACACATTGGAGTAGGGTATTACACCACAACGGTGGCCCGAACCAGTTTAAATCTCGTGTCCTTTGTGTTGTTCGTCGTTTCCAGCTTAGATCACACGAGGAGATCGGACGTATATAGGTAGGGGAGAGATCTCCGCGCGCACCCCAGAGTTTGAACCTTAAGGGTCTGCCGGAACCCGAAATCCGACACTTTGCGCCGTAACCATGGACAATCTTCATCATTTAACTGGATTCTCGGATCAATATTCATTGTGAATGGAGCAATTTCATCAAACTTTTCATAATCTTCTGACATGTCTTTCTTGTAATCCACTCCGACGATGTTTCTTTTCCCTAAAAGAACTATGTGGCGCTTTGGCTCATCGTATGATGCATTCGCTTCCTTATCTTTTCTTTTTCTCGGCCTGGTACACATGTCTTTCACATAGAAAACCTGCGCCACAACATTGGCTAGGACGAATGGTTCGTCTGCATACGCATGATTGTTGAGATCCACTGTTGTCATTTCGTACTGCGGGTCTTCCGTTACCCTGCCTCGTGTCATATTAATCCATTTGCACCAAAACAAAGGGACCTTCAAACCACGTCCATAGTCAAGTTCCCATATGTCCTCTATGTAACCATAATATGTTTCCTTTCCCGTCTTGGTCGGTGCATCAAAGCAGACACTGTTGTTTTGGTTGGTGCTCTTCTTATCTTGGGCAATCATGTAAAATGTATTCCCATTTATCTCGTACCCTTTGAAAGTCATTATATTCGAAGATGGTAACTGGGACAACAAGTATAGGTCATCTCAATAGCGGCGTCATGCATGGCACGTGTCTACAACCAGCCGGCGAAAGTCCCCGATTGTTCACATGTAATCCAGTCGTCAGACTGCTCCAGGTGTTTGGAGCGTAGAAAATTCTTGTGTTCCTCCATATACAGAGCCACCAAGGCGGAATTCTGTAGAACTGTGTAGTGTGATTGAGTGAGAGAATGCCCGTCCATACATATTATTTGATCCCCTCCTAGCGTGCCTTTTCCATCTAGTCTGCCCTTATGCCGCGATTCAGGAACACCAATCGGCTTAAGGTCAGGAATAAAGTCAATACAAAACTCAATGACCTCCTCATTTTCATGGCCCTTCGAGATGCTTCCTTCTGGCCTAGCACGGTTATGAACATATTTCTTCAAGACTCCCATGAACCTCTCAAAGGGGAACATATTGTGTAGAAATACAGGACCCAAAATGTTAATCTCTTCGCATAGGTGAACTAGGACATGCGTCATGATGTTGAAGAAGGATGGTGGGAACACCAATTCGAAACTGACAAGACATTGCACCAAATCATTCTGTAACCTTGGTATGATTTTTGGATCGATTACCTTCTGAGAGATTGCATTGAGGAATGCACATAGCTTCACAATGGCTAATCGAACGTTTTCTGGTAGAAGCCCCCTCAATGTAATCGGAAGCAGTTGTGTCATAATCACATGGCAGTCATGAGACTTTAGGTTCTGGAACTTTTTATCTACCATATTTATTATTCCCTTTATATTCGACGAGAAGTCAGACGATACCTTCATATTGAGCAGGCATTCAAAGAAGATTTCCTTCTCTTCTTTGGTAAGAGCATAGCCGGCATGACCCTGATGTATGCCGTCTTTTCCATGCATACGTTACTGGTCCTCCCATGCCTCCGGTGTATCTTTTGTCTTCCCATACACGCCCAAGAAGCCAAGCAGGGTCACGCAAAGATTCTTCGTCACATGCATCACGTCGATTGCGGAGCAGACCTCTAGGTCTTTCCAATAGGGCAAGTCCCAAAATATAGATTTCTTCTTCCACATGGGTGCGCGTCCGTATTCGTCCTTCGGAACAGGTTGTCCGCCAGGACCCTTTCCAAAGATTACCTTCAAATCCTTGACCATATCATGTACATCAGCACCAGTACGCTGGCGAGGCTTCGTCCGGTGATCCGCCTCACCTTTGAAATGCTTGCCTTTCTTTCTTACGGGATGCCTGCTCGGAAGAAATCGACGATGTCCCAGGTACACATTCTTTCTACAACTATCCAAATATATACTGTCGGTATCATCCAAACAGTGCATGCATCCACAGTATCACTTGTTTGTCTGTCCTAAAAGGTTACTGAGAGCAGGCCAATCATTGATGGTCACGAACAGCAACGCCTTTAGGTCAAATTCTTCCTGTTTGTGCTCATCCCACGCACGTACACCTTTTCCATTCCACAGCTATAATAGTTCTTCAACTAACGGCCTTAGGTACACATCAATGTCGTTGTCGGGTTGCTTAGGGCCTTGGATGAGCACTGGCATCATAATGAACTTCCGCTTCATGCACAACCAAGGAGGAAGGTTATACAAACATAGAGTCACAGGCCACGTGCTATGGTTGCTGCTCTGCTCCCCAAAAGGATTAATGCCATCTGCGCTTAGAGCAAACCATACGTTCCTTGGGTCACCTGCAACCTCCTCCCTGTAATTTCTCTCGATTTTTCTCCACTGCGACCCATCAGCGGGTACTCTCAACTTTCCGTCTTTCTTACGGTCTTCTCCGTGCCATCGCATCGCCTTGGCATGCTCTTTATTTTGGAACAAACGTTTAAACCGTGGTAGTATAGGAGCATACCACATCACCTTGGTAGGAATCTTCTTCCTGGGGCGCTCGCCCTCGACATCACCAGGGTCATCGCGGCTGATCTTATAGCGCAATGCACCGCATACCGGGCACGCGTTCAAATCCTCATACTCACATCGGTAGAGGATGCAGTCATTAGGGCATGCATGTATCTTCTGCACCTCTAACCCTAGAGGGCAGCCAACCTTCTTTGCTTCGTACGTACTCTCGGGCACTTCGTTGTCCTTTGGAAGCATATTCTTTATCATTACCAGCAATTTTCCAAATCCCTTGTCAGATACACCATTCTCTGCCTTCCATTACAGTAATTCCAGTGTGGTGCCCAGCTTTTTCTTGTCACCTTCGCAATTCGTGTACAACAATTTCTTGTGATCCTCTAACATGCGCTGCAACTTCTTCTTCTCCTTTTCACTTGCGCGGTTTCTCTTTGCATCGGCAATGGCCTGACCTAGATCATCAACGGGCTCATTTGATGCCTCTTCTTCAGCACCTTCCTACATTGCCGGCTCAGCTTGTTCCCCCATTGTTCTATCATCGTATTTAGGGAACCTGTGGCCAGGATAGCTATCATCGTCCTCTTCTTCTTCATTGTCTTCCATCATAACCCCTCTTTCTCCGTGCTTGGTCCAAACATTATAGTGGGGCATGAAACCGGACTCAAACAGGTGGACGTGAATGGTTCTTGAGTTAGAGTAAGTGTGATCATTCTTACAGCCAGCACATGGAGGAGGCATAAAACCATCCGCTCGCTTGTTTGCCTGAGCTGCAATCAGAAAAGTACGCACGCCATCAACGAATTGGGGAGAGCATCGGTCATCGTACATCCATTGCCGGCGCATCTTCATTACACACCACCAAATAGACCAAATTAATACAAGTTCATACATAAAGTTCATACAACACTTAAATGCAACATACAAATAACTCTCTAGCTAAACCATTTAAATGCTACAACAAATGCGATCAAGATCGCAACTAAGGTAACAATTGATCCAACAGCATAATGGTACCAAGCCTCGCTATCAATGGCATATTTTCTAATCTTTCTAATCTTCAACCGCATTTTCTCCATCTTGATCTTGTGATCATCGACGACATCGGCAACATGCAACTCTAATTCCATCTTCTCCCCCTCAATTCTTTTCAATTTTTCTTTCAAATACTCATTTTCTCTTTCGACTAAATTCAACCTCTCGACAATAGGGTCGGTTGGAATTTCCGGTTCACATACCTCCTAGATAAAAAATATCTATGTCAACTTGATGGGCATAATTTGTCATAAACACGAAATGCAACAAATAGTTTTAAAAGATCATATACCACATCCGAATCATAACACAGACGAGGGCCGACGGGGACGGATATCAAAACCATGGCACTATGTATAACAAACAACGTACGGGTAAGATAATTATACAACTAACTATATATCTAAATCACACAAACATGATTTTTTTAATATAAAAAAGATAAGAACAAGAGGCTCATCACAAGGTGGTGCCGGCGACGGGTCGGTGCGGACGATCGACGGTGGTTACGACGGAGACGGGAAGGCACTAAGTAAACCATACCTACATATGCAAACTAAGAGTTATTTTAAGCTCAAATTGCATATAAATCAAATAAAATACCATTTATAATTCCTCCCAAATTACTAAAACCCACAAATTAATCACTATATAAAGCATTGCAAAAGCTAATCTAGCAATGAGAGATGAAAGGACAAAGTTGCTAACCTTTGTGATCACTTGAATGGATGGGGGCCTTCAAATCTTGACAAAATTTGGGCAAAATGTGTGATGGAGCTCGAGGGAAGAGGGGAAGAACAGAGAGTAGAGGGGAAAGGGGGAACAACAAAGCGAGCTAGACGAAGAGTTTATATGTAGGATGACCTTTAGTACCGGTTCGTGGCATGAACCGGTACTAAAGGTGCTGAGGGGCCCCAGTCTGACAACATCCTGCCACCACTCACTTTAGTACCGGTTCATGGCACGAACCGGTGCTAAAGGTTCGCCACAAACTGGTACTACTGAGACCGGCCCGCCTAGCCGTTGGAACCGGCACTAATGGTCACATTAGTGCCGGCTCAAATACAAACCGAGACTAATGAGCTGCACATTAGACCTTTTTCTACTAGTGACGGTATCAAATCCCTCATCGATCTCGATTTCCCCACCCAATCCCACGGATGGGCGGGCGCCTGCTGCACACACAATTTGGTCTCTGCGGTGAGGTGTGCCCCACATCATCCGCCGTGGAGCTGTTTTATTTCTCTACATACCCCAACTCCAAAGAAAAAGGAACACAAATTGCAGATGGGGGTAGCTGCGATGCGGGCCTATCATGGTGACGACGAGCTAGCTACTGGATCCACACTCTATCTGTTTCTGTTTCTGGTCAGACAGACAGAGACGATGGTTGGATTGGATGGATGGTACTCAAGGAATTCGAGCCGTGATCCTTGGAATCCAGCGTTTTCATTGGATTGGAATCCAGGAATTAAAGATTGGATTGGATCTAGCAGGCCCCTTTCAATGCTTCACCTTATACGGATGCTAAGCATGCCATGTAGACGAAAAATTTGATGTGGCAAGGCAATTAAGGGGAGAGATGGGTTTAGTGACCCTAGGAAGAACCAATGCCAAGCACGTGAACCTAGGTAAAACATTTAAATGAAGCAAACTCACCAATGCATGAGAGAGTTTAGTAGCTAAATCATTAAATGAAGGAAGCTTAGCTACAAGAAGCTAAGCACATATGCATTAGGGAGTTTAGTTGTTAAGCTATTTAATATGCTCAGCATCCCATCTAAACGCAGATCCATTGAAAGCAGCCTCATAGTGAATTCGAGCCGTTGTCAAACACAGCGTTTTCATTGGATTGGAATCCAGGAATTAAGCCTAGATCCGGTGACTTACGCCAGGGCCGCGGGATGGGCGCAACTAATCATGTGGCCTGTGGGCGCGAGAGAAAATAACTAGCCCAAAAGTACCGATCATCTGTTAAGGTGAGGATTTTTCAGGTGGTTATTGTACCTGAACCGTCTCAACACCCAAGCAAACCTCCAGCGAGAAGAAATTATAGTATATAGCTAGATCTTTCATAAGCAAATATTTGAGTTTCGAACCATGTACAATTATCCAATTAAGCATATATATGTAATCATTATCAGAAAAATAACATCCAAGCATGTTTAGCCCTACAATACATGGAATCACTCTCGGGCACACGCATTTTTACGTAAAATACGACCATGCCAAAAGTGCATATGTTCAAGTTCATATGTATTTAGTTTTTGATGAATTAGATTTTGAGGCAGGTAAGATTGACATTTGGAAGAAAGACATTTTAGAATCATAATCAAACAACTACCAAACCCATTTGTGAATGCATTTTCTACCAAACTATTGTGCACCGGTAAAGATGTCATAGACATTGTGTTTATAAGAGAACAATAAAACTTTGCCCTTGCTCTACCTCTAGTGAACGGTACATTCTAGATCTCGCAGGTCGCCTTTTGGTGTCGTATCGTTGTAAAGGCTGAGTGTATTTGTGCATTCCTAAAAGAAAAAGGAAAGAACTAAGGAGCTGCAAAATCTTCTCGGTAGCTTTGGTGCCGAGCAAGTGCAATAATGAATTTAGGGAACTGTTGCATACGAGAATAGCCCCCTCGTGCTGTGCATATGCATGAAGCTGGAAGAGGAATCGGAAAAGTACTATGAACCATGGTAACAAAAAGAACCTATGTTACATGAAACCTTTTGCATTTAATTCACTTAGGGCATCTTCAATGCCGACCGGCAAACCTCTCGCATCCGTTCGGACCACGTTGTCCAGACCGTTGAAGACATCCAGCACGATCATGTATCGGTTCGTCGGACTTCTCCC